>NC_059073.1:5093539-5393539 GCF_020497125.1 Mauremys mutica | reverse complement strand
AGGAGCCACTCGGAGGTGGAGACCGTCATCCAGGACATCAGGTGCGAGAGAGGCTGGGGCCTTTCTCCGGCCATCGGGGACGGGCAGGTGGGTGGGGAGAGGCGCACGTGGCAGGGTGGCTTTAGCCCTGCTTGTCCTGGCCCAGCGGCCAGGAGCGGCACTCGAGCTGTGCCCAGCAGCCCATGGCAGGGGGACAGGAGCCGTGTCTGCGTGAGCAGCATAGGGAATGAGGGTGGGTGATCTGTGTGGCAGGGCACAGCTGGGGGCAGCCCCCCACCCCTCCAGGTCGCTGCCTCTGTGCCATGTGAGCTATGTTCTGCGCCGGCCGCTCCCGGCCGAGAGAGGGTGCACGAGTCTCCCCCCTGCGTGCACAGAGTGGGGAGGAGCTCTGGGACAGGGCGCCTGCACCCCCCGTAACAGCCTCTCCCTGCTTCCCCCGCCCCGGCCGAGAGAGGGTGCACGAGTCTCCCCCCTGCGTGCACAGGGTGGGGAGGAGCTCCGGGACAGGGCGCCTGCACCCCCCGTAACAGCCGCTCCCTGCTCCCCCCGCCCCGGCCAAGAGAGGGTGCACGAGTCTCCCCCCTGCGTGCACAGGGCGGGGAGGAGCTCTGGGACAGGGCGCCTGCACCCCCCGTAACAGCCGCTCCCTGCTCCCCCCGCCCCGGCCGCCCGGCGCAGTAACACGGTGGACGACGAGGAGGAGATGCTCTACGGGGACTCCAGCTCGCTCTTCAGCCCCACCAAGGAGGAGCCGCGCCGCAGCAGCCTGCCGCTGGCTGACCGGGACCCCCACCAGTACAAAGTGGAGCCCACGCACTGGTGTGTGCTGGTGCGGGAGAACGGAGCCATGGAGGTAAGGCCTGGTCCAACCCCTCCCGAAGGGGCTGATCTGCCACTGCCTGGAGAGCAGCCCCTGCCCACCTCGTGCTGCCCCTGGGATCTTGGAAGCTAAGCAAGGTTCAGTCTGGTCGAGGCTTGGATGGGAGACCGCCGGGTTCAAAACGGCCTGCAGGGGGTGGGCTAGGGGGCTTAGTACTTGGTGCCCTGCCCCCGGAGTGAGGGGTGACTAATGCCCCAGTGCGGTACTAGGGGGCGCTGTGGCATTAGCGAGTCTGTGGGGGCGCTGACCCCAGGGGACCCCCAGGAGATGCTGTGCTGCTGGTGGGTGAGGTGTGAAACCAAGGCCCAGTGGTTACCCCCAGAGGTGGGAGATGAGTCCCAGCCAGATCTCAGCTCTGCTCTGAATCCCCCGAAGAGTCGGCTGGCTACAGCATTCCCCTGAGCGTGACCCCATGCTGCTGCTGGGCCTGTTCTGGGGCGTTTCTAGGACTCCCCCTTGCATGAAATCGCTCTCCTGGGGTGCAGGAGCCCTAAAGGGGAGCAGTTAAACTGAGACAAGGGAATCATGTTGACCCCATGCGTGATTAACCTGTGGAACTCCTGGCCACAAGACTGAATCCAAGAGCTTAGAAAGGCCATGCCATGATGTTCCCATGGCTAATGAGACTAGCAGCACCAGCCATCCTGCTCCAGGGTCTGAGCCAGGCCGAGGGAGGGGGCTTGGGAGACCTTTCTGCAGGGGCTGTTATCCGGGGATGGTCCCTGCAGCTCCCCAGGACAGCTGGCAATGGGCTGGACAGACCCTGCTCTGACCTCGTGTGGGGATTCCTATGAGGAGCCTCCATGGACCCCTGCCCAGCTCAGTTGCTGTCTCTCTCCCTGCAGATCTATCAGCTGCCTGACTGGCGCCTGGTCTTCCTGGTGAAGAACTTCCCCATGGGCCAGCGGGTGCTGGTGGACAGCTCGTTCGGGCAGCCCGCGGCCCAGGGCGATGCCAAGAAGGAGGAGGTGACGCGGCAGGGGGAGATGCCCCTGGTGAAGGAGGTCCTGCTGGTCGCACTGGGCAATCGGCAGAGCCGGCCGTACCTGCTGGTGAGCTGGGTCGTGGCAGGCTTCCCCGGCGCTGTGTGCACGTACCAGGCAGGGGCGCAGCGAGGGGGCTGCAGGGCGGGGCGCAGAGGGCTGCTTACTGCGGCGGGGGGGTGCATAACTGGTTGGAAAACTGTCCCAGAGAGGAGTTCTCAGTGGTTCGCAGTCAGGCTGGAAGGGCCTAACGAGTGGGGTCCCGCAGGGATCGGTTCTGGGTCCGGTTCTCCAATATCTTCACCACGAGTTAGCTCCTGGCACAGCTAGTACACTTACAGAGTGTGCGGGCGATACCGTGCTGGGGGGGCAGCCAGCCGGCCAGCGGGAGTGCGCTGGGGGGCAGCGCGGGGCTGGGGGCTGTAGTGCTCTGGCCGGCCAGCGTGTGTGTGGGGAGGGGCGGGGGGAGCAAGCCGGGGGGGGGGCAAAGGGAAATGTAGGCTGAATAGTAAGATAACATTCGGGGCACAAGGGAGCGCTGGTTAGGAGTGGTGGGAGCCCGTCCCTGAGCCGGTCTGTCTGAGGGGGACCGGCCTGCCCGTCCCTGGGGCGTCTGTCTGAGGGGGGCCGGCCTGCCCGTCCCTGGGCCGGTCAGTCTGTCTAAGGAGGGCCGGCCTGCCCGTCCCTGGGCCGGTCAGTCTGTCTAAGGAGGGCCGGCCTGCCCGTCCCTGGGCCGGTCAGTCTGTCTAAGGAGGGCCGGCCTGCCCGTCCCTGGGCCGGTCTGTCTGTCTAAGGAGGGCCGGCCTGCCCGTCCCTGGGCCGGTCTGTCTGTCTAAGGAGGGCCGGCCTGCCCGTCCCTGGGCCGGTCAGTCTGTCTAAGGAGGGCCGGCCTGCCCGTCCCTGGGCCGGTCAGTCTGTCTAAGGAGGGCCGGCCTGCCCGTCCCTGGGCCGGTCAGTCTGTCTAAGGAGGGCCGGCCTGCCCGTCCCTGGGTCGGTCTGTCTGTCTAAGGAGGGCCGGCCTGCCCGTCCCTGGGTCGGTCTGTCTGAGGGGGGCCGGCCTGCCCGTCCCTGGGCCGGTCTGTCTGAGGGGGACCGGCCTGCCCGTCCCTGGGCCGGTCTGTCTGAGGGGGACCGGTCTGCCCGTCCCTGGGCCGGTCTGTCTGAGGGGGGCCGGCCTGCCCGTCCATGGGGCGTCTGTCTGAGGGGGGCCGGCCTGCCCGTCCATGGGGCGTCTGTCTGAGGGGGGCCGGCCTGCCCGTCCATGGGGCGTCTGTCTGAGGGGGACCGGCCTGCCCGTCCCTGGGCCGGTCTGTCTGAGGGGGACCGGTCTGCCCGTCCCTGGGGTGTCTCTCTGAGGGGGACCGGCCTGCCTGTCCCTGGGGTGTCTCTCTGAGGGGGACCGGCCTGCCTGTCCCTGGGGGTCGGACCCACTGGGGTTACTCCAGCCCTGCGATCGCTGGGTAGGTTGCCTTTCACAGCACGGCCTCACAAGCCTCCTGCCACTTCCCCGGCTCCGCTGCCTGGAGCTGGGGCTGAGTGTGACCTGTGGGTCTGTGGGGGGAGGGGTGGCTTCTGGGTGGGCACGGGAGGGGCAGGAGTCTCAGCTCCTCTCATCCCGTTGGCAGGTTCACGTGGACCAGGAGCTGCTGATTTACGAGGCTTTCAGCCACGACTCCCAGCTGGGCCAGAGTAACCTGAAAGTCCGGTTTAAGAAGGTAACGGGGGAGGGTTTGAGGTTGCCCATGTGTCCCCCTGCCGTCAGGCCCAGCTGATAGGGAGCAGGGGGGCCCAAAGCACCCCACAAAGTTCTGCTTTTTAGTTGCCCTCCACGCCAATGGGAGTGTCCCCGCCATGGGGAATTACAGCCCAGTCTGCTCAACTTCTGTCCCGGAAAGATACTGGAGCACAGAATTAAGCCATCAATTTGTGAGCGCCTAGAAGATAAGGTAATAAGTGACAGTCACCATGGATTTGTCAGGAACAAATCGTGTCAAATCAACCTGACAGCTTTCTGTGACAGGGTGACACGCCTTGTGGCTGGGGGGAAGCGGTAGACGTGGTGCCTTGACTTCAGTGAGGCTTTTGATACTGGCTCGCACGACCTTTTCATAAACAAAGTAGGGAAATGCAACCGAGATGGAGCTGCTATAAGGTGGGTGCAAAACTGGTTAGAAAACCGTTCCCAGAGAGTCGTTCTCAGTGGTTCACGGTCATGCTGGAAGGGCCTAACGAGTGGGGTTCCGCAGGGATCGGTTCTGGGTCCGGTTCTGTTCAATGTCTTCCTCAGTGATTTAGCTAATGGCACACAGAGCACACTTATAAAGTTTGTGGACAAATACAAAGCTGGGAGGGGTTGTAAGTACTTTGGAGGACAGGATTAAAATTAAAAATGATCTGGACAAACTGGAGAAATGGTCTGAAGTAAATATTGAATTTCATCCTAAGGAGAAATGCAAAGTGCTCCACTTAGGAAGGAACAATCAGTTGCACACATACAACACTGTAACAACATACAACACATGTGACACTGTAGCAAAAAAAGCAAACATCATTCTGGGCTGTATTCGCAAGTGTGTTGTGAGCAAGACATGAGAAGTAATTTTTCTTCTCTGCTCTGTGCTGATACGGCCTCAGCTGGAGTATTGTGTCCAGTTCTGGGTGCCACATTTCAGGAAAGATGTGGACAAATTGGAGAGAGTCCAGAGAAGAGCAACAAAAATGAGTAAAGGTTTAGATAACATGAGCTATGAGGGAAGATTGAAAAAATCGGGTTTGTTTAGGCTGGAGAAGAGACAACTGAGAGGCGACATGAGAACAGTTTTCAAGTACATAAAAGGTTGTTACAAGGAGGGTGGAGAAAAATTGCTCTCCTTAACCCTAGAGGACAGGGCCAGAAGCAATGGGCTTAAATTGCAGCAAGGGAGGGTTAGGTTGGCTGTTAGGAAAAGCTTCCTGACTGTCAGGGTGGTTAAACACTGGAATAAATTGCCCAGGGAGGTTGTGGAATCTCCATCCTTGGGGATGTTTAAGAGCAGGTTGGACAAACACCTGTCAGGGATGAGCTAGATCAGGGGTAGGCAACCTATGGCCCGGGTGCCGAAGGCGGCACGTGAGCTGATTTTCAGTGGCACTCGCACTGCCTGGGTCCTGGCCACCGGTCCGGGGGGCTCTGCATTTTAATTTAATTTTAAATGAAGCTTCTTAAACATTTTAAAAACCTGATTTACTTTACATACACCAATAGTTTAGTTCTAGATTATAGACTTACAGAAAGAGCCCTTCTAAAAACGTTACCATGTCTGACTGGCACGCGACACCTTACATTACAGTGAATAACTGCAGACTCGGCCAGCACTGCTGAAAGGTGCCGACCCCTGGGCTAGATAATACTCAGTCCTGCCATGAGTGCAGGGGGCTGGACTAGACGACCTCTCGAGGTCCCGTCCATATGCTCCCAGCATGCAATGCACCATCTTGCCCCAGTGGGAGGTAAAACTCCCAGGCAGCTTGTTCCTTTCTGGGGGGCTTGTCTGGGGCGAGTGCCCTGATCTGAAGTGTTAGTGTCCCAGGTGCAAAGCAGCTGAATGGCTGCAGCTCGGACTGTCCCCAGCTGCTTCCCCAGGGGCCAGCGCTGGGCAGGGCCATTGAGAACTGGGGGGGAGTCTGCAGCGCCCTCCGCAGGTGACGTGCCTGTGAGCATGGAAAGGTGGGGACCCCCCAGCTGTCATGTGGGTTCCCTGCTTGGTGCTCGCCCCTCCCAGCTCAGCTGCAGGGCTCCGGTCCCATGGTGCCTGGGGGCCTCACCCATCTGTGACCATCTCTCCTCCCTGTCAGGTCCCCCACAACATCAACTTCCGGGAGAAGAAGCTGAAGCTGTCCAAAAAGAAATCGGAGAGCGCAGGGGGCGAGGAGTCGGGGGGCGCGCGGGGGCGGGTCGCCCGCTTCCGCTACTTCGAGGACATCTACGGCTACTCAGGGGTGAGCCGCGGGGGCAGGCCTGGCTCAGAGCCACTGCCAGGGCAGCAGAGGCTGCCCCTGGGTCAGTCCCTCACTGTTCACATTGGCCCCAGGCTCAGCTGCTGGTACCGGGGGCCTGGGTGACAGTGGGAAAGAGCCAGTGGGGCAGCCAGACCCCTCTGGGCGCCGGTGGGGGGTTGGGCACGTCCTGGCGCTTTGGCTGCTGCACCCGGGAGGTGACGCTGCAGGATTTCCCGACCTTCTGCTGCAGGCTGCCGTCCTGTGAGAGCCCCGAAGCTAAGCAGGGGCTGGCTCGGCCGGCACTTGGAGGGGAGACCTCCTGGGCATGGCCGGGGGCTGTGGGTTGGTGAGTCAGGCCTGCGTTGCAGCTGACCTGCTGGCCAGGAAAGAGGCCGAGCGGGAGCCCCTGGTCCGAAGCACCCTGGCAGCGAGCCCTGGGCTCCCCACTCTGACCCCGGCGCTGGCTCTGCTCCCAGGTGTTCATCTGCGGGCCCTCCCCGCACTGGCTGCTGGTGACGGCCCGGGGGGCCCTGCGCCTGCACCCCATGACGATTGACGGCTTGATCGAGTCCTTCGCTCCCTTCCACAACGTCAACTGCCCCAAGGGCTTTCTCTATTTCAACCGACAGGTATGTGGGGCGCGGCTGGCTGGGGGCAGAGCCCAGGGCCCCACAAGGCAGACAGACGCTGCCTGGGCTCTGGGGAGGTGGGGTGCAGAGGGCCTACAGGTCCCAGCATGCACTGCTCCATCAGGGCGTGTCCTGGCCAGCAGCTCTTCTCTCGGGGGTGGGGGGGGCTGAACTGAAGGGAGGGGCTGACCATGGGCTCTGCTCGCAGGGGGAGCTGCGGATCAGCGTCCTGCCCGCGTACCTCTCCTACGACGCTCCGTGGCCTGTGAGGAAGATCCCGCTGCGCTGCACCACGCACTACGTGGCTTATCACGTGGAGTCCAAGGTACCGGGGTGCTGCTGGGGGCAGCCCTGCCGTGGGGAGTCCCCCGATAGCTCAGCTCTGCCGGCCCAGGACCCACCACTCTGCAGGCAGTGCTGCTCCTCCCTCATCCTGGCCAAGGGGCATCTTGCAGGGCACAGCCCCCGAAGGGGGCGCTTCAGTCCTGCCCTTCCTGCCTGGCTCTGCTCCGTGCCGCATGCCCCCTGCCTGCACGATGCCAGCCATGGGGGGGGGGGGGGAGGAGAGCCCCTGGGGAGCACTGCTGTCTCCTGTGTCCACACTGCGTGGCTGGCGGATTGCAGCAGTCAGGGAGGTGGTGGAGGGGCCCCCGGTCTGTGTGCTGCCCCCTGGCGGCCTGTTAACGGCTGCGTCTCTCTGGCAGGTCTACGCCGTGGCCACCAGTGTCGTCAACCCCTGCACCCGCATCCCCCGCATGACAGGAGAGGAGAAGGAGTTTGAGAGCATCGAGCGGGGTGAGCAGAGACCTGCCCCACTCGGGGAGGGATGTGTGGGGAGCGCACTGGCCCTGGGTGTGCAGTGCTGGCAGCGGTTCCTGCGGGGCAGTTATGGGCCAGGCTTGGGCCGGCACTCCCTGTCCTGTGCGGGCCCCATGGCCCGGCTCCCTGGGAGCAAGAGCCCCGATGGCTGTGACGGTCCCCCCAGCCCACAGAGTCCTGGGGCATCCCCGGGGCAGAGCTGTGGGATGGGGGGTCGGTGTGTGACACTGGTAGGGGGCTGCTGTGTCTGTGCCAGCCCCTCGCCTGTCCTGGGGGCCGGCTGGGGACTGGAGCTGTGTTGGTGTCTCCCCCAGACGAGCGCTACATCCACCCGCAGCAGGAGGCCTTTTCCATCCAGCTGATCTCGCCCGTGAGCTGGGAGACCATCCCCAACACCCGGTAAGGGCCCGCGAGTGGGGCAGGGCCCTGGTGCTCCTCTGCTGGAGACGGGCTCTGCCAGGCAGGGGGGACAAGGGCCCGGCCCTGGGAGTGCTGCATGGGTGAGGGCCTGGCCCTGTGCCAGGAGGGCAGAGGGCTAGAAGCAGGTGCTGGCCTCCCCCCACAGCAGAGGGAGACATTTGGGGCAGGATTGTGTGCTTGTGTCTGGGGGGAGGAGCCTGGCGCCGTGGGCCCTGGCCCCGGCCGCTCTGGTGTGGGGCTCCCCGCTGCCCTGACCTGTGCCTGCCTCTCCCGCCTGCCAGGATTGAGCTGGAGGAATGGGAGCACGTGACCTGCATGAAGACGGTGTCGCTGAAGAGCGAGGAGACGGTGTCGGGGCTGAAGGGTTACATCGCCGCCGGCACGTGTCTCATGCAGGGCGAGGAGGTGACCTGCCGCGGCCGGGTGAGTGCGGGCTGGCCGGGGGCTTGGCCTCCCTCGTCCTCTCCCTGCACTTCCTCCCGCCCCGCTCCCTGCACCACAGCGCCCCCTACTGAGCCCATCCCCCTGCCCTCCTGGCTGCCCCCTCACCTGGATGGAGCCATCATCTGCACCCAGCGCTTGGCCAGGTCGCCGTGTGGGGGCTGCTGGGCTGTGCCCAAGAGATACCTGCGGGGGGAAGGGGGTGTCGCTTCCCAGGCTGTCTGCACGGAGCTGGGCTCCTTGTGGGGCCTGCTCTCGCCGTGCCGCGCTCTGCCACGGGACCAGTGAGCTCGTGTATCCCCGGCAGGGCGCGGGGGTGGGTCGCCCCCCTCCCTCAGCCCAGGCTGGTGTGGAGCTCGGCGCGGGCAGCCCTGGGGCCGGGCTGGGCTGTCAGGGCAGCCGGGAGGGAACTGCCCCTGGCTCACAGCCCCCCGTCCCGCCCATCTCTGCAGATCCTCATCATGGACATCATCGAGGTGGTGCCGGAGCCAGGGCAGCCGCTCACCAAGAACAAGTTCAAGGTGCTGTATGAGAAGGAGCAGAAGGGCCCGGTGACGGCCCTCTGCCACTGCCACGGCTACCTGGTGTCGGCCATCGGCCAGAAGGTGAGGGGCCCGTTCCCCAGCTGGGCCAGCAGGGGGCGCCAGGAGCCTCTCCGGGTCCTCCCCGGCTGCAGGGAAATGGCACAAAACTGCCAAGGAGCCTGGTCCAGACCCGTCCCTTGGTGCCACCCCATCCCAGCAGCTAGCGGCCCCGATTCAGGGAGGGCACCACCTGGGGAGCAGAGTCCCGTCTCCTCCAGCTGGTCTTGGGGACCAAGCGCCCTGGGCGGTGGGGTCTGAGCGTGAACCAGTGCCAGCCTGAGACACCGCAGGGCAGCCGCTGCCTTTAGGGTGGGCTGGCAGGGAGTGGGGTGCGAGGCCTGTCCCCTCTGGCAGCGCTGGCTCTAAGCCCAGTCCCCTTTGGGGAGCACTGGTTCTGATCCAGCCCTGGGGGGGGTGTACGGGTGGGGCGGGGGTGGGGTTATGGGGTACGGGGCCTGTCCCCTCTGGCAGCGCTGGCTCTGACCAGCCCCAGGGGGTGGGGAGTGGCTGGTTGGGGGGGGTTATGGGGTACGGGGCCTGTCCCCTCTGGCAGCGCTGGCTCTGACCAGCCCCAGGGGGTGGGGAGTGGCTGGTTAGGGACGGGTTAAGGGGTACGGGGCCTGTCCCCTCTGGCAGCGCTGGCTCTGACCAGCCCCAGGGGGTGGGGAATGGCTGGTTGGGGGGGGGTTGGGGGGTACGGGGCCTGTCCCCTCTGGCAGCACTGGCTCTGACCAGCCCCAGGGGGTGGGGAGTGGCTGGTTGGGGGGGGGTATGGGGTACGGGGCCTGTCCCCTCTGGCAGCACTGGCTCTGACCAGCCCCAGGGGGTGGGGAGTGGCTGGTTGGGGGGGGTTGTGTGTTACGGGGCCTGTCCCCTCTGGCAGCGCTGGCTCTGACCAGTCCCAGGGGGTGGGGAATGGCTGGTTGGGGGGGGTTATGGGGTACAGGGCCTGTCCCCTCTGGCAGCGCTGGCTCTGACCAGCCCCAGGGGGTGGGGAGTGGCTGGTTGGGGGGGGTTATGGGGTACAGGGCCTGTCCCCTCTGGCAGCGCTGGCTCTGACCAGCCCCAGGGGGTGGGGAGTGGCTGGGGGGGGGGGGGGGGGTTATGGCAGCGCTGACTCAGGCACTCCTATGGCAGCGCTGGCTCTGACCAGCCCCAGGTAGAGGCGGGCGGGCGGGGGTACTGCAGGGTACTGGTTCCAGTCGGCCCCCGGCTCAGGCACTCTGCCCCCTGCCCCATTGCCCGTCCATGGCGTGAGCCCGGCGCTCTTGCCCCCTGCAGATTTTCCTGTGGAGCCTGAAGGACAACGACCTGACGGGCATGGCCTTCATCGACACGCAGCTCTACATCCACCAGATGATCAGCGTCAAGAACTTCATCCTGGCGGCCGACGTCATGAAGAGCATCTCGCTGCTGCGCTACCAGGAGGAGAGCAAGACGCTGTCGCTCGTCAGCCGGGTGCGGGGGGCGCTGGGAGGGGGGGGAGGCTCTGCGGGTAGGAGGGGGCTGCCCGGGGCCCAGAGCAGGGCTCAGTCGCTCCGGGACGCGGTGCTGGGCCCCCGCCCGCGGCTGTGTGCTCCCCCTGACCCCTGCTTCTCCTGCTGCAGGATGCCAAGCCCCTGGAGGTCTACAGCGTGGACTTCATGGTGGACACCGACCAGCTGGGCTTCCTGGGTAGGTTCTGCTCCTTCTCCATCCCCCGCACGTGGGGCTCGGCCAGGCCTCCTGCCCGGCGCCGTGGGATCATGGAGGCCAGCGAGGGAGGGGACCCCCGTGGGCAGCCCCGGTCCCGGCTGGGCGAGCTGGTGGGGCCGGAACTGCTCAGTGTTGTGACTGTGCCGAGAACTGAGAGCTGCTGGGGGTGGGGATGTGTTGAGGGCAGAGCCAGCAGCCGCAGGTGGATCAGGATGGGAGCTGGAGCCAGGTTTGCACCCACGGCGGGGGGCTGGAGCGTGCCCCCCATTGCGGGGGGGGGGGGCTAGAGCATGCCCCCCATTGCAGGGGGGGGGCTGGAGCGTGCCCCCCATTGCAGGGGGGGCTGGAGCGTGCCCCCCATTGCGGGGGGGGGGCTAGAGCATGCCCCCCATTGCAGGGGGGGGGCTGGAGCGTGCCCCCCCATTGCGGGGGGGGGGGGCTGGAGCGTGCCCCCCATTGCGGGGGGCTCTTGGGTAGCTCTGTGTGTTTGGCGGGGCTGAAATGCTGCCCAGAGTAACGTTGCTGCTCTCCGCTCTCCCCGCAGTGTCGGATCGCGATCGCAACCTCATGGTCTATATGTACCTGCCTGAAGGTAAGGCCTTCCGCCCCCTCCGCTTCTCAGCCAGCGCCCTGCCTGCGGGCGCCGGCCCGGGGCAGCCCCTGCTCGCCCAGCGACTCGCTCTGGGATGGGGGGGGCCACTCCCTTCCCCTCTAGTGTGGACACGATGACACTCGGATTTGTCTGGAGCTTGGAGCCCAACCAACCAGGCTGGAGAAAAGCCAAGTCCGTCAGCGGCTGCCGGCTGAGCCGAGTCGGGGGGAGGGACCAGGCGATCTGTCCTTCACCCCCCGGGCCTCCGATTAGGCCAGGAACACCCCCCGTGAGCCTCCCGCTGCCAGAACCAGGGACTGGCTGACGGGACGGGTCACTGAATCGCCCCACCAGCACCTGGCACCGGCCACTGCTGGAAGACAGGTTACTAGGTCAGATGGGCCATCGGTCGGCCCCGCTGCAGCTGTTCCCCGTGGCGCTCTGAGTCTGGCCTGTTGCAGCGCCGGGTAATAATACTGTAGGGCTGCATGTAAACAAATCCACAGGAACATCTAACAACCTGCAGCCCCTAACCCTGGGGCTGGAAATTCCTTCCTGCTGCAGCCGTAGCTGGGTGGGAGCCTGGGAACTCCGGCTAGTCCAGCCCCTTCAGGACTGCAGCCCATGGAGACTCCAGCTCCCAGCATGCCATGCTCCATCGCTTCCAGAGCGGAGCATGCTGGGAGCTGGAGTCTCCATGGGCCACACCGCGCCCTGATGGAGTTGCTCCCGCTCCTTCTCTTAGCCAAGGAGAGCTTCGGTGGGATGCGGCTGCTGCGCAGGGCCGACTTCCACGTGGGCACCCATGTCAACACCTTCTGGAGGACGCCCTGCCGCTGGGCCACCGACGGTGCCACCAAGAAGTCCAGCGCCTGGGAGAGCAAGCACATCACCTGGTTCGGTAGGCTGGGCTCCGGCCCACAGGGGGCAGCGCGGCGCCCAGTTCTGACCCCACCCACGCGCTGGGGGAGCGGCCGGGCCGGGCCTCTGTTGTGCCAGGAGCTGGACAAACTGAGACGGTGCCTGTGCCGAGCGTAGGGTGACCAGACGTCCCGGGTTTGTCCCGCGTCCTGACCAACGTTAGGTCGGGACACTGGACAAACAAGCAAAGGCTCCGGAGCGGCTCGCGCCCTCCCCCGCCCCGCCTTCGCCCTCTCCTTCCCGCACTGGATCCCTCCCCAAATCCCCGCCCCCAGCCAAGCACGCCATGGCCAGGAGACGCTTGCGGAGGGAGGAGGAATCGGGGGTGGGGGGTTGTTTGGTTTTTTGCTCTGCCACCATTTTTTCCCCTCTGCCCCCGCCCTGCCCCCCGCGTCCCGATATTTGCCCTGGGTGATCTGGTCACCCTCGCCGAGCAGCTGCCACGTGTTTGGGGGCGTGGAGACTCTCCACACCTGCCGTCCGCGTGGGGCTGTGCTCTGGAGGCCTCGCCCTGCCGTGGGCCGGAAGAGACATGGGTGGACCAGCAGGGGGCCGCAGGTCTGCTGGGGGGTCGTGGCGGTGGGTGGGTGGGAGGAGCTCGTGTTCGGGGCCGGGAAGCGGAGAAGCCGCATGGTGGCTCATGGGGGCAGATGGGGTTGGAGTGACGGGCCAAGGAGAGGAAGGGCGGAGTGGGCATCAGGTGCAGTTGTGGGGCCATGGGGCAGGGCCATGGGGGGTGCACAGCCTGTGAGGGGAGCAGGGGCTCGCCTGGGGCGGTGGGAAGTGCGTCCCAGCACGGTGGGGCTAGGGGGCGGGGAAGGAGCCGGAGCTGCCAGTCCCTGCTGCAGTGGAAGGGGTTATCTTGCAGGGGGCACCTGGGTCCCGGCTGCTGCGCCCAGTCCGTTACCCAGGGCTCGCTGCTGGCCCAGGCCCGGGAGCCTCCCCTCCAAGCGGGGTTTCCGGGGGTCCCTGACGGGCCGTTCTCTCCCCAGCCACGCTGGACGGCGGGATCGGCCTCCTCCTGCCCATGCTGGAGAAGACGTACCGGCGCCTGCTGATGTTGCAAAACGCCCTCACCACCATGCTGTCGCACCATGCCGGCCTCAACCCCCGAGCCTTCAGGTACCGCCCTGCCCCCCCCTCCCCTCTGCTGTGCGCCTGGGCCGAGCTCTGTGGGCACCGTACGGAAAGATGGCATTGAGCCTGGGGGGCAGGGATCAGCTGCCGGGTGCCGGTACCCTCAGCCAGTGGGAAGGGCCCTGGGCTCAGCTGCCCCTTGCCAGGAGATGGGGTGAAGTGTCTCCAGTGTCACTCAGCCCTGGTGCCCCCCACTCCACAGCAAGCAGGCTGTGGGGCTCCTGGGGCAGGCCAGCCTCTCCTAGGACTCCATGCAGGGGGAGGGGGTGTCCTCTGCTAGGGCCCTGGGGGAGAGGAGCTGGGGCTCCGCGTGGCCCCCCTGGCCGTAGCACGACCCTGCCCTCCCACCAGCCTCACTGAGGTCAGGGGGACACCTGGGTCGTCCTATGTGCCCTGAGAAGGTGGGAAGGGGGCAGCGGCGGGGGGCAGGCCAGCCTGGCCCGAGAAGGTGGGAAGGGGGCAGCAGCGGGGGGCAGGGCAGGCCAGCCTGGCCCGAGAACGTGGGAAGGGGGCAGCGGCGGGGGGGCAGGCCAGCCTGGCCCGAGAAGGTGGGAAGGGGGCAGCGGCGGGGGGCGGGCCAGCCTGGCCCGAGAAGGTGGGAAGGGGGCAGCGGCGGGGGGCAGGCCAGCCTGGCCCGAGAAGGTGGGAAGGGGGCAGCGGCGGGGGGCAGGCCAGCCTGGCCCGAGAAGGTGGGAAGGGGGCAGCGGCGGGGGGCAGGCCAGCCTGGCCCGCGGCCCCCCCTCTAGGCTCCCCGCCGGTAGCTGCAGCTCCTCTCCCGCAGGATGCTGCATGTGGACCGCCGGATCCTGCAGAACGCCGTCCGCAACATCCTGGATGGGGAGCTGCTGAGCCGTTATCTCTACCTCAGCGCCATGGAGCGCAGCGAGCTGGCCAAGAAGATCGGCACCACGCCAGACATAGTGAGTAGCCAGCCCCCCGGCTCGGCCTGCGGGGGTGGGTTCGGCAGGGCCCTGCCCTCACCTGCCTGCTTCTTTCCCTGCAGATCCTGGAGGACTTGTTGGAAATCGACCGCGTCACGGCTCATTTCTAACGGACTCTGGGCCGACGGGCCAGCGCCTGCCCCAGCTCTTGTAAATTCCTTGGCGGCCGGGCCCAGCGTTGTACGAATGGGGGGGGTTGTAAAGAAAAACCACAACGTGCTCGTGGCTGTGGTGTTTGCTGGGTGAGGGGGCTGGCTGGGGGGAGAGACGCTGGCCGGGGGGAGAGACGCTGGCCCTCCGGCTGCAGCGGGCTGGGTGAAGGGGCAGGCGTGCGCCTGGCTGGAGAAGTGGGTGTCCCGGCCCCACCGTACAAGCTGCCGAAAAGCCATGAAGCGAGGGGGCCTGGCTCCCCCCGCCCCCCGCCGCTCCCCTTGCAGCACCACTGACCACCCGCTGTGGGGCACGTTTTATTAGTGTAAGATCAGAGTCTGTGTGGCCCCCGGAGCCGATGCAGCCACAGGGAACAGCCCAGGCTCCCGGTGGCAAGGCGCTGCCCCTGGCGTCCAATCCGGCCGGCCGGGCACAGCAGGCCTGGCTCTGCCCGTCTCCGCCGCGGCTCAGCTAGGCCTGGAGGTACTCGTAGATTTGCTCGCTCTCGGAGAGGAAGCCCACGTAGGCGAGGAAGCGAATGAGGGAGGCCATCAGCCTCATGGAGAACATCTCCTTCCTGGGGAGGAAGCAAGAGCCAGCATGGAGCGTGTGCCGGCAGCACCCCCTGGGTCGGGAGCCCGTGCGCCCCCCGGGTCGAGCCAGCCCCCTGGTGCCGGAGCCCGCGCGCGCCCCCCGGGTCGAGCCGACCCCCCGGTGCCGGAGCCCGCGCGCGCCCCCCGGGTCGAGCCGACCCCCCGGTGCCGGAGCCCGCGCGCGCCCCCCGGGTCGAGCCGACCCCCCGGTGCCGGAGCCCGCGCGCGCCCCCGGGTCGAGCCGACCCCCCGGTGCCGGAGCCCGCGCGCCCCCCCTACCTGAGGGCGATCTCGAACTTGAGGCTCTCCCACTTCACCCGGAGCCAGCAGAAGAGGGTGCTGCTGCGGATGCCTGAGGAGCTGTGGCCAGCGATCCGGCTCCAGCCCTTCACGGCGCTGTTGGGACAGAGGGGCAGGTCAGGCCCGAGGCATCACCCTGGGCCCAGCCCCACACCGGTGCGGCCCAGCGGGCTCAGCTCCCTTGCTGCGGCCTGTGGCCCCCTCACCTCTTGCCCATGACGAAGTAGCGGTCGACGGGGGCGCCCAGGGCGAGGTTGATGCTCCGCACCGTGTTGATGTTGCGGAAGACGAGCAGCATGGGCCGGGGCAGGTCCTTGAGCACCTGCATGATGCGATCGAAGTGGTGCTGGGCCATGGCCTGCATGTAGCGCGTCTCCTCCCACGTCAGGATGTTGGCCAGCCTCAGCTGCCCCATGTGGATGGGCCTCTGCATCAGGATCTCGCAGAAGAGGAAATAATCTGGGGCGAGGCCAGGCCTGGCCGTCAGGGGAGCCGGGGCAGAGCCCAGGGGCCCAGGCTAGCGACCGGAGGCTCTGAGTGAACCAGCCCCCCAGCATGGGAATTGCCTGGGGCCCCTCTCACCGTGTCCCCCACGCCCGGATCCCCCACGCCCGGAGCCCCCCCGAGCCCCCACTCACCCTTCACGCCCAGCTCGGCGGAGCAGGCCCTCATGCCCGCGTCATCCCGCAGGATGATGGCTCGCCACAGCTTGCACAGTGCCGTCCGGTCCCTGCCACGGGGAGAGGGCCCGTGTCACCCAGGGCTGCCTGCCCCACGCGGGGTGGAGACGGACCCTGGAGCGCGGCCCCCCGGCCCCCCGCCCGGTCCCTACCTCTCACTGAGGAACTCGTAGAGCCCGTGATCCAGCAGCACCAGCTGGGCCTTCCCGTCGGGGCCCCTCCGCACCAGCACTGCAACACAGAGCGGGTCACTGCACGGCGCCCTGGGCCCGGGCCCCCCACCTGCTTCCACCACTGGCCACCTCCCCTCGGCGCTCTGGGTGGGGAGGGACCCCCGGCCCAGCCTGGGGGACAGAGGCGCCCATGGAGGGCAGTGCTGGCCCAGGGAGACCCCTTCCCTGCTCCCCCAGCCCCCATACCGTTCCCAGGGTGCGGGTCCGCATGGATGAAGCCCGTGTAGAAGATCTGCTCGGCGAACATCTGGATCAGCTTGTCTGCGGTCTGCAAGAGGGCGAGACGGGGTGAGCCAGAGCACGAGCCAGAGCGCCCCGAGGTGGCAGAGGGAGTCTCGCCAAGGGGGCTCACGGGCAGGGTACATTGACCAGCGACGGCCCCTCAGCAGGTGCCATCCTTCTGCAGCGCTCGCAGAACGGGGGGCTCTGCCTGCCGGTGAATGCAGCTGCCTCCGGAGTGGACTGTCTCCACCTCGCAGCATGGGGGTGGGGAGCTTAAACGTGGCAGCCCTATGCCCGGGGCAGGTTCCCAGAATCCACTGGGACTCTGCCCCTTGGGCCCTACTTCCTGGTCCCCAGGGAGCTGGGCTCCCACTTGGCCGAACGGCAGTGCCTCACTCACGTCTCTGAGGTCCAGCCCCTGCGCCCTGATGCTCTCCACGTTGTTGATTTTGCAGCCTTCGCAGTAATCTGCCGTCAGGACTCTCTGCGGGGAGCAGACGGGGGTCAGGAGGAGCCAGGGCCCTGCTCTCCCAGGGGGCAGCCAGCAGCCAGCTCCTCGCCCCCTGCTATGGCCCCAGGGTACAGGCAGGTCCAGGTACCAGGGCGAGGGGGTCTCCTGTGCCCCCTGGGGGAGGAGCTGCTCTGGCGGTGAGGGGGTGTCCCCAGCTGCCTCCCAGGGCTCAACCCACCCGGCCACAGGGGATGGGGGGGGGGGCTGCAGCTGCCCCAGCCCAGCAGCTTAGGCTGCAGCCAGGCGTCCCACCCAGCTGGCTGCTGGAGATGGGGCCCAGCCGTCCCGCGTCCCCACCTTGCTGCACTTGTCCCAGTGCACCTTGGGGACCACGACGTAGGGGAAGTGGTGCAGGTCCCGGGCACAGCGCTCCCCGTTCCGGCCCTCGTTCTCGAAGTCCAGCTCCTGGGCCAGCGTCTCCTTCAGGTCCTGCGGAGAGGGAGGGCAGGGGCAGGCGGGCTAGCGCGAGCGTTCCCACGCCAAGGGGGGCACACGGCCCGCAGCATGGGGCACCGACTGCCCCCAGGTCAACCCTCGGTGCCTCGTCCTGCCGGCACAAAGGGAAGCTCCTGGCCCGGGATGCCCGGGGCAGGTGCTAGGAGCGCAGGCTGCTGCGGCACTAGCTGGGTGTGGGTCCAAGGGGCTCGGGCGGCGCCGGTACCTTCAGGACCCAGCTGAACCCAAAGCTGGGGTGCATGAACTCGACGATGCGCAGCAGCAGCTCCAGCGTGCGGATGTCCCCGTCGAACCTGTCCCTCAGGTCGATGTACTGCACCTGGGGAGGCGGAGACGGAGCGCGCTGGGACCCCGCCTCGGCTGCTGCTGCCCTCAGAGACGCCCAGCCACACGGGGCATCCCAGGGCCCAGAATGCAGTTCACCACCCCCAGCCTGGGACCAGGCCCCACCACGTGCAGGGGGGCTCGGGTTGGCAGCACCAGGATTGGGCAGTGCCCCCTGCAGGCAGGACTCGGACTGCAGCCCCATAGAGCCGGCAGCATCCTGGCTCCTAGTGCTGGGTATCTGTGCCCAGGAGGTGCCCGGCAGGGATCGGGGCCGCTCCATGCTGGGTGCTGCACACCCCTGCCTGGGGCAGAGCCCCCATCTCCCTCCTGGCCCCAGCCCTGGGGGAGCAGCTGCTGGAGATTTCCCATGCAGGCGAGTCCTGGCCTGTCCTCCACCCTGCAGGCCCCCTCCAGCAGCCTGAGCCGCCTGCCCCTGCCCCCACCCAGCAGCATGGGGCTGCTCTCAGCCCAGGCTGGGGCCAGGACTTGGGGGCCCCTCCGGCTCCAGGACCCCAGCAAGGGAGGTCAGCCACACCCGCCCTGCCAGCTCACGCACCTTCACAGCCACCAGGGTGCCGTCCTGGAGCCGGGCCTTGTGCACCTGGGCCAGGCTGGCCGCGGCCATGGGCTGGTAGTTGAACTCCCGGAAGAGCGCGTCGGCCGTGGCTTTGAAATCTTCCAGGAACAACTCATCCACCTGCGGCAGGAGACGGGGAGCGCTGGCCGTCAGGGAGCTGCCCTCCGGCACTGGCTCGTGCCCAGAGAGGGCAGGGGCAGCCAGACATGCCACATGCGGGGGCGCTGGTTCTGAGCGGCCCCAAGGCAGCGGAGACCAAACTGGAGTTTCCAGCTGTACCCGGTGTGCTGTGAGTTGGGGGGGGGGGGGGGTCTGTCGGGCAGGCGTCCCCCTCACCCAGCCTGCAGAAGCAGCCAGCGCCCATGCGCCAGAGGGCGGGGGGCCCGGGTGGGTGCTCAGTGGCATCCAGGAGCAGTCAGTGGTGTGCAGAATGGAGAGCTCTGCCCAGCCCACCCCTGGTGAAGCTAGGGGCAGAGGGGGCTCCAGGGCTGCCAGCCTGGCCCCTTGCTCTGGGGGCAGTGGTGGTGCCTAAGGAGAGGCCCGTCTCCAGGAGCCCCATGAAGCCCACTGCTCTGCCCCGGGGAGCCGGCCCTCACCTCCCCGTCTCCAGGAGCCCCGGGGAGCGGCACTCACCTCCCCGCACCCCGTCCCCAGGAACCCCGGGGAGCCGGCCCTCACCTCCCTGTCCCCACGGAGCCGGCACTCACCTCCCCACACCCCGTCGCCAGGAGCCCCGGGGAGCCGGCACTCACCTCCCCACACCCCGTCCCCAGGAGCCCCGGGGAGCCGGCACTCACCTCCCCGCAGTCCGTCCCCAGGAGCCCCGGGGAGCCGGCACTCACCTCCCCACACCCCGTCCCCAGGAGCCCCGGGGAGCCGGCACTCACCTCCCCGCAGTCCGTCTCCAGGAGCCCCACGGAGCCGGCCCTCACCTCCCCGCACCCCGTCCCCAGGAGCCCCACGGAGCCGGCACTCACCTCCCCCCACCCCGTCCCCAGGAGCCCCGGGGAGCCGGCCCTCACCTCCCCGCACCCCGTCCCCAGGAGCCCCGGGGAGCTGGCACTCACCTCCCCGCACCCCGTCCCCAGGGAGCCGGCCCTCACCTCCCCGCACCCCGTCCCCAGGAGCCCCGGGGAGCCGGCCCTCACCTCCCCGCACCCCGTCCCCAGGAGCCCCGGGGAGCTGGCACTCACCTCCCCGCAGCCCCTCTTGAGGGCCTGGTCCTCCAGCACGCGCAAGGTGCTGATGTACTCGGGCGGCAGGAGGTGGTTGAAGGCGCACAGGCCCTGGCCCAGCTTGATGTACAGGCCCCCATTGTAGATGGCGCCTTGCACCAGGCGGTCGGCCGCCCGCTGGTGACAGGCTGACATCACCTCCTTGTACTCTGGGCTGTTCTGACGACAAAAACACGCGGCGGGGAGCAGCCGTCAGCACCGGGGGGGGGGGGGGGGAACGGCCAGCAGGGGGCGTAGGCGCCTGGGTGTGGCCAGCAGGGGGTGTCTGGTCCCGGCCAGCAGGGGGTGCAGGCGCCGGGGTGCGGCCAGCAGGGGGTGCCTGGTCCTGGCCAGCAGGGGGCGCAGGCGCCTGGGTGCAGCCAGCAGGGGGTGTCTGGTCCCGGCCAGCAGGGGGCGCAGGCGTCTGGGTGCGACCAGCAGGGGGTGTCTGGTCCCAGCCAGCAGGGGGCGCAGGCGCCTGGGTGCGGCCAGCAGGGGGTGCCTGGTCCCGGCCAGCAGGGGGCGCAGGCGCCTGGGTGCGGCCAGCAGGGGGTGTCTGGTCCCGGCCAGCAGGGGGCGCAGGCGCCTGGGTGCGGCCAGCAGGGGGTGCCTGGTCCCGGCCAGCAGGGGGCGCAGGCGCCTGGGTGCGGCCAGCAGGGGGTGTCTGGTCCCGGCCAGCAGGGGGCGCAGGCGCCTGGGTGCGGCCAGCAGGGGGTGCCTGGTCCCGGCCAGCAGGGGGCGCAGGCGCCTGGGTGCGGCCAGCAGGGGGTGCCTGGTCCCGGCCAGCAGGGGGCATGTCCCAAGCAAAGAGGGGTAAGGGGGCTGCGATGGAGGGACATGCTCACCAGCAGGGGGCGCTGCACCCTGGGGGCTGCATGGCCAGGGAGACGGGCCCTGCCCAGGACACCAGCGGCAGCAGAGGGGCTCCAGGCAGCATCAGCACACTGACCCCATGCCCATCACCGTGGGATCGGGGCGCCGGGCAGTGACCCGACTGGCTTTGGAGGGGACTGGCACTGGGTCACAGCCCAGGGACAGGCCGGTCCCCATGTGGCAGGGAACATACCTCGTCCACGCCCCGCAGCGTCACGTGGGCCGTCCGCCAGTAATCCAGCGAGATGCACGTGCCCAGGTACAGGGACCTGCGGGGACAGGGGGGATGGCTCAGCACGGCCATGGAAGGAGGGGTGGCGACTGGCCTGGGGCCAGCAGAGAACCCAGGAGTCCTGGTTCCCCCTGCAGTGGGGCCTGGGAGCTCACGCCTTCCCCAGGCCCTAGAGTCACCTGGGTGCCTGTGTAGAGCGAGCCCCTTGTCCCCGGGCCCGGCCAACACCCACCTGCCGAAGCGCCCGACGCCCTCCACCAGCAGCCGCATCTTCCTCTGCTCCGGGGCGTCAGCCAGGCCGTAGCGTAGCCCAGCCGCCAGGGGCAGCCCCAGCCCCGCAACCAGCAGCCCCTTCCGCAGCAGCCCCCTGCACCGGTCCCAGCTGGGGGGGACAAGGGGACAGCGGTGAGAGCCCCCCCATGGCCTCCAGCCCCCCCATGTGACTGCCCTGCCCCCCCCGTGGCTACCACCCCCCTCCCTGCCACGGCCACCATGCCCCCTGTGACCACCCCTCTCTCTTGTGACCTCTCCGGCCCCTGGGACCTCCCTGCCCCCAGTGCAGCAGAGCCAGGCCACACCCTCCCCAAACAGGCCTCGGCTGGCGGCACAGCAGGGCGGGCAGTGCCCAAGCCCCTGTGACCCGGAGCCTGACCGGGTCACGCGACTAGCAGGCGAAATGACCCCAAATCTACCTTCACAGCCACACTGGAGGAGTCTGTAAATGGCCATTGGCCAGTCCGTACAGAGCTCCAGCCATGGCAGAGCCCAGAACCTGGACCGGGAGAGAATCTGCGGCGACTCCCGATTGCCTGTGGGCGTTGCTCGGGTCCGAGGTTCCCCGGGGAACCGGCCGGTCCCTGGCCGGCACTGCCTGCACTAGAGTCTATTGCTCCAGAGATCAGTCGGGCATTACCGTGTGGGTGGAACCGGGGTGTGATAATCTCACTGGCTCGGTTTCTCATTGAAGTTTGTGAGCTGCCCAATGGAGAATGACCTTGTGCTGGTGAATGCAACTAGTTCCGGGTGTATACACAGGCTTTGTTCATAGGAGGCTTCACCGCAAAGCCACAATGTTTGTGTGTATAACAACCAACGGGAGGTGAATGCAAGTAGTCCCGTGGGTGTACACGAAGCTCCACGCAGGGAACCCTGCTGGCCAGCGGCGGTCGCAGCCTGCTGGAGATCGAGACAGGAACTCCAGGGCCCTGATCCTGTAGCTCACATCTGCTTAAGCTTCATCAGGGGAAGCTTGAGTCACAAGACTGAGGTGTCCAGCTCCAGTCTGGAGCCCCCTGCTCCTCCTCGTGGAAGGATCAGGACAAACTCTACACATGGACTGGAACCCGATTCTGGCAAGAACTTTTTGCACTCAGCAGCTCACCGTGTCTGCTATGAAACGGATGGGAGAGTCTGTTCATAGCTGGATGTATAACCAGCTTTTAACCATGATCCCCTCTTGTCTTGGTTAAGAAATCTTAGCCTGGTTAATAAGAGCTGGCTGGAAGCGTGTGTTTCGGTGAGATCTGAGCTAGGGGATGCTGTGTCCGATCCCCTGTGTCCGATGCTGTGCTAGGGGATGCTGTGTCCGACTGGTAGAACTTTCTACCCAAGGGGAATCCTCAGCGTGTCTGATGGGCTGTCGGGGGGAGCCCAGGGCTGGCTCGCTCTCGGGGAGCTGTGTTGGCTCCTGGGTCACCACTAAGGTATTAGAGAAGCTGTTTTGTGGCTGGCTGGCTGAATAACCCACCAGTCTTTGCAGTTTGCCCTGCCTGAGCAATCTCAGTGTCCCCCTTCCCGTTATTTCTGCCCGGCAGGCGGGTGCAGACAGGCCTGGAGCGGGGCATGGGGTGAGCGCCATGGGGAGGAGTGTTTCCAACCCACCCAAGTGGGTAACAAGGGGACAGCCCCCCCGCCCCTGGGCTGGAGGGCTCCCGGCTCCCCGGGCGAAGGGCTTACCATTGCATCGGAGGGCTGGCCCTGTGTCGGCAGTGCAGGGCAGGCGGCTGCCACGGGCACCTCCTCTGCAGCAGGAGGGAGTGAAAGCGGCAGAGCTGCACCTGGGGGCCAAGGCACAATGATCAGCGGGACTCCGACAGTGCTGGCGAGGAACGGCCGCCCCGGCACTGCCTGCGGAACTCACTGCCACTGGGCAGCACGGAGCTGCCAGGGCCCAAGACATGCCCGGGGCACCAGCCAGAGCTCCCCCCATCCCCAGCTGCTCCCAGGGAAACACGGTGAGGCCCAGAACTGGCAGCGTGCCCATCCCACCATGCCCGGCTGCACCGCAGGCCACGCTTCTCGTGAGGGCAGCTCACGGCACCCGGAACGTGCCCGACACCGGCCATCAGAGCCACAGCGTCCCAGAGCGCAGCACCAAGGCCCCACGGCACCGGCAACCGCCTGCCGCCTCGACAGCACAGCTGCAGCCAGCGGCTGTTCACGACCACCACCCACAGCTGTGCAGAGCAGCGCACGAGGACTCCCACCCTCCCCGGCGCATCCTGCAGTGACGTGCCCCCGGGCACAAGACAAGCGGCAGAGCACGGACCGAGGGTGACCAGCTGTCCTGATTTATAGGGACAATCCCGATATTCGGGGCTTTGCCTTACACAGGCTCCTATCACCCCCCACCCCGTCCCCATTTTTCACACTTGCCAGCCAGTCACCCTACAGCAGAACCCAGGAGTCCTGCCGAGCAGGCCCCCTTCCCGCCAGCTGCCTGCGCTGGGGCACAGCAGGTGAGGACGTGGTGAGGCGGAGGCAGCGCGTGCAGCCTGCTCGAACCGTTGGGATCAGCACCGCGTTGTTACGCGGTGCAAACGGGGGTTGTCGCTCGCACGCACGTGCCGGGGGAGCAGTTTGCCTCAGCCCCTGGGGAAGTCAGAAAGCAGGCGCTGGCTGGGGTCTGGGTCTGGGTCTGGGCCGGCCAGCCTAGGAGAACGCGTTCCCCCCCCCCCAGGAGCCCGAGCAGCGCAGCCCGCACGAGCCCCACGGCGCGGAGCCGCCTGCCAGCCGCACTCAGTAACAAAGAGCAGCCGCCGCCTGGCTGCGCTTTGGTTCCTTCTTCCAAAGGTTCTCGAGACCAAACGGCCGCCGGAGCCAAACGCTGGCCCAAAGCCCGAGCAGCACAATGGGATGGGGGGTCGGGTCCTGCCCCCAGGGTGGTGGGTGAAGCTGGGGGAGGAGGGATTAGGGATGGGTGGGTGAAGCCGTGGGGGGGGGGTCAGGTCCTGTCCCCGGGGTGGGTGGGTGAAACCGGGAGGGGAGGGTTCGGGCTCGGGTCCTGCCCCCAGGGTGGTGGGTGAAGCCGGGGGAGGAGGGGTTGGATTCTGCGCTCTGGGTGGTGGGTGAAGCTGGGGAAGGAGGGGTCGGATCCTGTCCCCAGGGTGGTGGGTGAAGGAGGGAGAGGGGGGGTCGGATCCTGTCCCCAGGGTGGTGGGTGATGCCGGGGTCAGGTTCTGCGCTCAGGGTGGTGGGTGAAGGAGGGAGAGGGCGGTAGGATCCTGTCCCCGGGGTGGTGGGTGATGCCGGGGTCAGGTTCTGCGCTCAGGGTGGTGGGTGAAGGAGGGAGAGGGGGGTCGGGTCCTGTCCCCGGGGTGGTGGGTGATGCCGGGGTCAGGTTCTGCGCTCAGGGTGGTGGGTGAAGCAGGGAGGAGGGGTCGGGTCCTGCCCCAGGGTGGTGGGTGAAGGAGGGAGAGGGGGGTCGGGTCCTGTCCCCGGGGTGGTGGGTGATGCCGGGGTCAGGCTCTGCGCTCAGGGTAGTGGGTGAAGCAGGGAGGAGGGGTCGGGTCCTGCCCCAGGGTGGTGGGTGAAGGAGGGAGAGGGGGGTCGGGTCCTGTCCCCGGGGTGGTGGGTGATGCCCGGGGAGGAGGGGTCAGGTCCTGTCCCATAGGGTTGGGCCCAGCTCTGGCCGTTGTCTCTCGCCACAGCATCATGTGACACAAAGAGGTGGGGGCCTGTCCCCGTGGCACCCGCTTTATCCCCTTCCAGGGCCTGGCGCCACCAGGCTGCTGCTCCGCATCGGGCTGTGGAGGGCCAAATAAAATGATCTGGGGACCCGAAGTGGCCCTGGGGCTGCCCATCCCTGGCACAGTGCCCAGCCCAGACAGTCCCTGCCCCCGCCCCCAGGAGCCGGCGGGCGAAACCAGCTTCCCCCCGTGGGCGCTGACTGCACAACGCCTGGCTGAACCGCGGGCTCGGCACCCGGGCTCCTGCCTTCGCGCCCTCCCCAATGCCACCCAGCGAGAGGAGAGGCGGCAGATCTGCCCCCCGGGCAGCACCATGGGGGCACCCCCCCGTCCCTGTCTGGGAGCCCAGCACGGGCACTCGCAAGGAGCAGGCGGCTGTTTCCAGGCCGGATTAACAACTTGTCCTTGAGGGAGGGAACACGAAATCAAGGGGCCTCCCGCCTGTCCCACGGCGGAGCGGTTCAAGGCTGCAGCCGCAGCCCCCTCTCCTCCCCCCGCCACAGCCCCCCAGCCGGCCTTGGCGCGTCGCCTTCAGAAATCTGTTTCCCAATCAGCCTCGGGGTGTTTTTCCAGTGCCAGGCACGCTGGGCAGATCTGGGGCCCGGGCGCAAACAGCCTCCCCTGTCCTGGGAGCGAGGGCTCCGAGACACCAGCCCTGCCTGGCAAGGGCCCCCGGTGCCGCGTCCCAGCTGGGGCAACCTCTGGGGCAGACCAGGCCTGGTGAGCCCAGGCTGCACCGCCCGGGAGCAGGTATCCGCCTCCCCTGCCCCATCCTCACTAGCCAGCCACAGGGGCTGCCTGCCACGTGCTAGCCCCGTGGTCAGGGCGGGGCAGAGACCGACTCCCCAGGGCGTCTATGCTGGGGCGGGGCGGGGTGTGGGGCAGAACTGGCAGCACAGAAGCTTGGGGCTCTCGGACTGTGGGCACCCCGGGCTGGTGCAGAACCTGGGCTGGCACCATGGGGTGTGTGTACCGTAATGCACACAACACCCAGCACTCCGGGGGGGATGGGGGGGGGCGGTACCGTAATGACCATAACACCCAGCACTCAGGAACCACAGGTGTGTGTGTGGGGAATATCGTGAAATCCGCATAACACCCAGCACTAGGGAAGGAGGGGCGGTACCGTAATGCACACAGTAATGGACCTAATAATCACCCCTTGAGAAGCAGGGGGCGGGGGTGGTACCGTAATGCACCCAATAACTAGCCAGCAAGAGGTACCGGGCTGGGGTGGGGGGGGTACCGTAATCATACAATATGAAGCCCTTGGGAAGTGGTTGGCGGGGGGCTACCGTAATGCACACAATAGTCAACCCGCGGGGTGGGGGTGATACCGTAAACACAGTAACCAGACCGCGGGAAGTACTGGGTGGGAGGACGGACACCGTAATGCACCTAATAACGAGCCCGCGGGAAGTACCGGGGCGGTACCGTAATGCACACAATAGCCAGCCCGCGGGGCGATACCGTAAACCCAATAGCCAGCCCGCGGGAAGCACGGCGGGGGGGGGGGGGGGGAGGTGGTTCCGTAATGCACCCAATAACGAGACCACGGGAAGTACCGGGGTGGTACCGTAATGCACACAATAGCCATCCCGCGGAAAGTACCGGGGCGATACCGTAAACTAAGTAGCCAGCCCGCGGGAAGCAAGGGGGGGGGGGGTGTTACCGTAATGCACACAATAGCCAGCCCGCGGGAAGCAAGGGGGGGTGTTACCGTAATGCACACAATAGCCAGCCCGCGGGAAGTACCGGGGCGGTACCGTAATGCACACAATAGCCAGCCCGCGGGAAGCACGCGGGGGCGGGAGCGATACCGTAAACCCAGCAGCCAGCCCCAGCCCCAGCCCCAGCCCCGGCCCCGGCCGCCTCCCGCCCCGCAGCCAGGTGGACCCAGGCCCCAGGGTCCGGTCCCGGCAGCCCCCGCCCAGGCGTGGGGCCCGCAGTTCTCCTCACCGTCCGCCGCAGCTCCATGACCGCCGCTGTCAGCGTCCGCTACCGCCGCCACGGGCCGCCAGGACTCCGCCCCCTCACTCACCCGCGCGGTGATTGGCCCGCCCGCTCCCAGGCTCCACCCCCTCCACCAGGGCGAACGCCGATTGGGCCGCCTGGATCGGGGCGCCTCTCCTGCCCGGCTCTGACGGGACCCTGCGGATCCAGGCCCCGCCTCCATCCTACACAGCGCTCGCTGATTGGCCCGCACGCCCCCTTCGCCGTGGTGGGCAGAATGGGCGGAGCCCCGAGCTGGCCCCGCCCCCGAAGTTGGAAGGACGGGGCTGGTCCCGCTCCGCCCCCGCCCCTTGTGGCCGGGAGTTCCGCAGGCCGCGGCTCTGGCGGCTGGGCCCAGCTGGGGCTCAGGGTGGAGCCTGGGGCGTGTCCCCACGTGTGGTGCCTGCTCCCTGCCGAGCCCCTTTGATTGCTGGCCCCTGGCCGGGGCCGGGGCTGGGGCTGGCGTGACGGGTTGTGTCTGTCCTGGGGCTCATGTGGCTGCTCTCACTGTGATCTCTGAACAACTCCCGTCCCAAGCAATCCCCCGGCCGCCCTCCGTCCTGGGGTGGAGGTGAAAGCGCTGGAGTCGGTCGGGGGGACGGGAAAGCCGTGCCGGAGCTGGTGTCTCTGGCCCGGAGCTGAGCTCCGCACGTGGCACTCAGCGCAGAGAGGCCCAGGCCAGCCAGGGTTCGGCTTCTGGGGAATGGCCACCTCCTGCGCTCGGCCTCCCTGTCTGTCCCCGTTTGCTTGTCTCAGTGGAACCTGGTGGGTTTCTTGGGTTCCTGGGCCAGGCCAGTGCAGGGGGCTTTGAGGATCGGCAGGAGAGAGCCCATGACCTGGAACTAGGCTCTGCTGAGTGTGGGGTTAGTACTGAGGCTGGAGCAGCGGGCGATGCTCTCCCGGTGACCCGTGCTGCTGAGCAGACAGGCGGCTGAGCTCTGCCGCAACTGGAGATCTGCCAGGGCTTGCGGCCTTGTTCCAACAGGGAATGAATTACAGCAATTCCGCAGGGCCACCCAGAGCATTCCAGGGGCCCGGGGCCTTGGGCGGCGGGGGGCCCCCGCTTCGGCGGTAAGTCAGGGGCGGGGGGTCCTTCAGTTCTGGGACCCGCCGCCGAAGTGCCCCAAAGACCCACGGCGGGGACCCCCCCGCCGCCGAATTACCGCCGAAGCGAGACCCGCCGCCGAAGTGCAGCCCCCACCGCGGGTCTTCGGGGCACTTCGGCGGCGGGTCCCGGAACGGAAGGACCCCCCCACTCCCACGCCGAATTACCACCGAAGACCTGGCTGCACTCCGGCGGCGGGTCCCGCTTCAGCGGTAATTCGGCGGCGGGGGGATCCTTCTGTCCCGGAGAGGAAGAACCCCCAGCCAGCGAAGACCGGGAGCGAAGAAGCTCTGGGGGCCCGGGCCCCGCCAGAGTTTTTTGGGGCCCCCGGAGCGAGTGAAGGACCCTGCTCCAGGGGCCCCGAAAAACTCTCGAGGGGGCCCCTGCTGGGCCCGGGGCAAATTGCCCCACTTGCCCCCCCCTCTGGGCAGCCCTGCCAGCTGCCAAGGAGGCACGGTGCCAAAGGGCTTCCCTAAAGCAGCCACCCCCAAAGGCCTGGGCTGCGCTTTGCGGCTTTCCTTTCGCCCAGCCTCCCGCTCCCGGCGGCAGAGCCGAAGCGGCTGGCAGGGAGCGTTAGCGCAGACAGGCCTCTGGGCGCCTGCCGCCGCTTCGGCCACCTGCCCTCCCAGCCACGCCTGCTGCCAATGGGGCAAGACGGCCGGCTGGTTTCAAAGAAGAAAACCCAACCCCGCGCCATGGGTCCGGGTGCCCAAAGGCCAAGCCCTCCGCCTCGGGCACGGTGGGCGAGGCGGCTACGGCCTGGGAGACCTTAGCGGAAGCAAGCCAGGGCGAGGCGTCAAAAGCGTGTGGCCGAGGGAGAGCTGCAGCCGGGCAGCGTGAGGGAGCGTCAAAAGCCTACAGCACCCAGTATTCCCAGTAGGTCTCCCATCCAAGTACTAACCAGGCCCGCCCCTGCTTAGCTTCCGAGATCAGACGAGATCGGGCGTGTTCAGGGTGGTATGGCCGTAGACGTTGTTGCCTGCCGCTTTGTCTGCCTTTAAACAAACCGGCTGACGAGCCCTGCTGCTTCACCGATATCCAGTCCCGGCCCCTCCAGCACAGCCACGCGCCACCAGCCTCACACCCCTGCCCCCCCCACACCAACGCTCCCGCCCCGACCCACCAGCCGCAGACCCCCCCCCGCCCCCTGGCCCGCACGCACCAGCCTAACACTCCTCCCCACCCCTCACAAATACACCCCTCCCCCGCCCGCCCGCCCGCCACGCACTCGCTCCTGAACGCGGGACCCTCACAAACCCGCCGCCCCCACCCACCACACAAACCCTTACAGGAGGGTCTTACAGGAGGACCCCGGGTCTCGTCTTGTCACCATCGGAGCATCGATCCGGATCGGCAGAAGCCCGGCTCCACCCCTCCCCCATCTAACTCACCTGGCCAGTGCAGTTAAGGGGAGCAACTAGTTGGTAACAACAGCAAGACGGAGTGTGTTTGTGTCTGTGTGTGTGTGTGTGTGAATGCATGACTGTGAGATATATCTCATATGCATATCATAGAGTATTAATTGATACCTGTATTACTAATAAATGTGGCGTTTTGCCTTAATCCCCCTGAAAAGATCCTGTATAGTACTTTGAGTACAACAGGTGGGGGCTGCACTTCGGCGGCGGGTCTCGCTTCGGCGGTAATTCGGCGGCGGGGGGTCCCCGCCGTGGGTCTTTGGGGCACTTCGGCAGCGGGTCCCGGAACGGAAGGACCCCCCGCCGCTGACTTACCACCGAAGCGGGGGCCCCCACCGCCCAAGACCCCGGGCCCCCGGAATCCTCTGGGCGGCCCTGGCAGCTGGCCCTTTAAAAGCGGGAGGAGAGCGAGGCAGCTGCTGCCGTAAGGTGGCCCTTTTGCCCGGGAAGGCTGCCAGCGGGCCTGGAGCTGTCCCCGCCTCGGGGGAAGTTGGGTGCTGGTCTCCTCTGGGCTGATCCCCCTGAGGAGGAGGCCGTGGCGGTGGCGGTGGCGGTGTCCCATCCTGCCTCCCCCGGGGCCTTGCGAAGCGGGAGACGGGGCAGGACGCGGGCGAGGCCTCCGGGCGGCGCGTCCCGGGTTTCCCGGAGCGAGCAATAGGCAGGCCAAGTGCGGGAGGGCATCCCCAGGGAGGGCGGCGTGAGGTGCGGCGAGCGCCAGGAGCTGTGAGCAGAGGGCGAGCGGCAGCGGGGGTGCGTGGGGCAGCGGGGTCCTGGGCGTTGCGTTGCGCCGCGGCGCGCCTGGGGGGGGGTTGTGTCGTGGGTGGGGGCGGCGGGTTTGTGAGGGTCCCGCGTTCAGGAGCGAGTGCGCGGCTGGCGGGCGGGCGGGGGAGGGGTGTATTTGTGAGGGGTGGGGAGGAGCGTTAGGCTGGTGCGTGCGGGCCAGGGGCGGGGGGGGGGGTCTGCGGCTGGTGGGTCGGGGCGGGAGCGTTGGTGTGGGGGGGGCAGGGGTGTGAGGCTGGTGGCGCGTGGCTGTGCTGGAGGGGCCGGGACTGGATATCGGTGAAGCAGCAGGGCTCGTCAGCCGGTTTGTTTAAAGGCAGACAAAGCGGCAGGCAACAACGTCTACGGCCATACCACCCTGAACACGCCCGATCTCGTCTGATCTCGGAAGCTAAGCAGGGGCGGGCCTGGTTAGTACTTGGATGGGAGACCTACTGGGAATACTGGGTGCTGTAGGCTTTTGACGCTCCCTCACGCTGCCCGGCTGCAGCTCTCCCTCGGACACACGCTTTTGACGCCTCGCCCTGGCTTGCTTCCGCTAAGGTCTCCCAGGCCGTAGCCGCCTCGCCCACCGTGCCCGAGGCGGAGGGCTTGGCCTTTGGGCACCCGGACCCATGGCGCGGGGTTGGGTTTTCTTCTTTGAAACCAGCCGGACGTCTTGCCCCGTTGGCAGCAGGCGTGGCTGGGAGGGCAGGTGGCCGAAGCGGCGGCAGGCGCCCCGAGGCCCGTCTGCGCTAACGCTCCCTGCCAGCCGCTTCGGCTCCGCCGCCGGGAGCGGGAGGCTGGGCGAAAGGAAAGCCGCAAAGCGCAGCCCGGGCCTTTGGGGGTGGCTGCTTTAGGGAAGCCCTTTGGCAGCGTGCCTCCTTGGCAGCTGGCAGGGCCGCCCGGGCTGGGGGCAAGTGCGGCAATTTGCCCCGGGCCCAGCAGGGGCCCCCTCGAGAGTTTTTCGGGGCCCCTGGAGCAGGGTCCTTCACTCGCTCCGGGGCCCCCAGAAAACTCTGGCGGGGCCCGGGCCCCCGGAGCTTCTTCGCTCCCGGTCTTCGCTGGTGTGGGGTCCTTCCTCTCCAGGACAGAAGGACCCCCCCGCCGCCGAATTACCGCCGAAGCGAGACCCGCCGCCGAAGTGCAGCCCCCACCTGTTGTACTCAAAGTACTATACAGGATCTTTTCAGGGGGATTAAGGCAAAACGCCACATTTATTAGTAATACAGGTATCAATTAATACTCTATGATATGCATATGAGATATATCTCACAGTCATGCATTCACACACACACACAGACACAAACACACTCCGTCTTGCTGTTGTTACCAACTAGTTGCTCCCCTTAACTGCACTGGCCAGGTGAGTTAGATGGGGGAGGGGTGGAGCCGGGCTTCTGCCGATCCGGATCGATGCTCCGATGGTGACAAGACGAGACCCGGGGTCCTCCTGTAAGACACCTCACATTTATAGCAGCTTCCCTTTTATGCAAATCTAGACCAGATTCAAAATCTGGGTCTGTGTCCGTTGGTCTTTGTGCTGCTTTTCTCTGGGTGTTGTCCCAATGCTGCTCAAAGAGGGTGTTTTCTAAAGCAGGTGCTGGCTTCTAATCCCTGAGGCCGTCAATATGTCTGTGCTTCTTTGTGGGGCCCACTTGACAAGCTGTATTGTCCTTTGCTCTGGCTCCCATTCCCTCTGCAACTGTTGTCGCTGTCTGGAGGTGGGTGTCTTCCAAGCCTCCCTCAGGGTATGGCTACACTTACGGTTTGCAGCGCTGGAAAGCCTCCACCAGCGCTGCAATTAGTAAGTGGCCACACCTGCAAGGCACTTCCAGCGCTGCAACTCCCTGGCTGCAGCGCTGGCCGAACACCCCTCTCGGCATGGGGAATAAGGATTCCAGCGCTGGTGCTGCAGCGCTGGTCATCAAGTGTGGCCACACACCAGCGCTGTGATTGGCCTCCAGGGTATAAGGATGTATCCCAGAATGCCTGTTCAGCCACTCTGCTCATCAGGTCAGACTCTACTTCCCTGGCCTCAGGTGACCCGCCCTTTAAATGCCCGGGAATTTTAAAAATCCCCTTCCTGTTTGCTCAGCCAGGTATGGAATGCAATCAGTGAATCTTTACAGGTGACCATGCCTCCACGTGGCAAACGAGCCCCAGCATGGAGCAATGGCGAGCTGATGGACCTCATCAGTGTTTGGGGGGAGGAATCTGTGCAGGCACAGCTGCGCTCTAGCCGTAAGAATTATGATACCTTTGCCCAGGTATCGAGAGCCATGATGGAAAGGGGCCATGAGCGTGACGCGGTGCAGTGCAGGGTAAAAGTAAAGGAGCTGCGGAGTGCCTATTGCAAAGCACGCGAGGGAAACCGCAGATCCGGCAGTGCCCCCACGACCTGCCGCTTTTACAAGGAGCTGGATGCGATTTATGGGGGTGACCCCTCTGTAAATCCAAGGACCACGATGGACAGTTCAGAGCCGGTAGAGGAGGGGGAGGGGGAGGCAGACAGTGAGGCTACTGTGGTGGGGGAAGCCAGCCCGGAGGAGGCATGCAGTCAGGAGCTCTTCTCAAGCCAGGAGGAAGCTAGCCAGTCGCAGCCCCTGGAACTTGGTGCAGAAGAATCACAGGAGCAGGTCCCAGGTAAGCAGCTTTTATTGCAATGCAAAGGTTTGGGGAGATTCGGGGGGATGGTATGGCTGCATGCCTGCATGCCTAGACATGGAATATCCCATTGATGTGGTCTATCACGTCGCAGTAATCTGCCTCTGTAATCTCTTCAAAAGTTTCTGCAAGAGCATAGGCAATTCGCGTGATCAAGTTTAAAGGGAGAGCCATTGTGGTCCCTGTCCCATTCAGGCTAACGCGTCCGCGCCACTGTTCCAGGACGGGTGGGGGAACCATGCTTGCACAGAGGCACGCTGCATAAGGACCCGGGCGGAATCCGCATTGTTGTAGGAGACCCTCCCTTGCTTCTTTGGTAACCCGCAGAAGGGAGATATCTTCCAGTATTAACTCCTGTGGGAAATGGAGGGAGTGTTTCAGTGCTGGTTTCCCCAACTGCATAGCGCGGCAGGCAGGAACCCCAGGAACCCCAGGGTTAACAAAGCCCCGAAACAGGCAGTCTAGCCATGAAGCAAGAAGCACCCTGCTCGAGCAGACCGTGGAAGGAAAGCCCAGGGTTAATTCCTGAGGGAGATGGAGGTGCTGCGTTTAAGAAAGCACCCCCCCTGCTCGAGCAGACCGCGGAAGGAAAGCCCAGGGTTAATTCCTGAGGGAGATGGAGGTGCTGCGTTTAAGAAAGCACCCCCCCTGCTCGAGCAGACCGCGGAAGGAAACCCCAGGGTTAATTCCTGAGGGAGATGGAGGTGCTGCGTTTAAGAAAGCACCCCCCCTGCTCGAGCACACCGCGGAAGGAAACCCCAGGGTTAATTTCCATTACCATTTCTGGGAGGCTGTGAATTCTCGAGTAGTTGCTGAAATGTGTGAGGAATGCTTGTGAGACTTTAAAATAACTTCAGATTATACACAATGGAAACTCTCTTAAAATGTATCATTTGCTGTTTTTTTACAGTGACCTTGAGTAGTCCTGGGCCAGTCTTATCAGTGACTGAAAGAAAGCTGCAAAACCTGAGGAGGAAACCGAACAAGAGCAAAGAAGAACTGGTGAAGGCAGTTATGAACCAGTGTGCAACAGAGAATAAAAATGCGCAGGAATGAAGAGAAAAGATGCATCACTGGAGGCAAACAGAAAGCAGGAGAAAGGCGTTGACGCTGAAGAAAACCACGAGGCAGCTTATAAACCTCATTGCGCGCCAAACAGACTGTATGCAGTCAATGGTAGCAATGCAGGCAGAGCACTACCGTGCCAAACCCCCACCCTCCCAAACCTCTTTCCCCTATGCACCAATGTCAGCTCCAAGTCCCGTTCCCCAGCATCCAGGTTCTTACCTACACCATCACCAGCTGCCCCCGACACCTGTACGGTCACCTATGAGCCCAGAGAACTACGACCCTTACCCTCTGCACTCAACCCCCATCACCATGCAACAGTACAATCCTGAGGTGCACAGCACTCCTGGCAGTACATATGAGAAACTATGAATGTACAGTTCAACAACCAACCCCCCTGCCCGTGTACTTCATTTTTTTTAAATAAATGATTTCTTTGATTATGAATCAGTTTTTATTATTGCATAAACTGAAAGATAACAAACCCCAATGAAAACACAGGTAACAAACATCAAGGAAAACACAGGCACTGAAAAGCACTGTAACCAGTGCACGTCACTCCTGGTCAAGGCAAAAAAACATTACTGTTGGCTTTCAGCCTCAAATTTCTCCCTCAAGGCATCCCTAATCCTTGTTGCCCTGTGGTGGGCGTCTCTAGTAGCCCTGCTGTCTGGCTGTGCAAATTCAGCCTCCAGGACTTGCACCTCGTTGGTCCATGCCTGGCTGAATGCTTCACCCTTCCCTTCACAAATATTATGGAGGGTACAGCACGCGGATAGAACCGCGGGGATGCTGCTTTCCCCCAAGTCTAGCTTCCCATAGAGACATCTCCAGCGAGCTTTTAAACGGCCAAAAGCACACTCCACAGTCATTCGGCATCGGCTCAGCCTGTAGTTGAAACGGTCCTGGCTCCTGTTCAGCTTCCCTGTATATGGTTTCATGAGCCAAGGCATTAATGGGTAAGCGGGGTCCCCAAGGATCACAATGGGCATTTCAACGTCCCTTACTGTGATCTTTCGGTCTGGGAAAAATGACCTTCCTGCATCTTCCTGAACAGGCCACTGTTCCGAAAGATGCGTGCATCATGCACTTTTCCAGGCCAGCCTGTGTAAATATCAATGAAACGCCCACGGTGATCCACAAGCGCCTGGAGAACCATAGAGAAATACCCCTTGCGATTAATGTACTCGTAGGCTAGGTGGGGTGGTGCCAGAATAGGAATATGCGTCCCATCTATTGCCCCTCCACAGTTAGGGAAACCCATTTCTGAAAAGCCATCCACAATGTCCTGCACGTTCCCCACAGTCACGGTTCTCCTCAGCAGGATGCGATTAATGGCCCTGCAAACTTGCATCAACACGATTCCAACGGTCGACTTTCCCACCCCAAACTGGTTCCCGACCGACCGGTAGCTGTCTGGAGTTGCCAGCTTCCACATTGCAATAGCCACCCGCTTTTCCACCGTCAGGGCAGCTCTCAATCTTGTGTCCTTGCGCCGCAGGGTGGGGGCGAGCTCAGCACACAGTCCCATGAAAGTGACTTTTCTCATACGAAAGTTCTGCAGCCACTGCTCGTCATCCCAGACTTCCATGACAATGTGATCCCACCACTCACTGCTTGTCTCACGAGCCCAAAAGCGGCGTTCCACGGTGCTGAGCATTTCCGTTACCGCCACAAGCAATTTCATGTCACCCGCTTTAGGAAAATCCATATCATCATCGGAATCCTCACTGTCACTTTGGAGCTGAAGGAGTAGCTCAACTGCCAAACGTGATGTGCTGGCGACAGTCAGCAGCAAATTCCTCAGCAGCTCAGGCTCCATTTCACAGCGTGCTGAACTCACAATGGCAAGAAACGTGGACGGCGAAACTGAGATTGCTGGGAAGTGAAGCGATGCACCACGGGGCGTTGGAACAGGAAGCGGAATGACCCACACACTTCCTTCCCCTTCCCACAATACTGAGCGCCAAAACGGCGCCAAAACGGGATGAGGTGCTCTGTGGGATAGCTGCCCACAATGCACCTCTCAGTACAGCGCTGGAAATGCTGCCAATGTGGCCACACTGCAGCGCTGGTAGCTGTCAGTGTGGCCACACTGCAGCGCTGGCCCTGCACAGCTGGATGACCAGCGCTGCAAACTACCAGCGCTGCAAACCGTAAGTGTAGCCATACCCTCAGTCACACCTCATTCAATCAATAGGGCAATTGATTACAGAGTGGGGGGAAGATCTTATTCTACTTCTAGCAAAAAGGCACATGCTTCTTTTACTTTAACTATATCATCCTTAGGGGCTATAACATTTGATACAAAGTTTTCTACCAATTTTCTATAAAGGGATCTAATACAAAGTTGTATGAAAATAGAGAGGCCCAATGCCAAGTCATATGAAATACAAAATAACATCATGCAAGATGCAATGTCATAAAGATACTTAATACAGAAAGATACTTAATTCAAAATAACACAATGCAACGTCATAAAGATTTATAGAGATAGTTAATACAGAGATTTCACTAAACACCGTGGGTCTTCGGGGCACTTCGGCGGCGGGTCCCGGAACGGAAGGACCCCCCCACCGAATTACCGCCGAAGACCCGGCTGCACTCCGGCGGCGGGTCCCGCTTCGGCGGTAATTCGGCGGCGGGGGGATCCTTCTGTCCCGGAGAGGAAGGACCCCCCGCCAGCGAAGACCGGGAGCGAAGAAGCTCCGGGGGCCCGGGCCCCGCCAGAGTTTTCTGGGGCCCCCGGAGCGAGTGAAGGACCCTGCTCCATGGGCCCCGAAAAACTCTCGAGGGGGCCCCTGCTGGGCCCGGGGCAAATTGCCCCACTTGCCCCCCGCCCTTCCGGGCGGCCCTGCCAGCTGCCAAGGAGGCACGCTGCCAAAGGGCTTCCCTAAAGCAGCCACCCCCAAAGGCCCGGGCTGCGCTTTGCGGCTTTCCTTTCGCCCAGCCTCCCGCTCCCGGCGGCGGAGCCGAAGCGGCTGGCAGGGAGCGTTAGCGCAGACGGGCCTCGGGGCGCCTGCCGCCGCTTCGGCCACCTGCCCTCCCAGCCACGCCTGCTGCCAATGGGGCAAGACGTCCGGCTGGTTTCAAAGAAGAAAACCCGACCCCGCGCCCTGGGTCCGGGTGCCCAAAGGCCAAGCCCTCCGCCTCGGGCGCGGTGGGTGAGGCGGCTACGGCCTGGGAGACCTTAGCGGAAGCAAGCCAGGGCGAGGCGTCAAAAGCGTGTGGCCGAGGGAGAGCTGCAGCCGGGCAGCGTGAGGGAGCGTCAAAAGCCTACAGCACCCAGTATTCCCAGGAGGTCTCCCATCCAAGTACTAACCAGGCCCGCCCCTGCTTAGCTTCCGAGATCAGACGAGATCGGGCGTGTTCAGGGTGGTATGGCCGTAGACGTTGCTGTCTGTCGCTTTGCCTGCCTTTAAACAAGGCCGGCCGACGAGCCCTGCTTCTCCACCCATATCCAGTCCCGGCCCCTCCGGCACGGCCCAGCCTCGCCCCAGCCAGCACAGCCACGCGCCACCAGCCTCACACCCCTGCCCCCCCCCCCACCAACACTCCCGCCCTAGGGTGACCAGACGTCCCGATTTTATCGGGACTGTCCCGATATTTGCTTGTTTGTCCCGCGTCCCGGCCAACGTTAGGTCGGGACACTGGACAAACAAGCAAAGGCTCCGGAGCCCGAAGGGCTCGCGCCCTTCCCCGCCCCGACTCCGCCCCCTCACTGCCCCATTGTCTCCCTCCCCCAATCCCCGCCTCTTTCCAAGCACGCCGTGCCCAGGAGACTCAGGGGAGCGCGGGGCCGGGGTGAGTGTGAGTCTGGCCTGGCCCCGAGCAGGCAGGACTCGGGCGCGGTACCTGGAGGGAGAGTAGGGGGGCGGCCCGTGGGGCTAGGTGGCGGCTGTTCTCCCCACCTGGGCAGGGGACTCGGGAGCAGCCGCTGCTGCTGCAGCTCCCACTGCTGCGGGGGGAGGAAGTGGCCAAGCACGTGGCGCTCGGCGGCTGCGGCTTTGGTGCCCAGGCCCGAACCCCCGAGCCCGGGCCTGCTGCGGGGCAGCGCGCACACTGCGCTCAGCCCCTGGCCAGTCGCGTCTGGGCTGGCTGCCCAGCTGGTGCAATCCCGCGGCGGAGGCAGCGGCAGCCCAGCCCCGTTCGTTCCCCTGCAGGACCCGAGCGGGATGCGGGGGGCTGGGGCCTGCTGCCCCCACTGCGAGGCCGCCCGCAGGATTGCACCAGCTGGGCAGCCAGCCCAGCCGCGAGTGGCCAGGGGCTGGGTATGCGCAGCGTGCGCACTGGGTCCCCGCAGCAGGCCCGGGCTCGGGGGTTCGTGGGCGCCAGAGCCGCAGCTGCCGAGCTTGGCCAGCGGCCGCTTCCTCCTCCCGCAGCAGTGGGAGCTGCAGCAGCGGCTGCTCCCAAGTCCTGCTGCCCAGGTGGGGAAAACAGCCGCTCCCTGGCCCCGCAGGCCACCCCATACTCTCCCTCCAGATACCGCGCCTGAGTCCTGCCTGCTCGGGGCCAGGCTGGACTCACACTCACCCCGGCCCCGTGCTCCCCTGAGTCTCCCGGGCCTCCCTCCAGCGCTTGCGGAGGGACGAGGAATCGGGGGTGGGGGATTTTTTTTTTTTTTTGCTCTGCCGCCATTTTTTCCCCCTCTGCCCCCGCCCCGCCCCCCCCGCGTCCCGATATTTGACCTGGGTGATCTGGTCACCCTATCCCGCCCCGACCCACCAGCCGCAGACATGAAGAACAGATGTCTGTGGTGTTACACTTTGTTGAATGCAACGGTGAAGATGGTGTCAATATTTGTGAAGCGTTTGTTGGTTTTCTTAATGTTCATGATACAACTGGTGAGGGCTTATTGGAAGCGTTTCTTGAAAAGGCAAACAACTTAGGAATAGACATTGCTGACATGAGAGGCCAAGCTTATGATAATGGCGCAAATACGAGAGGAAAGAATAAAGGAGTTCAAGCCCGCATGCTAGAAATAAATGACGGTGCCTTGTATGTACCATGTGGAGCTCACACTTGGAATCTTGTGATCTCAGACGCGGCAAAGTCATCGAAATATGCCGTTGACTTTTTCGGTCTGATTAACAGAATATACGTTATCTTTTCTTCATCACCTTCACATTGGGATATACTTCAAGAACATATGCCAATATCTGTTAAAGGGTTATCGGACACTCGTTGGGAGTCGAGAATTGATGATGTGAAGCCATTGCGTTATCACCTTGAAGAATTGTGCAATACTTTGTCATCTTTGCGAGAATATGCGCTCGAAAAGAAAGATGGCAATACAGCAACAGAAGCCGGTGCGCTTTTAGACCATGTTACTACGTGGCCTTTTGTTCTGACTGTGTACACGTGGCACGGTATACTATTTCACGTCAATAAAACCAGCAAGTTAATTCAGTCACCAGATGTGTCAATTGACGTACTGCAGGCAGGATATAACTCTGTGGTCACAAATGCACGTGAAATAGCAGAGCATATGGGTATTGAGCAGGTGTTTCCAGAAACCAGGGTGCGACGTAAGAAGAGAATGTGTGATTACGAATGTGCTGATGATTCAGGTCGTCTTTCTGCCGAAGAAAAATTCAAATCGCAGTTCTTTCTTGTTCTCACCGATCAGGCCATATCTTCTGTTTCGTCGCGATTTGACCAACTCGTGGAGTGGTATAAGTTGTTTGGATTTCTGTACAACGCTAACAGCCTGAAGCAGTGTCACAGAGAAAATGAACTGGAGAATCACAGCAAAAATTTTGAAAGAAAAATGGGAGACATTGATGCCAACGAGCTCATAATGGAATTGAATCATTTTATTTATGTCATCGAGAAAGAGAGAGGACTTGTCACGGCAAACAATTTTTTACCGTACATATACAAGAACAGCCTTCAGGAGATATATCCGAATCTTTGCATTTGCATCAGAATTCTTCTGACCACACCAGTTACTGTCGCCGGTGCTGAAAGGAGCTTCAGCAGAGTGAAAGTGATCGAGAATATCCTGTGCTCAACCATGACAGATGACAGCCTTTCTGCGCTTGCAGTTATCTCAGTGGAGAACAAGCTTGCCAGATGTCTGGACTATGACGCATTGATTAACCAATTTGCGGAGAAGAAGGCTGGAAAGAAGCGCTTTGCGTAAATACGGAATACATGTAGACTGTAGGCCTACGTCTACATAATATGAAGCCTGTATATTGTCTAAAATAAATAGCGCATTGCAGTGTCTGCATTGTAAGGGGCCCCGGACATCTGTTCGGAGGGGGCCACGTCCTTTGTTGCTACGGCCCTGGGTGTGAGGCTGGTGGCGCGTGGCTGTGCTGGCTGGGGTGGGGTGGGGCCGTGCCGGAGGGGCCGTGCCTGGATATTGGTGAAGAAGCAGGGCTCGTCGGCCAGCTTCTTTAAAGGCAGGCAAAGCGGGAGGCAGCAACGTCTACGGCCATACCACCCTGAACACGCCCGATCTCGTCTGATCTCAGAAGCTAAGCAGGGGCGGGCCTGGTTAGTACTTGGATGGGAGACCTCCTGGGAATACTGGGTGCTGTAGGCTTTTGACGCTCCCTCACGCTGCCCGGCTGCAGCTCTCCCTCGGACACACGCTTTTGACGCCTCGCCCTGGCTTGCTTCCGCTAAGGTCTCCCAGGCCGTAGCCGCCTCGCCCACCGCGCCCGAGGGGGAGGGCTTGGCCTTTGGGCACCCGGACCCATGGCGCGGGGTTGGGTTTTCTTCTTTGAAACCAGCCGGACGTCTTGCCCCGTTGGCAGCAGGCGTGGCTGGGAGGGCAGGTGGCCGAAGCGGCGGCAGGCGCCCCGAGGCCTGTCTGCGCTAACGCTCCCTGCCAGCCGCTTCGGCTCCGCCGCCGGGAGCGGGAGGCTGGGCGAAAGGAAAGCCGCAAAGCGCAGCCCGGGCCTTTGGGGGTGGCTGCTTTAGGGAAGCCCTTTGGCAGCGTGCCTCCTTGGCAGCTGGCAGGGCCGCCCGGGGGCGGGGGCAAGTGGGGCAATTTGCCCCGGGCCCACCAGGGGCCCCCTCGAGAGTTTTTCGGGGCCCCTGGAGTGGGGTCCTTCACTCGCTCCGGGGGCCCCAGAAAACTCTGGCGGGGTCCGGGCCCCCAGAGCTTCTTCGCTCCCGGTCTTCGCTGGCGGGGGGTCCTTCCTCTCCGGGACAGAAGAACCCCCCCGCCGCCGAATTACCGCCGAAGCGGGACCTGCCGCCGGAGTGCAGCCGGGTCTTCGGCGGTAATTCAGCTGGGGGGTGGGGGGGTCCTTCCGTTCTGGGACCCGCCGCCGAAGTGCCCCGAAGACCCGCGGTGGGGGCTGCACTTCGGCGGCAGGTCTCGCTTCGGCGGTAATTCGGCGGCGGGGGGTCCCTGCCGTGGGTCTTTGGGGCACTTCGGCGGCGGGTCCCAGAACGGAAGGACCGCCCCGCCGCCGACTTACCACCGAAGTGGGGGGCCCCCGCCGCCCAAGACCCCGGGCCCCCGGAATCCTCTGGGTGGCCCTGGTCACGTGCAACAATGTCACATACTTGCCTATCTGATATTATAGACGGCCAATCTCCTGGATCATCAGTCAGTGGTTCAGATTCAGATACTTCTTTCCCGGCAGCAGCTGGAATATCTGTCACAGTTTGTTTGGTAGAACAACTGGCTTCACCTTCGACCTCACTTGAAGCACTTCTGGATACTTCTGGATACGATTAGTCGCTGCTAGCACTGTCCGTTTCATGTGCCTGTACCTGTACGTTGGATTGCAGCACAAAATACGTTGACAACTTTGGAATTTTCTCAAGTTCCTTCTCGGCATCTCCCATCTAAATTAGCTACACCTTGACCCGACTTGTTAACTGTTTTTAGTTATTTTGCTTACTTTTATGACCCTCATGGGGTAAGCTGGTGACGGTGGTATATAGGCGGGATTGGCAAAAGACGGTGAGGTGGATCGTGGATTATCGATTATAGAACAGGCTCCTCTAGGGGGGTTTGAGGTACCGCCAGGTCCTTAGAGTTTTAAGCGTTTTGCTCGTAGTTCTCTGGCGGATATTTTTGTGCATTAAATATCTAAATTTAGGGCCAAGCATAGTGGGGTATCTAATCCCAGTTTGTGTCTTAGCGATCGTGGGTTCAAATGATTCTATTGCATTAAGGTTATTTTCATACTGGGGTAATGTATACTTTTACGTATGACAGTTGAGTGGAGGGTTTACCTTAATTTTTTAGATTATAATTTTAGTCACATTTTACGCCGATTTTCTGTTAATTTGAGTTTCTTGTATAACCGCGGTGGCTGGCACAAGATTGACCAACTCTGTTTGCTGTAACTAAGTCAAGCTTATGCTTATTGCTTAATTTTTATCACTGCTGAGATACCCTTGGGGGTGTGGCAAAGCTAGGTGTTTTGGGCTGTCATGGTGTGCCTGATACCTGCTCCTTTTGTCTGATATGACTGTTAGGGCATTTTCACTGGTGTGCTGAGACTTGCATGTGTAAGTTTAGCAAGAAATAACAGTAAGGCTAGGACCAAATCTTTGTGTTTTGGGGGTATGTTGATTACCCATCTTGGCAACTTCAGTGCCATGCTTTGCAATAAGCTACAATAACTATGTTATATATATATATATATATATATAGTGGTTTTTATTAGAATTGTTTAGTTTAGTAGGTATCTTGTTTTGCAACAGTACCTTATAGCTAGCATTTGTGTCAGTTTAGTTGCTCTCGGATTTAGGGGTTTGACGAGAAGTGGCTATTCGGGCTAGGTGTTAGTTTTGACGGGGGTAGGGGGGTTTAGCTAAAATAAAATGTATCTAGTTAACGAATGGTTTGAGATTACTGTCGTGAGTTTTTGTAAAAATATATGTCTTACAAGCATTAACTTAATAATACCATATCAATTTTGCTAGACCAATCAGTTTGAACGTAAGTCCAGTTTCATTAAGTTGGCAGGTATCAGTTATGTGGGCCTGAGAACAGAAAGAGAAAAAGAGAACTACTATATGCATTTAAGAACACGGTATGCCAGGTTATAAATCCAATGTATAGAACACATTAACCAGAGGCCTTTTAAAGAGAAACGAATGAACTTTAATAATGTTATGTGCCTGAAAAAACAACCAGAGGCCAGAATAGATCAGTTATGTACGCCATCATTAAATGGGCCTGAAACTGGTAATATTGTATCTTACTAACAAGGGTTGCTTATTTCTCATGATTAGCTAGATTAAAAAATAACCAAATACTGGACCAGATTCATGGTGTAAAACAATTATATAAGCTTATGTCCTTAAACCATTAACTTAACAACACCTAAATAATATCCATGTCTTAAGTAGAATATTATGTATTAGTCAAACTTGTTAAGTCCTTAAAGAGATCAAGCAGTAATATTACTAGTGATATGCTAGGGGGAAAAAAATGAATGCACGATAATACATAGCAGGGTAATAATAGACATCTCTCTGCGGGGCACGGGAGAATAAAATGGGCAACTTTTGGCGTTGCCAAAAGGTAGTTTAATAAAGATTCCGGTTTTGGGGACCGGGGATGAAGGCTTGGATCCTTCTCTTTTGATTACTTTAGGAAGATTGTAGTCTTCAGTCTTTGGTTTACAAGACCAATGCTTTGTAGATTAAGCTACTAGAGTATTTTTGGTTTAGTATTTTGTTTTCAATTAGTCCTATGAGGGGTATAAGTGTTAGAAGGATTGTGAAGTATAGGATAGAGGCTGCTTGGCCGATAGTGATAAACGGGTCTTTGACCGGTTGTCCTCCGATTCATGTAAGTACTAGTAGGTCAGCTGTTAAGCATCAGAATAGGGCTTGGGTCAGTGGTCGGAATGAAGCTGTACGTTGTTTTGATGTGTGTAAGGTTGGCACTATAAATAGTACAAGGATAGAGGCTAGAAGGGCAAGTACGCCTCCTAGTTTGTTTGGGATGGATCGAAGGATTGCGTAGGCGAAGAGGAAGTATCATTCTGGTTTGATGTGGGGGGGAGTGGATAGGGGGTTAGCTGGTGTGAAGTTGTCTGGGTCGCCTAGAAGGTTTGGGGAGAATAATGCTAGGATTAGTAGAAGGGTGAGCATTAAGATGAGGCCTAGTAAGTCTTTGTATGAGAAGAAGGGGTGGAAGGGGATTTTGTCAGAGTTCGAGTTTAATCTTGTTGGGTTATTGGATCCGGTTTCGTGGAGGAAGAGTAAATGTACAGCTGCTAAACCGGCAATGGCGAAGGGGAGTAGAAAATGAAAGGTGAAGAATCGAGTTAGGGTGGCATTGTCTACTGAGAACCCTCCTCAAATTCATTGTACAAGGGTATTGCCAATGTAGGGGGTGGCTGAGAGTAGATTGGTGATGACAGTGGCGCCCCAGAATTATATTTGGCCTCATGGTAGGACGTAGCCTACGAATGCAGTGGCTATAGTTAGGAATAGTAGGATGATTCCTGTGTTTCAGGTTTCTTTTATCAGAGGGGTAACCGTGTTAGTCTGGTTCTGTAGAAGCAGCAAAGAATCCTGTGGCACCTTATAGACTAACAGACGTTTTGAAGCATGAGCTTTCGTGGGTGAATACCCACTTCTTCAGATGCACTTCTTGCATCTGAAGAAGTGGGTATTCACCCACAAAAGCTCATGCTGCAAAACGTCTGTTAGTCTATAAGGTGCCACAGGATTCTTCAGGTTTCTTTGTATAAGTATGAGCCATAGTAAAGTCCTCGACCAATGTGAAGGTAAATGCATATGTCATAAACAGATAGTTAAGGGTTAAGGTCTCTTTTACCTGTAAAGGGTTAACATGCAGTACCTGATGACCACCTGAGCAGAGGACCAATCAGAGACAGATTAATTTCAAATCTCTGTGGAGGGAAGCCTTTGTCTGTGTTCTTTGTTAGAGAGCTCTCTTTGGATCTAAGAGAGGACAATCATGTCTCCAAGTTCTCCTGGAGTAGTTTCTACTATTTAATAGTGAGTATTAATTAGAAAGGCGGATTAGTCTTTTGAGTTGCTTTCTATATTTGCAATTGTGTGTTTGCTAAAGGAAATTCTTTATTCCTGTTTGCTGTTACTTTGCTTTCACTGAGAAAGAAAGGGGGAGGGGGGATTCTCTCCAGAGATTGATAAGTTTAGACCCTGTATTGTTCCAATTTGGTTACAGAGACAGTGACTTTTCTTTTTATTCTTTAATAAATTCTTTTCTATTAAGGACTTGGTTGATCTTTCTTTGGGTGGATTCTCAGGGAAAGGGGAGGGGGAGGTATCTCTCTGTAGTTAAATCCCGGTGTCTCTCCTAGGAAAAGGGAGGGGGGAGGAAGCAGGGGGGAATGGTTTATTTCTCCTGGGTGTAAGAACTCCATGGATTTGGGGCTCTTGGAATCCCCTAGGATTTTGGGGAAGGACTGTGTCTCAATCCACATTTCCTGATTGAGTGGTGGCAGCTTTTACTAGATCTAAACTAGGATTTTAGTTTAGAGGGAAACCAGTGCAGGTCCCCACATTGGAACCCAACAGCTCCAAATGGGGGTGAGACCTATGACAGCATATGAAGAAGATGGAGGCCCCGTTGGCATGTATATTGTGGATAAGTCATCCGTATTGTACGTCTCGGGTGATATGGGCTACTGATGAGAATGCTAGTGAGATGTCTGGTGAGTAGTGTATTGCTAGGAAGATTCCGGTAGTGATCTGTAGGATTAGGCAGGTGCCTAATAGTGATCCAAAGTTTCATAAAGCGGAGATATTAGAAGGGGTTGGGAGGTCGATGAATGAGTTGTTGATAATTTTTACTATTGGGTGAGTTTTTCGTAGATTTGTGGTCATTAATGTTTTTGTAGTTGAATACAACGGTGGTTTTTCAAATCATGGGTCTTGGTTAAAGTCCAGGCAAGAACTATGATGTATTTTATGTTTTTATTTGGGTTTTGTTTTGTTTTTTTGAATGGTGGGTGTTTCTTGTAATCCTTCTCCTTATTATGGTGTGGTTAGTTTAATTTTTGGTGCGCTTTCTGGGTGTGGGGTGTTGGTTGGTATAGGAGGGTCTTTTGTTTCTTTAGTTTTGTTTTTAATTTATTTAGGGGGGATATTAGTTATTTTTGCGTACTCATCTGCGCTGATAGCGGAGCCTTTTCCTGTGGGTTGAGTAAGTTTGGAAGGGGTATTTTATGGATTATATTACCTTTTTATTATTGTAGTTTTTATAAAAATGGGCTGTGATTTGTGGAGTATTGAAGGGATTGGTGCTGATACTGTGGATGCTGGTGGGTTATATGCTGTTCGTTTAGATTTTAGTGGGATTTCATGGCTTTATTGTCTTGGCAGTGGGTTGCTTTTGGTTGCTGGTTGGGGGTTATTGTTGACATTATTTGTTGTGTTAGAGTTGGTTCGTGGACTGTCCCGGGGAGTGCTTCGTGCGATTAGGCCATGATAATTAGTAGTATGATTGATAGGATAAATGAAGTTATATAGATTTTGATGAGGCCTTTTTGTGATGAGATTAGTGTAATTGGGGTGATTTGTGATTTGGCCAGGGCCTTGGGGCCAATACTTTCATATCAGGATAAGTCAATTAGGTGGGTGGCAGTGTTTTGGCTGAATTTTAGGTTAACTGTTGGGAATAAACGATGAACTAGAGTGTTAAAGTAGGCTAGTGAGTTGGAGAAGTTGTGGATATTAGAGGGTTTTGTAGATATTTTGTCGGTTATTGAAATTAATTCTAGAGCTAATAGTAGGCCCAGAGCTGTTATCGCGAGTGCTGCAATTTTTATGTATGTTTGTATTGTTGTTGGTGGGGTTTTTAGTGGTATGGTGTTTAGTGAGATGATAAGTCCGGCAATAATGCTGCCTATGGCAAGGCGAGTGATTGAGTTAATGACTGTGGGGTTGTTTTCATTTAGTAGTGTAATGGAAGGATATCGGGGTTGTCCTGTTTGCACGAATGTTATAATTCGTAAGCTATAGATTGTGGTAAATGAGGTTGCGATTAGTGTTAGGAGCAGGGCTCAGGCGTTTAGGTATGATGTGTTTATAACTTCAATAATGGTGTCTTTGGAGTAAAATCCAGTTATGAATGGTATGCCTGTGAGTGCTATATTGCCAATGGTTAGGCATGAGGAGGTGATTGGTAGGGGTTTGTGCAGTCCTCCTATTTTTCGAATGTCTTGTTCATCATTGAGGTTGTGGATGATAGAGCCGGAGCATAAGAATAACATGGCCTTGAAGAAGGTGTGCATAGAAATGTGTAAGAAGGCTAGTTGTGGTTGGTTTAGACCAATAGTTACTATTATAAGGCCAAGTTGGCTTGATGTGGAGAAGGCAATAATTTTTTTAATGTCATTTTGGGTGAGAGTGCAGAATGCTGTAAATAAGGTAGTGGTAGCTCCTAGGCATAGACAGATTGAGAGGGCTAAATTACTGGTAGTTAGGATGGGGTGGATTTGGATGAGTAGGAAGATGCCGGCGACGACTATTGTACTGGAGTGTAGTAATGCTGAGACTGGGGTTGGGCCTTCTATAGCTGCCGGTAGTCAGGGGTGAAGGCCGAATTGAGCTGATTTTCCTGTTGCAGCTAAAATAAGGCCAAGGAGTGGGAGTAGTGGAATTGGGTCTGTGTTGGCAAAGATTTGTTGGAGTTCTCATGTATTTATGTTTATTGCTAATCAAGATATGCTAAGAATTAGTCCAATGTCTCCTGTGTGGTTGTAAAGGATAGCTTGTAGAGCTGATAAGTTTGCTTCTGTCCATCCTCGTCATCATCCAATTAGTAGGAAAGATATAATTCCTACTCCTTCTCAGCCGATGAAGAGTTGGAGTATGTTGTTGGCTGTTACTAGAATTATTATGACTACTAGGAAGGTTAGTAGGTATTTGAAGAATTTTGTGATGTAGGGGTCCGCAGATATATATCAATGGGTAAATTCTAGGATAGATCATGTGACGTATAAGGCAATGGGTACGAATATAATGGAGTACTGGTCGAATTTAAAGCTTATGTTGATGTTGAATGTAAATATGTTCGATCAGTGGAGATTAGTGATGATTGATTCGATGTCTAGATGGATGAAGATGATTAATGGAATTAGGGCAGTGAAGAATGCTGTTTTTACAGTTGTTTTTGTTTTTGTAACTAACCATTCTTTGATAGGGTACGTGGGTATTATTAGGGGTAGTGTTAGTATGAGTAATGTTAGAAGGAGGGTGGAGTTTATTATTAGTGAAGTCATTACTTTTACTTGGAGTTGCGCCAAGGGTTATTGGCTCCTAAAACCAGTGGATTGCTTCTATCCTTTAAAAGTGAGGGAGCCGAGGTGGTTAGTCTCAGACATAGGAGTTAGCAGTTCTTATTGTATAGTACCTCTCTCGGTTTATAAGGAGATTTTAACTCCTATTTTTAGAGTCACAGTCTAATGTTTGTTTTGAAACTATATTAACGGTGCAAGGTGCTTAGGCGCCTTGGATTAATTCTGGTTTTACCATTAGCAGCGCTATTGGTAATATGTGAAGTATTATGAGCAGATGTTCTCGTGTATGGGTTGGGGGAATTGTTTTTGTGTGTGAAGGAGTTTCTCCTCATTGTGTCGTGATTAGTATGTATAGGGTATAGGCGGCGGTTAGTAGGGTTCCTACTATTATTAGGATGGTAGTATTAGGATCAATTGAATAATGAGACAATATTAGTATTTGATCAATTGAATAATGAGACAATAATGGTTAGTTCTCCTATTAGATTGATGGTTGGTGGAAGGGCTATGTTGGTTAGGCTAGCTGAGAATCATCATAGTCCTATTAAGGGTAGTAGTAGTTGTATGTTTCGAGTTAAAAGTAGTGTTCGGCTGTTAGTTCGTTCATAGTTTGTGTTGGCTAGGCAGAAAAGTATTGATGATGTTAAACCGTGGTCAATTATAAGTGTGATAGCCCCAGTGCATGCCCATTCGGTTCGTGTTAGTGTTGCAGCGATAACTAAGCCTATATGACCCACGGATGAGTAAGCAATTAATGATTTTAGGTCTGTTTGGAGTAGGCAGATAAAACCGGTTATGATTACTCCCCATAGCGCTAATATTATGAATGGGTAGGAGAGCATTTTTAATGGTGGGGCTAGTGTTATTGTTATGCGGATAATGCCATATCCTCCTAGTTTAAGTAGTACTGCTGCTAGGATTATTGACCCTGCGATTGGGGCCTCTACGTGTGCTTTAGGTAGTCATAGGTGTAATCCATATAAGGGTATTTTAATTATGAAAGCAGTAAATAGTGCAAGTCATCATATTGTGTGGGTTCATGGGTTTATTGTGTCAGGGTAGGTGGATAGTTGCAGTGTACAAATAGATAGGGTGCCGCTGTAGGTTTGCGTGGTTAAGAGGGCTACTAGTAGTGGCAGAGACCCAATAAGAGTGTAAAATAGGAAGTAGATTCCGGCGTTTAGTCGTTCTATTTGGCCACCTCAACGTGTAATGATTACTAGTGTGGGGAGTAATGTAGATTCGAATGCGATGAAGAATATGATTAGTTCTGTAGTTGAAAAAGCTAGAATTAGTGAGATTTGTAGTAAAATGGTAATGAAGATAAAGGTTCGTTTTCGTGGAGTAGGTTCTATGGTTAGATTGTTTTGGCCGGCTATGATTATTATTGGGGTGAGTCAACATGGTAGGATGAGGAAGGGGGCGGAGATTTGGTCTACTCCTAGGTAGCAGTTGGAGAAAATTATTAATTCTGTGGAAGGTTTGAACCATTGTAGACTTAGAAGGGCGATTCAGAAGCTGTGAGCTAATGCAGTTGGTCAAAGTTGTTTTGATTTACAGAGTATGATTGTCGGTAGTAATAAAATTATTGGAATTGTTATTTTTAACATTGTAGTAGATTTAGGTTTTGTAAGTGGCTTGAGCCGTGAGTCCGTGAGGATGCCACTAGTAATGATAAGCCCATGCCAGCTTCGCAAGCTGAGAAGGTTAATATTAGTATAGGGGCAAGTATAAATGATGAAGTTTCTAGTTGGATAGACCATATTGATAGGGCTATAAATAGGGATAGTATTATTCCTTCAAGACAAAGTAGGGTAGGGATTAGGTGGGCTTGGTGTAATAAAAACCCCAGGGTGCTAATGATAAAGGCGCAGAAAGAGGTAAAATGTATGGATGTGATCATTTGATAGCCGTGAAATTGAATCACGATTAACTAAGTCGAAATTAGTTGTCTTGTGTTAGACTAGTTATCTATTCTGCCCATTCTAACCCCCCTTGAATTCATTTGTAAAGGAGGCCCAGGGTTAGTAATGATATAATAATGAAGGCTCAGGTGAAGGTGTAGGTTGGATGTGGGAGTTGAATGGCTCATGGTAGAGGTAGTAGTAATGCGATTTCTAAGTCAAATAGGAGGAATAAAATTGCTACTAAGAAAGAATCGAATTGAGAATGGTGGACGAGTGGTTTTTAATGGGTCGAAGCCACATTCATATGGGGATAATTTTTCATTATCTGGTTTTGTTAGTGTGAATCAGTAGTTTAGTAATGTTAAAATTGTGGGTAGGGCCAGGTAAAGTATTGTGACTGAAATTATTAGATTCATTACTTTTCTTTAGGGTTAAACTAAAACTTAGTGATTGGAAGTCACTTGTACTATTATACTAGAAAAGTATGAGCCTCATCAATAGATTGATACATATAAGAAGAGTCATACGACGTCTACAAAATGTCTGTATCAAGCAGCTGCTTCAAATCCAAAGTGGTGGGTGGAGGTAAAATGATGTTTAATTTGTCGCAGTAGGGATACAATTAAGAATGTAGATTCAATGATTACGTGTAATCCGTGGAAGCCTGTTGCAACAAAGAATGTAGAACCATATACGCCATCAGCGATTGTGAATGGTGCTTCATAGTATTCTATGGCTTGTAATGCTGTGAAGTATAATCCTAATAAAATTGTGAGACTAAGAGCTTGAATGGTTTGGCTTCGGTTGGCTTCTATTAAGCTGTGGTGGGCTCAGGTGATTGTTACACCTGAGGCTAATAAGACTGCTGTGTTTAGTAAGGGCACTTCAAACGGGTTTAATGGTGTGATTCCTGTTGGGGGTCAACATCCTCCTAGGTCTGGTGTAGGGGCCAGGCTTGAATGGTAAAAAGCTCAGAAGAATCCAATGAAGAAAAATACTTCTGATGTAATGAATAGGATTATGCCGTATCGTAATCCTTTTTGTACTGGAGGGGTGTGATGTCCTTGGAAGGTCCCTTCTCGCACAATATCTCGTCATCATTGGAATATGGTGAGTAGTATAATTGATAAACCTAGGATTATTAGCAATATTGAATTATAGTGAAATCATATGGCGAGGCCGGAAGTTATGAGTAATGCTGCTGCTGCACCTGTTAATGGTCACGGGCTTGGGTCTACTATGTGGTAGGCATGTGTTTGGTGGGCCATTAGATGTTTTCTTGTAGGTAGAGGCATAGAAGCAAGACAAATACGTAAGCTTGATTTATAGCTACCGCTAGCTCCAGGATTGTTAGTAAAAGGAGGATGGCTCCAGTTAGAATAGATAGGGTTGTTATTGTTGGTAATAGGGCTAGTACTGCAGTAGAAGTAAGTTGAATTAATAAGTGTCCGGCTGTCAGATTAGCTGTGAGTCGCACGCCTAGGGCTAAAGGTCAGATAAAGAGGCTGATTGTTTCGATAATAATAAGGACTGGGATAAGTAGAGCTGGAGTCCCTTCTGGTAATAAATGTCCTAGTGATGTTGTTAGTTGATTTCGAAGACCTGTGAGTACTGTCGCGAGTCATATTGGGATGGCTAGTCCTATGTTTATGGAGAGTTGGGTGGTAGGGGTAAATGTGTATGGTAACAGTCCTAATAGATTGGTTATTAAGAGTATGGCTATCAGTGATGTTAGGATAATAGCTCATTTGTGCCCTGTTTTGTTAATGGGCAGTATTAGTTGTTTTGTAAATAAATTGATTGTTCATACCTGTAGAGTTGACAGGCGATTGGTTAGTCATCGGTTGTTTGGGGTTGGGAAAATGATTGATGGTATAAGTAGGGCTAAAATAATTAACGGTATTCCTAGGATTTGTGGGCTTATAAATTGATCAAAGAATGTTAAGTTCATGGTCAGGTTCATGGGTTTGTGTTAGTTGTTTTATTGTTTTTGTTGGTAGGGTTATTTGTGGATAGATAAGATGAGATTTTTGGTTGCAGGATTGTGGTATATGCTAATCATGTGGAGGAGAGAATTAAAAATCATGGGTCGGGGTTTAGTTGCGGCATATCACTAAGGAGGGCGGAGAGTTCTCTTTTTCTAGCTTAAAAGGCTAGCGCTATCCTGTTTAGCTTCTATAGTGGTTAGGAGAGTATTAGTGAAGATCAGCTTTCGAAGTGTTTTAAGGGTACAGATTCTACTACAATTGGCATGAAGCTATGGTTAGCTCCACAGATTTCTGAACATTGTCCATAGAATACTCCTGGGCGTGCTATAATGAAGGTTGACTGGTTTAATCTCCCTGGGACTGCATCTGCTTTTATGCCTAATGATGGAATTGCTCATGAGTGTAAGACGTCTTCGGCTGAGATTAGCATTCGGATTGGGGATTCTATTGGTATTACCACGCGATGGTCTACTTCTAGAAGCCGGAAATGTCCATTTGGAAGGCTTTGGGTTGGAATTATATAGGAGTCAAATTCAAGATTTTTGTAATCAGTATACTCATATGTTCAATATCATTGATGTCCTATGGCTTTAATAGTTAGGTGTGGGTTGTTGATTTCGTCTATTAGGTAAAAAACTCGTAGGGATGGTAGTGCGATGGTGATTAGGACGATAGCTGGCAAGACAGTTCAAATTATTTCCACTTCTTGAGCATTTATAGTGTTGGTGTATGTTAGTTTAGTTGTTATTATTCGGCTGGTGATATAGAGTACCAGGGTGCTAATTAAGAATACAATTATTAGGGTGTGATCATGAAAGTGGTGGAGTTCTTCTATGATGGGTGATATTGCGTCTTGAAATCCTAATTGAAATGGATGTGCCATTAAGTCGTAAAGGGCTTAAACCTATAATTTAACCTTGACAAGGTTAAGTAATGTGTTTTACTAACGTCTTGTAAGAAGGAAACATAAAGGTTATGTGATTGGCTTGAAACTAGTTTAAGGGGGTTCGATTCCCTCCTTTCTTGGGTTTGAACATGGGCTGGTTCTTCGTAGGTGTGGTATGGGGGTGGGCAGCCATGTAATCATTCTACATTAGTAGTTGTGAGTTTGACTGTTATTACTTTTCGTTTTGAAGAGAATGCTTCTCAAATAATGAATATTATTATAATTACTGCTATTAGGAAGATTAGAGATCCGATGGATGAGATAGAATTTCATAGGGTGTATGCATCTGGATAGTCAGAGTAACGTCGTGGTATTCCGGCTAGACCTAAGAAATGTTGGGGGAAAAAGGTGATGATTATGTAGGGATATTAAAGAAGGTTTATATTAGACATGGTTTATATGAAAAATGACTTATTGTTAATTGATGCCTCATAACTAAAGGTTTATGTTAAAAGTAAATTTGTGATTCTAACCTGCAAGCCACCAGCTGTGTCTGTGTGAAGCCTGCTCAAAGAAATACTTTGTATAAAACTTGTTAAACATTAATTAACTCTAAGTAAGCCAAAACAGTAGCTGTTATAGTGTATAAATAGAGACCCCCACCCTCTGTAAGTTTTCATCTCACTTTATCTTTGATTGTTAAAAGACAGGGAGTCTCACATAAATTGGTAACACCCCAAAAAGTAAAGAAACAGTGAAATAGATGTGATTAAGATAGAGAATGTATGTGACTGAATGGTTAGGGAGTTACCAGTCTGAAGAATTCAGTGTTGGCTGAAGAAGGTGTCAAGTGGGATCAACCAGATGACCCACCACACCTCAAAGGAAGGAAAAACAAGCATCTGACAGAATGGAGCCAGCCATCTGCTGATTGATTTAGCAACAGCAGAATGAGGCAACTCCTATGAACTAACATAGGGAAAAATCCCTATAAAACTGGACTCTAAAGAATAAGGACTTTGAGTCTATGGTTCTGCCGCCAGCCTCCAGGAGCATCAGATGCATCTGACACAGACTCGGCTCCATCCTCATGACCAAGATACCTGGCCAGTAACTTGGCATGAGCAACATCTAGGCTGGTAACTATAACATCTATACAGAACCTGAATGAATGATTGTGTGGATGAATATGTGTGTGTGTGTGTGTATAAGGAATAAATAGTAATGGAAACAAGTAGGAAAACATTGTCTTTTGTTTTGTTATGGTATTTACAATAAATGTGGCATCTTTGCCTTATCCCTCTTAATAAGATCCTGCTGGTTTTTATTATATTGGTACAACATTTTGGTGGAGAATAGCGAAAGGGGGATTATTGGTATTTTTGCCTCACTTATTGTAAACCATTCTGTGTGCACACAACCGGCTCTACAGAGCACGGTTCTATTCTTGGTTAACCAAAACTGCTGGCCCCCGTGTGGGTAGCAGGAAAATAAAGAGCTCATAAAATTATTGACAAAACCTGCTGGCCCCCGTGTGGGTAGTAGGAAAAGATTGTTAACAAAACCTGCTGGCCCCCGGGTGGGTAGTAGGAAAAGAAAATATTGTTAACAAAAACTGCTGGCCCCCGGGTGGGTAGTAGGAAAAGTAAAATTGTTAACAAAAACTGCTGGCCCCCGGGTGGGTAGTAGGAAAATTGTTAACTAAATCTGTTGGCCTCCGTGAAGGTAGCAGAAAAAGAAATATATATATATATCAGGAGCAACAAGAGGGTCCCAGGGACCAGACAGTGCTGCTCGCTGAACAAAATTTAAAATGTTTAAGAAAAGGCAAGGGAAAACAGTCCCAGAGGAAGAAATGAAGTCAAAAGTAGCTTCTACCTCACCTTTTATTAAAGAGAGAACATCTTTTCAGCAAATTCTCCAAAGATATGGGCACAGTCCTTGGACTGAACAAGACCTTGCAGATATCTGCACCATTTTGGACCTAGAGGATAGATTGGCCCAATATATCCTCATATGCAAACCCCCAAATGCAGTAAAAAGAGATGCTGCAGGGATCTGGCTGCTGTGGAAGGCTTGTAATGACAGCTACCTCCACCTAGCAGCCTGTAAAGAGGAGAAAATAGCTCTAAAAGAAAAACTATCCCAATTGGAAAAAGGGGTAGAAAATTGGAAAGTAATGGCACATTGGGAAAAAGAGGCTTGGGACCCCCAAAAAAAACATGGGAAGAAAATATGTGAAACTACCATTGTAAGCTGCTCTTTTAGGAATTAAGGGTTATAGTGCTTAATATTTATCAGTTTGGTTTTTTTTGTTGTGGTTGGTTGTTGTTCACAACTGTTGGGAAAATGTAAAAACAAAAAACTGCATCAAGATTTTCAAGCCTCTGCTGCAAAAGCAGAGAAATAAAAATGTATGTAGTACTCAAACCCAGTTAGATGCCCTTAAGGTTGGGTACAGAGAGTTAAAACAGCACTCTCAAATCCTACAACAGCTGTAACATCAGAAGAAGGAACATTTGAGACCCCAGAAGGGTCAGGTTTTTGGGACCCCTCTGGAGAGTGGGAAGGGGGATATTTGGGTAGATTCCTCCTCCCAGGGCCAGAATGCCATGGCAAAGTGGCTGGGAATTCCTGCATCTGCCTCAGACCTCCAGGCCATGGCAAAGTGGCTGGGGATTTTAAAATAAAATATTTTTTTTTTTTGCACCACTTAATTAGCATTTGTGCAGCCCCGAGTACCAAACACACTGTGGCAGAGACTAAGCAGGGTCTGCCATGTGGAAGCACTGTGCTAATTTATTTTTAAGCTTTTATCTTTCAGGCTCTAAAAGCAAAACATCAGGAGAGCTGGTACCAGCTGAAGAGTTATAAAATACCATGGTTATAGTGTCGCAACAAAGTCTGTGTTCAGTGTTCTGTGTTGCATGTTCTCTGTTGCATGTTCTGTGTCTGTCTCTAGTGGTGTCCTGTGCTAGCATTGGGTCCAGAAAAAAAAAAAATACTACACTAGACAGAGCAAATGTCTTTTCCTCTCTCTACTTCCCCCATGTCCATCCAACTTATCAGTCACCACTTGTGTCCAAAAGACTTTGGTCCCCAGTGCATCAGGTTTATTTTTTGTTAGGTTTTCCACACTTTTCTCTATACACTCTGGTTCTACTTCCCCAAGTCCTAAAGGGTAGTTCTTGGGTCCCCATAACCTGTAAGACCTTGGCCCATAATTGCAGGGCCCCATCTTTCAGGTCCCCAAAAACCTCTTAAGTACAACTGTTAAAAATAGGGAATTCTGCAACATTTTAGCAAATAAATGTTAGTTTAAGTCCAAATCAGCTTAACCTTGCATAACAACTGTGGTCCTCCTACAAAATCTTATTTCTTGTGTGTGCTTAAGAACCTCAGAAACTTTTATTGTTTGATGGCAGACCTCATCTTATGTGTCAATGTACCCAATTATTGTAATGGTTATGGTTTTATTGTATTCCCAATTATTATAACTATAATTGTTTGGATTTGTGTTTAGGTTATATCTGGTCTTTAGTCAATTGTAATGGTTTTAGTTATATTCACCTGGTTATAATTGTTTTGTTTGTTTACAACAGATCACCTGTGCCCTACCATGACAACAACTACTGTAATGATCATAGATCAAGGGGCAGAGTGTTAGCAGCCCCCAGTAGATAAATGTAAATGCAATGTCAGTACTGTTTTTACTAAACAAATAACTTATTACTGGTATAATATATTCTTTGGATGGTCCCCAACCACTACTGGCATCCTATCAGTAATGCTACATCCCTTAATAGTTGTCTTAGTATTAAATTGTATTTGTATTATTAAAATGTTTAGCATGTGCTTTTGGATAAAAAGAATGTACAATAGATTGGAATCACAAACCCATGTTGCCTCACAGTACCTTCTTTTAAACAGGTTACATAGAAAGTGACACTAACGAATGTATGTATATCGTAGTGTCAAAAGGGGGATTATGTAGGGATATTAAAGAAGGTTTATATTAGACATGGTTTATATGAAAAATGACTTATTGTTAATTGATGCCTCATAACTAAAGGTTTATGTTAAAAGTAAATTTGTGATTCTAACCTGCAAGCCACCAGCTGTGTCTGTGTGAAGCCTGCTCAAAGAAATACTTTGTATAAAACTTGTTAAACATTAATTAACTCTAAGTAAGCCAAAACAGTAGCTGTTATAGTGTATAAATAGAGACCCCCACCCTCTGTAAGTTTTCATCTCACTTTATCTTTGATTGTTAAAAGACAGGGAGTCTCACATAAATTGGTAACACCCCAAAAAGTAAAGAAACAGTGAAATAGATGTGATTAAGATAGAGAATGTATGTGACTGAATGGTTAGGGAGTTACCAGTCTGAAGAATTCAGTGTTGGCTGAAGAAGGTGTCAAGTGGGATCAACCAGATGACCCACCACACCTCAAAGGAAGGAAAAAACAAGCATCTGACAGAATGGAGCCAGCCATCTGCTGATTGATTTAGCAACAGCAGAATGAGGCAACTCCTATGAACTAACATAGGGAAAAATCCCTATAAAACTGGACTCTAAAGAATAAGGACTTTGAGTCTATGGTTCTGCCGCCAGCCTCCAGGAGCATCAGATGCATCTGACACAGACTCTGCTCCATCCTCATGACCAAGATACCTGGCCAGTAACTTGGCATGAGCAACATCTAGGCTGGTAACTATAACATCTATACAGAACCTGAATGAATGATTGTGTGGATGAATATGTGTGTGTGTGTGTGTATAAGGAATAAATAGTAATGGAAACAAGTAGGAAAACATTGTCTTTTGTTTTGTTATGGTATTTACAATAAATGTGGCATCTTTGCCTTATCCCTCTTAATAAGATCCTGCTGGTTTTTATTATATTGGTACAACATTTACGCCTGCAAATATTACTCCGAAGTGGATTTTCGCTCAAGTTTGGTGTAATGAATACCCAGTGAAGAGCGGGAATCAATGGGTGAATCCTGCTATAATAGCGAATACAGCTCCTATAGAGAGAACATAATGGAAGTGTGCTACTACATAGTAGGTATCATGTAATACAATATCTAACGATGTATTGGCTAGCACAATGCCTGTAAGACCCCCGATAGTAAATAGGAAGATAAAGCCAAGTGCTCATAATATGGCAGCGTCTCATTTAATCATCCCTCCGTGTAGGGTGGCTAGCCAGCTAAATACTTCTACTCCTGTTGGGATAGCAATAATTATTGTTGCGGATGTAAAATAAGCTCGGGTGTCTACATCTATCCCAACAGTAAATATGTGGTGGGCCCATACAATAAAGCCCAGGAACCCGATGGATATTATTGCTCAAACTATTCCTATATATCCGAATGGTTCTTTTTTACCGGCATAATAGGTAACAACATGTGAGATCATGCCAAATACTGGCAAGATTAAGATGTATACTTCAGGATGACCAAAAAATCAAAACAGGTGTTGGTATAAAATTGGGTCCCCTCCCCCGGAAGGGTCGAAGAAGGTTGTATTTAGGTTTCGGTCTGTGAGTAGTATAGTAATACCTGCGGCGAGTACTGGTAGCGAGAGTAGTAATAGGACGGCTGTGATAAGTACCGATCATACAAATAAAGGTGTTTGGTACTGCGATATGGCTGGAGATTTTATGTTAATTGCTGTGGTGATAAAGTTGATGGCCCCTAAAATTGATGACACACCAGCTAGGTGAAGGGAAAAAATAGTTAGATCTACAGAGGCGCCAGCGTGGGCCAGGTTTCCAGCTAATGGTGGATATACAGTTCAGCCTGTGCCTGCGCCTGCTTCAATTCCCGAGGAAGCTAGAAGTAAAAGTAGGGATGGGGGTAGAAGTCAGAAGCTTATATTGTTCATACGCGGGAATGCTATATCTGGCGCTCCAATTATTAAGGGTACAAGTCAGTTTCCAAAGCCACCGATTATAACAGGTATGACCATGAAGAAAATTATGATAAAGGCATGGGCTGTAACGATAACATTATAGATTTGGTCGTCCCCTAGGAGGGCTCCCGGTTGGCTTAATTCTGCACGGATTGACAAACTTAGTGCTGTGCCTACTATGCCTGCTCAGGCCCCGAAAATCAAATATAGGGTGCCAATGTCTTTATGGTTTGTAGAAAAAAATCAACGGGTTAAAAACACAGGTAAGATGGCTGAATGTTTAAGCGTTGGGCTGTAGACCTTTTTATAGAGGTTTGATTCCTCTTCTTATCAAACTCTGTGGTGAAATTCATATCAAATTGCAAATTTGAAGATACACTTTTATCGGTGTCGGGGTTTTCCCGCTTTTTAGAGAGCGGGAAAAGTAGGCAAAAGCCCGCTGGATTGGGTGTTTAGCTGTTAACTAAATTGTCATAGGATCGAGGCCCATTTGTCTAGTAAGGCCTTAGCTTAATTAAAGTGTTTGAGTTGCATTCATTAGATATAAGATAGAGTCTTATAGGTCTTAGCAGAAACTAAGAGGTTTTATCTCTTGTTTGGGGCTTTGAAAGCCCCTGGTTTAAGTGTGGGTCAGATCCTAAGTTTCTAGATAATGGCTGATAAGGTGGGTACGATTGGAAGTAGGGCGGTGGATAGTATGATTATTGGGGTAAGATAGTATGTTTGGTTGGGTTTGTGTCGTCATTGTTGCGAAGAGCTGGTGGAGTTTGGAGATAATGTAATGGTTGCTTGGTATGAGGTTCGTAGGTAGAAGAATAGGCTTAGTATTGATATAATGATTATTGTAGTGGCGGTGAAGCATATGTGTTGTTTAGACAATTCTTGAATGATTAATCATTTGGGCATAAATCCTGTTAGTGGTGGCAGACCCGCTAGTGATATAAGGATGAGTATTATTGTGGCGTTCAGCATTGGTAGCTTTGTCCATGATGTTATTATTACGGAAATTTTGTTTATTTCTAGGAGTTCAATTATCAGGAATATTGTGGAGGTTATAATGGCATATGTGTAGAATGTTAATATTATGAGTTTTGGGGATAAGGTAAGAATTGTGATTATTCATCCTAGGTGGGCGATAGAGGAAAATGCTATGATTTTTCGTAGTTGGGTTTGATTTAGCCCTCCCCATCCTCCAGTAATAATAGATGTCAGTCCTAGTATCACTATTAAGGGTGTGTTTATAGATTGGGCTGTTATTAGTAGTAAGGATAATGGTGCTAGTTTTTGTCAGGTGGTTAAGATAATGGCTGTTATTGTAGTGGCTCCTTGTAGTACTTCTGGCAATCAAAAATGGAAGGGGGCTAATCCTAGTTTGATAGCCAGGGCTGTGGTGAGGATTACACATGAGGGTATATCTGATATTTGGGTAATGTCTCATTGGCCTGTTTGTCATGCATTGGTAGTGCTAGAAGCTAGGATTAATGTTGTGGCAGCTGGTTGTGTTAGGAAATATTTAGTAGCTGCTTCAATTGCTCGGGGGTGATGTTGTTTGGCGATTAATGGGGTGATAGCTAAGGTACTGATTTCTAGTCCTATTCATGCTAAGATTCAATGGTCACTGGAAATTGTGAGTAGTGGTCCTATGATTAGGCTAGTAATAATGATTGTGCTTGCATGTGGGTTCATTAGTACAGGAAGGATTTTAACCAACATTTTTGGGGTATGGGCCAAAGAGCTTAATTAGCTGACTTTACTAGGATATAGTATAATGGAAGTAGGGGAGTTTTGATCTCTCTGGTGTAGGTTCAAGTCTTATTATTCTAAGGAGACGAGGGGATTTTAACCTCTATTATTCACCCTATCAAGGTGGTCCTTTAATTCAGGCACGTGTCCTATGGTATTGGTGGGAGTCCTGATAAGGTGATTGGTATTGATATGTGTCAGAAGCATAGTGCTAAGGTAATTGGGAGGAAGTTTTTTCATAGGAGGTGTATGAGTTGGTCATATCGGAATCGTGGGTAGGAGGTTCGAATTCATAGGAATCCTGCTGATAGAAGTATTGCCTTTGAGATTAGTGATAGGGTGAATAATTCTGGAGCACTGTTGATGTGGGTGGGATTTAGGAATAGAATGGCGGTTAGAGTGTTTATTATTAGGATGTTTGCGTATTCTGCCAGGAAGAATAAGGCGAAGGGGCCAGCAGCGTATTCGACGTTAAACCCGGATACGAGCTCAGATTCACCTTCGGTTAAATCAAATGGTGCTCGGTTAGTTTCAGCTAGTGTGGAAATATATCATATTGTTATTAGTGGTCAGGAGGAGAATATTAAGTATATAGGTTCTTGTACTGTTGTAAATGTTTGTATATTAAATCCCCCTGAGAAAAGGATTATGGAAAGTAGAATGATTCCTAGGGTTACTTCATAGGAGATAGTTTGAGCTACTGCCCGTAGGGCCCCTATTAGGGCGTATTTCGAGTTTGAAGCTCATCCGGATCATAAAATTGAATAGGCCATGAAACTGGAAATGGCAATTAAAGATAAAAGGCCTAAGTTAAGGTCGGCTAGTGGGAAGAGTATGGGGAGGGGGAGTCAAATTGATAGGGCTAGTGTTAGGGCTATGATTGGTGAAATAGTAAATAATGTGATCGATGAATTTAGCGGGTAGATTGGTTCTTTAATAAATAATTTTACGCTGTCTGCTACTGGTTGAAGTAATCCTTGTGGTCCTACAGTGTTAGGGCCTTTTTGAAGTTGTATATAGCTGAGTACTTTGTGTTCAATTAGGGTGAAGAAAGCTATGGCGATGAGGATCGGGATTATGGATATGAGTGGTGATATTAGGTTAATTAGTAGTATTTTCATAATTGAAAAGGGGAATTGAACCCCTGAATAAAGGGTTTAGGTCTTTTGCATTTACACCTGGCTCTGCCATCCCAATTAGGCCCTTTTTTAGGGCTGTGGTTTGTTTGTCTTATTATTAGTTGAGTTGTTTTCACTAATGTAAGGTAAGGCTTGTTTTTAGTATAGGCCTTGTCTTTTCGGTCCTTTCGTACTAGAAAAGACTTAAGTTTATAGATAGAAACCGACCTGGATTGCTCCGGTCTGAACTCAGATCACGTAGGACTATTAATCGTTGAACAAACGAACCCTTGATAGCGGCTGCACCATCAGGATGTCCTGATCCAATATCGAGGTCGTAAACTCCATCGTCGATAGGAACTCTAGGATGGGATTGCGCTGTTATCCCTGGGGTAGCTTGGTTCGTTGATCAAGTATATTGGATCGTTTTGCCGGAAGCACTTTGGGTGATGGGTCTAGGTTTAGAGAGAATTCTTTTTTCGGAGGTTTTATTTTACTCCGAGGTCGCCCCAACCGAAAATATAAATCAGATGCTAGTTTAATGTGGACCCGTAGGTGGGTGTCGGTGATAGTTGATTTGTATTTGAAGTTCCACAGGGTCTTCTCGTCTTATAATGGTATTCCTGCTTTTGCACAGGAAGATCAATTTCACTGATTATTTGTAAAAGACAGGTAGAACCTCGTTTGGCCATTCATTCTAGTCTTTATTTAAAAGACAAGTGCTCAACCATGACAGATGAGAGCCTTTCTGCGCTTGCAGTGATCTCAGTGGAGAACAAGCTTGCCAGATGTCTGGACTATGACGCATTGATTAACCAATTTGCGGAGAAGAAGGCTGGAAAGAAGCGCTTTGCGTAAATACGGAATACATGTAGACTGTAGGCCTACGTCTACATAATATGAAGCCTGTATATTGTCTAAAATAAATAGCGCATTGCAGTTTCTGCATTGTAAGGGGCCCCGGACATCTGTTCGGAGGGGTCACGTTCTTTGTTGCTATGGCCTGTGGCTGTGCTGGCTGGGGTGGGGCGGGGCCGTGCTGGAGAGGCCATGCCTGGATATTGGTGAAGAAACAGGGCTCGTCGGCCGTCTTCTTTAAAGGCAGGCAAAGCGGCAGGTAGCAACGTCTACGGCCATACCACCCTGAACACGCCCGATCTCGTCTGATCTCGGAAGCTAAGCAGGGGCGGGCCTGGTTAGTACTTGGATGGGAGACCTCCTGGGAATACTGGGTGCTGTAGGCTTTTGACGCTCCCTCACGCTGCCCGGCTGCAGCTCTCCCTCGGCCACACGCTTTTGACGCCTCGCCCTGGCTTGCTTCCGCTAAGGTCTCCCAGGCCGTAGCCGCCTCGCCCACCGCGCCCGAGGCGGAGGGCTTGGCCTTTGGGCACCCGGACCCATGGCGCGGGGTTGGGTTTTCTTCTTTGAAACCAGCCGGCCGTCTTGCCCCGTTGGCAGCAGGCGTGGCTGGGAGGGCAGGTGGCCGAAGCGGCGGCAGGCGCCCCGAGGCCTGTCTGCGCTAACGCTCCCTGCCAGCCGCTTCGGCTCCGCCGCCGGGAGCGGGAGGCTGGGCGAAAGGAAAGCCGCAAAGCGCAGCCCGGGCCTTTGGGGGTGGCTGCTTTAGGGAAGCCCTTTGACACCGTGCCTCCTTGGCAGCTGGCAGGGCCGCCCGGGGGGGGGGGGGCAAGTGGGGCAATTTGCCCCGGGCCCAGCAGGGGCTCCCTTCCTACCGCTGCCTGGGGTGGGGGTGCATGGGGTGTTGTGTCGTGGGTGGGTGCGGCGGGTTTGTGAGGGTCCCGCGTTCAGGAGCGAGTGCGTGGCGGGCGGGCGGGCGGGGGAGGGGTGTATTTGTGAGGGGGGGGAGGAGTGTTAGGCTGGTGCGTGCGAGCCAGGGGCGGGGGGGGTCTGCGGCTGGTGGGTCGGGGCGGGAGCGTTGGTGTGGGGAGGGGAGGGGTGTGAGCAAAGGTGTAGCGAGCACCCTCCGTACCCTCTGACCGGAGGGGGCCCCGCCAGGAAGGGGGCCCCTGAAAGTGGCAATAAAATGTAAGGTATAACTAGGTAAGTGACATTTATTGACGCTATTGCACAATCCATGTCGGTTTTACTGACAAAACCGTGAAGTCATTATGATACATCATAATGCTATTGGCTACATCAGTTGTCTGTCGGTCAGTTTTGAATTTTAGTTGGACCCATTCAAAGAATGTGTATTTGCGTTCATAATGGCGGTCGGCGGATAAATGTTATTAATTTAGTTGTTTAATTTTTTATCGTTTCCAACGCAGAAGCGTGCTTTGTGATGTCTAAGAGAACGTATAAGAGCGGAGCTAGTAAACAAAAGGCAGCAAAAGATGCCGAGAAGGAACTTGAGAACATTCCAAAGTTGTCAACGTATTTTGCGCTGCAATCCAACGTACAGGTACAGGCACATGAAACGGACAGTGCTAGCAGCGACGAATCGTATCCAGAAGTGCTTCAAGTGAGGTCGAAAGTGAAGCCAGTTGTTCTACCAAACAAACTGTGACAGATATTCCAGCTGCTGCCGGGAAAGAAGTATCTGAATCTGAACCACTGACTGATGATCCAGGAGATTGGCCGTCTATAATATCAGACAGGCAAGTGTGTGACATTGTTGCACGTGGTCAGGGCCGCCCAGAGGATTCCAGGGGCCCGGGGTCTTGGGCGGCGGGAGGCCCCTGCTTCAGTGGTAAGTCGGCGGCGGGGGGTCCTTCCGTTCTGGGACCCGCCGTCGAAGTGCCCCAAAGACCCACAGCGGGGACCCCCCACCGCCGAATTACCGCCGAAGCGAGACCTGCCGCCGAAGTGCAGCCCCCACTGCGGGTCTTCGGGGCACTTCGGCGGCGGGTCCCAGAACGGAAGGACCCCCCCCACCCCCGCCGAATTACCGCCGAAGACCCGGCTGCACTCCAGCGGCGGGTCCCGCTTCGGCGGTAATTCGGCAGCGGGGGGGTCCTTCTGTCCCGGAGAGGAAGGACCCCCCGCCAGCGAAGACCCGGAGCGAAGAAGCTCCGGGGGCCCGGGTCCAGTGGTGAGCTTGAGCCGGTTCGCACCGGTTCGCGCGATCCGGTTGTTAAATTTAGCAGCCCCTTTTAGAACCGGTTGTTCCAGGACAACCAGTTCTATAAGGGCTGCTAAATTTAACAAAAGCTCCGGCCCAAGCTCACTTCCCCCTCCTCTCCTGCTCCGCCCCCTTTCTCCTCCCCCTCCCCTGCTTCCCGCGAATCAGATGTTTGCGGGAAGCCTGAACAAGCAGGCAGGCAGGTAAGCTGCGGGGGGGAGGAGGGAAGGCGCGGCGGGGCTCGGCTCCTGCCCCGGGGTCCGGCCGGGCTGCGCGGCAGGGCTCGGATCCTGCCCCGGGGTCCGGCGCGGTGGGGCTCGGCTCCTGCCCCGGGGTCCGGCCGGGCGGCGCGGCAGGGCTCGGATCCTGCCCCGGAGTCCGGCGCGGCGGGGCTCGGCTCCTGCCCCGGGGTCCGGCCGGGCGGCGCGGCAGGGCTCGGATCCTGCCCCGGGGTCCGGCGCGGCGGGGCTCGGCTCCTGCCCCGGGGTCCGGCCGGGCGGCGCGGCAGGGCTCGGATCCTGCCCCGGGGTCCGGCCGGGCGGCGCGGCAGGGCTCGGATCCTGCCCCGGGGTCCGGCGCGGCGGGGCTCGGCTCCTGCCCCGGGGTCCGGCCGGGCGGCGTGGCAGGGCTCGGATCCTGCCCCGGGGTCCGGCGCGGTGGGGCTCGGCTCCTGCCCCGGGGTCCGGCCGGGCGGCACGGCGCGGCAAGGCTCGGCTCCTGCCCGGGGAGTCGGGCCTCGCGGCTCCGGCCGAGCGGCTCGGACCCCAGTGCCGGCCCGAGAGGTCGGGCCCCGCGGTTCCGGCCGAGCGGCTCGCCCCCTGGTGCTGGCCGGGCTCGGGGAGTTGGGCCCCGCGGTGCCGGTCGTGGTCCTGGCGGAGTGGACCCGGTCCGGCTCCAGGCACTGTGGTAAGGGGGCAGGGAGGGGGTGGGTTGTGGGGGGTTGGATAGGGGTCAGGGCGGTCAGAGGGCAGGGAACAGGGTGAATGAATGGGGGCCAGGGTCCCGGGGAACAGTCAGGAAAGAGCAGGGGTTGGATGAGGTGGTGGGGGCAGTCAGGGACAGAGAGAAGGGGTGGTTGGATGGGGTAGGTGTCCTGGGGGGCCATCGAGAATGAGAGGAGGGGTTGCGTGGGGCGGCAAGGGGCAGTCAGGGGACAGGGAAGGGGGGGATGGGTCAGGGGTGCCAGGGGGTGTGTGTCAAGGAACATGAGGGGTTGGATGGGGCACGACACCCCCCCCGGGGGGGGGAGGAGGGAACCGGTTGTTAATATTTTGGCGGCTCATCACTGCCCGGGCCCCGCCAGAGTTTTCTGGGGCCCCCGGAGCGAGTGAAGGACCCTGCTCCAGGGGCCCTGAAAAACTCTTGAGGGGGCCCCTGCTGGGCCCGGGGCAAATTACCCCACTTGCCCCCCCCCGGGCGGCCCTGCCAGCTGCCAAGGAGGCACGCTGCCAAAGGGCTTCCCTAAAGCAGCCACCCCCAAAGGCCCGGGCTGCGCTTTGCGGCTTTCCTTTCGCCCAGCCTCCCGCTCCCGGCGGCGGAGCCGAAGCGGCTGGCAGGGAGCGTTAGCGCAGACAGGCCTCGGGGCGCCTGCCGCCGCTTCGGCCACCTGCCCTCCCAGCCACGCCTGCTGCCAATGGGGCAAGACGGCCGGCTGGTTTCAAAGAAGAAAACCCAACCCCGCGCCATGGGTCTGGGTGCCCAAAGGCCAAGCCCTCCGCCTCGGGCGCGGTGGGCGAGGCGGCTACGGCCTGGGAGACCTTAGCGGAAGCAAGCCAGGGCGAGGCGGCAAAAGCGTGTGGGCGAGGGAGAGCTGCAGCCGGGCAGCGTGAGGGAGCGTCAACAGCCTACAGCACCCAGTATTCCCAGGAGGTCTCCCATCCACGTACTAACCAGGCCCGCCCCTGCTTAGCTTCCGAGATCAGACGAGATCGGGCGTGATCAGGGTGGTATGGCCGTAGACGTTGCTGTCTGTTGCTTTGCCTGCCTTTAAAGAAGCCGGCAGACGAGCCTTGCTTCTTCACCAATATCCAGGCACGGCCCCTCCGGCACGGCCCCGCCCCACCCCAGCCAGCACAGCCACGCGCCACCAGCCTCACACCCAGGGCCGTAGCAACAAAGGACGTGGCCCCCTCCGAACAGATGTCCGGGGCCCCTTACAATGCAGAAACTGAAATGCGCTATTTATTTTAGACAATATACAGGCTTCATATTATGTAGACGTAGGCCTACAGTCTACATGTATTCCGTATTTACGCAAAGCGCTTCTTTCCAGCCTTCTTCTCCGCAAATTGGTTAATCAATGCGTCATAGTCCAGACATCTGGCAAGCTTGTTCTCCACTGAGATAACTGCAAGCGCAGAAAGGCTCTCATCTGTCATGGTTGAGCACAGGATATTCTCGATCACTTTCACTCTGCTGAAGCTCCTTTCAGCACCGGCGACAGTAACTGGTGTGGTCAGAAGAATTCTGATGCAAATGCTAAGATTCGGATATATCTCCTGAAGGCTGTTCTTGTATATGTACGGTAAAAAATTGTTTGCCGTGACAAGTCCTCTCTCTTTCTCGATGACATAAATAAAATGATTCAATTCCATTATGAGTTCGTTGGCATCAATGTCTCCCATTTTTCTTTCAACATTTTTGCTGTGATTCTCCAGTTCATTTTCTCTGTGACACTGCTTCAGGCTGTTAGCGTTGTACAGAAATCCAAACAACTTATACCACTCCACGAGTTGGTCAAATCGTGACGAAACAGAAGTTATGGCCTGATCAGTGAGAACAAGAAAGAACTGCGATTTGAATTTTTCTTCGGCAGAAAGACGACCTGAATCATCAGCACATTCGTAATCACACATTCTCTTCTTACGTCGCACCCTGGTTTCTGGAAACACCTGCTCAATACCCATATGCTCTGCTATTTCACGTGCATTTGTGACCACAGAGTTATATCCTGCCTGCAGTACGTCAATTGACACATCTGGTGACTGAATTAATTTGCTGGTTTTATTGACGTGAAATAGTATATCGTACCACGAGTACACAGTCAGAACAAAAGGCCACGTAGTAACATGGTCTAAAAGCGCACCGGCTTCTGTTGCTGTATTGCCATCTTTCTTTTCGAGCGCATATTCTCGCCAAGATGACAAAGCATTGCACAATTCTTCAAGGTGATAACGCAATGGCTTCACAGCATCAATTCTCGACTCCCAACGAGTGTCCGATAACCCTTTAACAGATATTGGCATATGTTCTTGAAGTATATCCCAATGTGAAGGTGATGAAGAAAAGATAACGTATAGTCTGTTAATCAGACCGAAAAAGTCAACGGCATATTTCGATGACTTTGCCGCATCTGAGATCACAAGATTCCAAGTTTATTGTAGCATGAGCTTTCGTGAGCTAAAGCTCACTTCTTCGGATGCATAGAATGGAACACACAGACAGGAGATATTTATACATACAGAGAACATGAAAAGGTGGAAGTATGCATACCAACAGGCAGAGTCAAATCAATTGAGATGAGCTATCGTTAGCAGGAGGAAAAAAAACTTTTTGAAGTGATAATTAAGATGGCCCATAGAAGGTGTGAGGAGAACTTAACATAGGGAAATAGATTCAATTGGTGTAATGACCCAACCATTCCCAGTCTTTATTTAGACCACAGTTAATGGTATCTAGTTTGCATATTAATTCAAGTTCAGCAGTCTCTCTTTGGAGTCTGTTTTTGAAGTTTTTTTGTTGCAAAATTGCCACCTTCAAGTCTGTCACTGAGTGGTTAGGAAGGTTGAAGTGTTCTCCCACTGGTTTTTGAATGTTATGATTCCTGATGTCAGATTTGTGTCCATTTATTTAGCTCACGAAAGCTCATGCTACAATAAATTTGTTAGTCTTTAAGGTGCCACAAGTACTCCTGTTTTTTTTGCGGATACAGACTAACACGGCTGCTACTCTGAAAAAAGATTCCAAGTGTGAACTCCACATGGTACATACAAGGCACCGTCATTTGTTTCTAGCATGCGGGCTTGAACTCCTTTATTCTTTCCTCTCGTATTTGCGCCATTATCATAAGCTTGGCCTCTCATGTCAGCAATGTCTATTCCTAAATTGTTTGCCTTTTCAAGAAACGCTTCCAATAAGCCCTCGCCAGTTGTATCATGAACATTAAGAAAACCAACAAACGCTTCACAAATATTGACACCATCTTCACCGTTGCATTCAACAAAGTGTAACACCACAGACATCTGTTCTTCATGTGACACGTCGGGAGTACAGTCCAAAATAACTGAATAATATTTTGCTTTTTTAAGCTGCGCTATGTTGGCCTCTTGAATGTTACTGGCAACAAGTTGAATCAGCTCCTTTTGGATCTGTGGACTGAGGTACTGAACATGTGTCTATGCCTTCTTAATCCGCTGTAAAAGTTCGCTGAGGACAGTATCATACTTTGCAAGCAATTCAAACAGTCCCAAAAAGTTGCCATTCGAAGGATCGCCGAGCTTTTCATTACTTCCTCGAAATGCCAAGTTTCTTTCGGACAAGTAAATAACGACATCAACCATGCGTTTGACAACATTTCTCCAGAAATCTCTTTCTTTCAGAAAAGCCTGCAATTCGAGTTGGTCAATAGATGTACGGTTTACTATGCCTGACCAAAGGTCAAACCATTTCACCATGCAGGCTTGATGACCTTTGCCTGTTTCATGCTGCTGAAGTCTTTTTGACAGTGCTTTCCAAGCAGATGTTCCACGACGTAGCGTTATGTCGCCAGTGCCAAATAATTTACAACAAAAACAAAAAATGGCATCTTTCTGAACTGAGTACATTAACCATGAACGTCTTATTTTCTCGCCATTTGCCATGGTTCGATAGAAATGAGTACTTGTGAACCTCTGTCTTTCCTTGTTAAATGGAAATTCGTAACTTTCATTCTGCTGCGGTGGGCCACGTGTGAGGCTGGTGGCATGTGGCTGTGCTGGCTGGGGTGGGGCGGGGCCGTGCCGGAGGCAGGGCCGCCCAGAGGATTCCGGGGGCCCGGGGTCTTCGGAGGCGGGGGGCCCCTTCCATTCCGGGACCCGCCGCCGAAGTGCCCCGAAGACCCGCGGTGGGAGCCCCCCACCGCCGAATTACCGCCGAAGCGGGACCTGCCGCTGAAGTGCAGCCCGGTCTTCGGGACACTTTGGCGGCGGGTCCTGGAACGGAAGGGGCCCCCCGCCGCCGAAGACCGGGCTGCGCTTCGGCGGCGGCGGGTCCCGCTTCCCCCCCGCCCCGGCCCCAGCCTCTTACCCCCGGCTCCCTCCTCACCCGGAGTCTCAGCGCCTCGCCGGAACAGCCGCAGCGTGTGGCCGGCGGGGCCTGAGCCCCGTCCCGCTCAGAGCCGCGTGGGGAGGGGGCGGGGCTGGGAGCTCCCCGCCGAGCGGAGGGAGCTGAGCTCAGCCCGGAGCTCCCAGCCCCGCCCCCTCCCCATGCGGCTCAGAGCGGGGCGGGGCTCAGGGGCCCCGGCGGAGACTCGGCGCTTGATGCGCTGAGGCTCCAGGAGAGGGGTGGAGGCGGGAGCCTCACTGTTCTCTTGGGGGCCCCTGCGGAGCCCGGGACCCGGGGCAAATTGCCCCCTTTGCCCCCCACTCTGGGCGGCCCTGCTGGGCCGTGCCGGAGGGGCCGTGCCTGAATATCGGTGAAGAAGCAGGGCTCGTCGGCGGGCTTCTTTAAAGGCAGGCAAAGCAATAGACAACAATATCTACGGCCATACCACCCTGAACACGCCCGAGCTCGTCGGAAGCTAAGCAGGGGCGGGCCTGGTTAGTACTTGGATGGGAGACCTCCTGGGAATACTGGGTGCTGTAGGCTTTTGACGCTCCCTCACGGTGCCCGGCTGCAGCTCTCCCTCACCCACACGCTTTTGACGCCTCGCCCTGGCTTGCTTCCGCTAAGGTCTCCCAGGCCGTAGCCGCCTCGCCCACCGCGCCCGAGGCGGAGAGCTTGGCCTTTGGGCACCCGGCCCCATGGCGCGGGGTTGGGTTTTCTTCTTTGAAACCAGCCGGACGTCTTGCCCCATTGGCAGCAGGCGTGGCTGGGAGGGCAGGTGGCCGAAGCGGCGGCAGGCGCCCCGAGGCCTGTCTGCGCTAACGCTCCCTGCCAGCCGCTTCGGCTCCGCCGCCGGGAGCGGGAGGCTGGGCGAAAGGAAAGCCGCAAAGCGCAGCCCGGGCCTTTGGGGGTGGCTGCTTTAGGGAAGCCCTTTGGCAGCATGCCTCCTTGGCAGCTGGCAGGGCCGCCCGGGGATGGGAACCTGGGGGGCAGTGACCATGAGATGGTCGAGTTCAGGATCCTGACACAAGGAAAAAGGGAAAGCAGTAGAACAGAGACCCTGGACTTCAGAAAAGCAGACTTTGACTCCCTCAGGGAACTGATGGGCAAGGTCCCCTGGGAGAATAACATGACGGGGAAAGGAGTCGAGGAAAGCTGGCTGTATTTCAAAGAAACCTTATTGAGGTTGCAGGAACAAACCATCCCGATGTGTAGGAAGAGAAGTAAATATGGCAGGCGACCAGCTTGGCTTAACAGTGAAATCCTTGCTCGTCTTAAACACAAAAGAACAGCTTACAAGAAGTGGAAGATTGGACAAATAACCAGGGAGGAGTATAAAAGTATTGTTCAGGCATGCAGGTGTGAAATCAGGAAGGCCAAATCACACTTGGAGTTGCAGCTAGCCGGAGATGTTAGGAGTAACAAGAAGGGTTTCTTTAGGTATGTTAGCAACAGGAAGAAAGTCAAGGAAAGTGTGGGCCCCTTGCTGAATGAGGGAGGGAACCTAGTGACAGAGGATGTGGAGAAAGCTAGTGTACTCAATGCTTTTTTTGCCTCTGTCTTCACAGACAAGGTCAGCTCCCAGACAGCTGCACTCTGCAGCACGGTATGGGGAGGAGGTGACCAGCTCTCTGTGGAGAAAGAAGTAGTTCGGGGCTATTTAGGAAAGCTGGACGAGCACAAGTCCATGGGGCCGGATGCGCTGCATCCGAGGGTGCTAAAGGAGTTGGCCGATGAGATTGCAGAGCCATTGGCCATTATCTTTGAAAAATCATGGCGATCGGGGGAGGTCCCGGATGACTGGAAAAAAGCTAATGTAGTGCCCATCTTTAAAAAAGGGAAGAAGGAAGATCCAGGGAACTACAGGCCAGTCAGTCTCACCTCAGTCCCTGGAAAAATCATGGAACAGGTCCTCAAGGAATCAATCCTGAACCACTTAAAGGAGGGGAAAGTGATCAGGAACAGTCAGCATGGATTCACCAAGGGCAAGTCATGCCTGACTAACCTAATTGCCTTCTATGACGAGATAACCGGCTCTGTGGATGAGGGGAAAGCAGTGGATGTACTATTTCTGGATTTTAGCAAAGCTTTTGATACAGTCTCCCACAGTATTCTTGCCAGCAAGTTAAAGAAGTCTGGGTTGGATGAATGGACGGTAAGGTGGATAGAAAACTGGCTAGATGGTCGGGCTCAACGGGTAGTGATCAATGGTTCCATGTCTAGATGGCAGCCGGTATCAAGTGGAGTGCCCCAAGGGTCGGTGCTGGGGCCGGTTTTGTTCAATATCTTCATTAACGATCTGGAGGATGGTGTGGACTGCACCCTTAGCAAGTTTGCAGATGACACTAAACTGGGAGGAGTTGTTGATACACTGGAGGGTAGGGATAGGATACAGAGGGACCTAGACAAATTAGAGGATTGGGCCAAAAGAAATATGATGAGGTTCAACAAGGACAAGTGCAGAGTCCTGCACTTAGGACGGAAGAATCCCATGCACTGCTACAGACTAGGGACCGAATGGCTGGGTAGCAGTTCTGCAGAAAAGGACCTAGGGGTTACGGTGGACGAAAAGCTGAATATGAGTCAACAGTGTGCCCTTGTTGCCAAGAAGGCTAATGGCATTTTGGGTTGTATAAGTAGGGGCATTTCCAGCAGATCAAGGGATGTGATCATCCCCCTCTACTCAGCACTGGTGAGGCCTCATTTGGAGTACTGTGTCCAGTTTTGGGCCCCACACTACAAGAAGGATGTGGATAAATTGGAGAGAGTCCAGCGGAGGGCAACAAAAATGATTAGGGGGCTGGAGCACATGACTTATGAGGAGAGGCTGAGGGAACTGGGATTGTTTAGTCTACAGAAGAGAAGAATGAGGGGGGATTTGATAGCTGCTTTCAACTACCTGAAAGGGGGTTCCAAAGAGGATGGATCTAGACTGTTCTCAGTGGTAGAAGATGATAGAACAAGGAGTAATGGTCTCAAGTTGCAGAGGGGGAGGTTTAGGTTGGATATTAGGAAAAACTTTTTCACTAGTAGGGTGGTGAAGCACTGGAATGGGTTCCCTAGGGAGGTAGTGGAATCTCCTTCCTTAGAGGTTTTTAAGGTCAGGCTTGACAAAGCCCTGGCTGGGATGATTTAGTTGGGTTTGGTCCTGCTTTGAGCAGGGGGTTGGACTAGATGACCTCCTGAGGTCCCTTCCAACCCTGAGATTCTATGATTCTATGATTCTATGATTCTAAGTGGGGCAATTTGCCCTGGGCCCCCTCGAGAGTTTTTCGGGGCCCCTGGAGCAGGGTCCTTCACTCACTCCTGGGGCCCCAGAAAACTCTGGCGGGGCCCAGGCCCCCGGAGCTTCTTCGCTCCCGGTCTTCGCTGGCGGGGGGTCCTTCCTCTCCGGGACAGAAGGACCCCCCCGCCGCCGAATTACCGCCGAAGCGGGACCCGCCGCCAGAGTGCAGCCGGGTCTTTGGCGGTAATTCGTCGGCGGGAGGTCTTTGGGGCACTTCAGCGGCGGGTCCCAGAACGGAAGGCCCCCCTGCCGCCGACTTACCACCGAAGCGGGGGCCCCCCGCCGCCCAAGACCCCGGGCCCCCGGAATCCTCTGGGCGGCCCTGGGCTAGTTTCCTTATACAGCTCTTGTTTTTATGATAATGCCAGTGCATTCATTTCCATGATGTTGGCCAACCTAATAATTTCAAATGATGATTTGTAAGCAAAGTCTCAATGAGCTCTCCCTGACAACTAATGATGAGCTGGAGGCTGCAGGGAAAGACTTCAGGACCAGATTGTATTTACATTCACACCTAATCTACCTAGGGATCCAGCAAACAGAGCTGTGTTGCCCAAGTGATAGATTTTGGCTGGGGTTGGGTTACAAATCACTTGAATGCGGGGGGTGGGGTTGGGAATGAAATGTTGTTGTTCTTATTGTATGAGTAAAGGCAGTAGAACTGTACTTAGCCTGTGCTGATTGAGGGCATCAAAAGAGAGGGTGGGGACCTGTCCCTCTCCACTGTTTAAAGACAGAGCTGACTAGGCTCCACAGATAGTCTTTTGTTCTGTTAAGTGACCACTGCAGCTGAAATCACTGATAATCAGGTCTACGTGCTTAGTCCTGCTGTGGGGACAGTGTTCCTGTGGGGACAGTGTTTCTGTGTAAAAGACAGCCCAGACTGCACTAGCAGCGAGGTTCCCCCACCGAGAGTTCAGCTGAAATCACTGAGAGCGGGTGGAACCTCAAGAGACCAATTCGCAGAGGTCACAGTGGCAGGTGGCAGCAGAAGGTGACTGCGCAGGGCCATTGGCCACAGAGTGGTGGAGTGAATGAAGAGCCACGGCCAGAGCGAACAGTGAGCAGCTGGAGGAACGAGCAAGGTGCCTTCTTGCCCCCCACCTGGGAGGTGGACTCACGTGAAAGCACCTCCGACGGCTTAAATAAGGGGCACGTTAAATAAACATTTGTTTGTTGGACTATATTTTAGTGACTTTGCTCCAGAATCCAAGATTTGTGACTGGGACTGGAAACTTATATAAATATGTTTCCTAGTAGGCCAAGATGTTTAAAATGCAGTATTTGCCAAGGTTGTTATCTCACATTGTTGCTATATTGAGAGGTCATTATGTTGGGGAGTTTCTGTACTAAACATTTGTATTATTATAATTAATTTTTACATAAGAATGGTCATACTGGGTCAGACCAATGGTCCATATAGCCCAGTCTCCTGTCTTCCGACAGTGGTCAAGACCAGGTGCGTCAGAGGGAATGAACAGAACAGGGAATCATCAAGTGATCCATCCCCTGTTGCCCATTCCCAGCTTCTGGCAAACAGGCTAGGGACGCTAAGAGCATGGTTTGTTAGTCTCAAAGGTGCCACGAGTACTCCTGTTCTTTTTAAAAAAGCAAACAGAATGTTGGGAATCATTGACTGCCGCTGCACATTGAGTGGATGTTTTCAGAGGACTATCCACAATGACTCCAAGATCTCTTTCTTGAGTGTTAACAGCTAATTTAGACACCACCATTTTGTATGTATAGTTGAGATTGTTTTCCAATGTGCATCATTTTGCATTGATCAACATTGAATTTCATCTGCCACTTTTGTTGCCCAGTCACCCAGTTTTGTGAGATCCCTTTGTAACGCTTCCCAGTCTGCCTGGGACTTAACTATCTTGAATAGTTTTGTATCATCTGCAAATTTTGCCACCTCAACTGTTTACCCATTTTTCCAGATCATGTATGAGTATGTTGAGCAGTAATGGTCCCAGTACCGACCCCTCAGGGATACCACTATTTCTCTCTCTACATTCTGAAAACCGATAATTTATTCCTACCCTTTGTTTTCCATCTTTTAACCAGTTCCTGATCCTTGAGAGGACTTCCCTCTTATCCCATGATAGCTTACTTTTCAAAAGTCTATTTAAATTAAATACATTTTTTTTTAAATGTATATGTTTTTAGAAATCTAGACGTGTTATATGTTTTGGTGTAACTTGCATTATCCTTAGGTTAAATTTGCATCATCCTAACAAAATATTTACTTTATTCATATCTTTTTTATATATCTCATCGGTCCTGACACCCCCGCCCTGTAAATTCGAACACCTCCCCTAATTTCAATTCCTGGGGAAACCATTGGGTACCTCACAAGGCATATTTTGTACAAAGATTATTACCATCGCATGTAGGGTGTGACTAGAGGGCTGCTTTGGGTCACACATGCTCAGAAGGGCATCTCCAAGGGTGGAGGGCCAATTCCACTCCCAAATTTTAACAAAGGGGGTGCCAACGTGTTACACCAGTTCAGCCAGCCCCAGAGAGAGACAGCCGTATCGGAAGGGCGCTGAAGATCTCTGCCCTGAGGGCTGATGTTCACAGGCCTGCTTTGGCTACCTGCAGCAAGCAGATAACTGCCAGGAGAAGGATCCCAGCCTATGCAAAGAACAGGGTGCTTGCTGCTTGGTCAGCTCAGGAGGGTGTGAGGACATAAATGCCAAATGAGCAGCGCATGCTTTCAATGCATAGGATTAGTGGCCCGTGTACCTTTCTGTACTGAAGAAATCTGTATGTTAGATACTGTTATTTTTCTTTGACCGGTATGTGCTGTATTGCTGTAATGATAAGAGCATGTTTCGATTTATGAGGCGACTTAGTTAACCCACAGATTGTCGTCTTATCAACAGAAGAATTTTTTTGTTTAGTTTGAGCAGCTTTACTACACTGTGGTGTCTTTCCTCCAAATCGGAACAACTCAGGGTACTGGCTGTTAAGTCCTAGGGGCAGCCGATGTAGGAAGCAATCACTTGAGGCCAGAGAGCAGACAGCTAACCAAAACCTCCATTTTATTTACAGAAACAGAGAGCTCACTCAGCCGGTTGAAACCGGCTGAGCTATCCCTTAATAGTCTAACTCAGTTGCCATAGTAACAAAACCCATGACAACCAAATACACAACATATTCCTCCCCCCCTAATAAGAACATCCCCTAAATAAAACACACACTAAACTAGAGAAGGAGGGTAGACTGCCTCCATTCCCGGCTAAACCCTGGGGATTATTTTGCCCCATAACCATGGGTTCGCCCTAACTAAAGATCCAGCCGATGAGGAGGCCTTCTGTCTCTAGGTGGATTACGGCGAACTTCTGGTGTTGTTGCACCCGAAAGTACTAGGGGCTCAGGGTCCGCAGCACGAATAGGTGAGGAGGTGGTATCAGCTCGTGCTGGGCAAAGGGGTATCTCAGCTGCCGGCAGTAATGGAGGAGAACAGTCAGGAACAGGTGACTCATGATTCGGTATCTCACCAGGAGGGGTGAAGTCAGACCCCTCAACTGCAGATGGGTCCTGAAGACTGGCATGACCTGGCAACAGCTGATCTACATGTCGCCGCCAGGTAAGATTCTCTGCAGTCCGGACTGTATAGGAAACAGGTCCTGTTTGAGTGATGACTGTGGCCGGGACCCATTTAGCTCTGGAAGTATAATTCCGAGCCAAAACTGGCTGTCCTGGGCTAAAGGTTCGGTCTTTTGCTCTGGGTGCCCGTCTGATTACTTGATATTGCTGCTGATGTTGCACAGTTTGTCTGGGTTCAGAAGGTTTCAGCAGATCAAAGCAAGTGCGCAGCTGTCGTCCCATCATTAGAAAGGCTGGGGAAGCCTGTGTAGGGTCCAAAAATTGATGTCAGAGGTCGATGGTCTGTAAGAAGAGTAAACTTTCGCCCAAACAGGTACTGATGAAACTTCCTAATTCCAAAAACAATTCCTAATGCCTCACGTTCGATTTGGGCGTAGTTAGTTTCTGCTTTGCTTAGAGTGCGTGAAGCAAAAGCAATAGGTCTTTCTTCTCCCGAAGGCATAATGTGTGACACGACCGCTCCCACTCCATAAGGGGAAGCATCGCAGGCCAATTGCAGGGGTAAGGATGGATCAAAGTGCGTTAGAACTTCAGAATTTAACAATGCATCCTTAGCTTTATTAAATGCAACATCACAGGCTTCAGTCCACTTCCAGGCCTTGTTCTGCCCAAGGAGCTCATGAAGTGCTTTTAGCAGTGTGGCTAACTGTGAGATGAACTTTCCATAATAGTTCAGTAGTCCTAGAAATGAGCGCAGCTGGCTTACATTTCGAGGTGGGGGAGCCTCCACAATAGCTTTAACTTTTGCAGGGGCCTTATGAAGACCTGCAGAATCGATGATGTGTCCCAAATATTCAACAGAGGGCTTGAAGAATTCACACTTGTCTTTGCGAACTCGTAGGCCATACTCTTCCAGTCTTTGTAGGGTAGCCTCTAAATTCTTTAAGTGATCCTCTTCATTTCTTCCAGTGACCAGGATATCATCCAGATAGCACTGAACTCCTGACAAGCCACACAAGATCTGGTCCATAGCCCTCTGGAACAGGGCGGGAGCCGATGTGATTCCGAAGGGTAGGCGACAGTATCGATAAAGCCCCTTATGAGTCACAATAGTCAACAGCTCTTGGGACTTTTCATCGACGTGCATCTGTAAATATGCTTGACTCAGATCAATCTTACTGAACTTTTGTCCCCCAGCCAGGCCTGCGAAGAGGTCATCGATGCGGGGAAGCGGGTATTGCTCTGCACACAACACTGGGTTGACAGTGACTTTAAAATCACCGCAAATCCGGAGAGAGCCATCTTTCTTCACGATTGGAACGATAGGAGTGGCCCATGAGCTATGGGTAACTGGTATTAGGACTCCATTGGTGACCAGGCGCTCCAGGTCTGCTTCAACTTTTGGCCTGATGGCATATGGCACAGTTCGGGCTTTCAGATATTTTGGTGGACTGCCAGGTTTAATGTTCAATGTCACAGTGATTCCCTTCATACTTCCCAAATCATCTCCAAAAACAGCAGCATGTTTCCTTAGTATAGGGGTTAGACTGGTTTCTTCTTTAGTCATCCGGTGCACTTCTGGCTAGTTCAGCTGAATCTTCCCAAGCCAAGACCTACCCATTAAGGCTGGGTAGTCACCTCTCACCACAAACAGTGGCAATTTAGCCGCCTGTCCATTGAGCTCCACCTTAACATCAATAGTGCCCAACATGGGCACAGCTTCACCTGTATACGTCTTCAGAACAGTTTTTGTTGCCTTAAGCGGAAGATGCTGTAGCTTTTCCTTATACACAGTCTCAGGAACCAGCGAGACAGCTGCACCGGTGTCTAGTTCCATGCGTATAGGTTTGCCCTCCAATAAGGGGGTTACCCAGTATTCATGTGAGCCCGCTGCCAAAGACAAAACATGCAGTGGCACTTCCTCTTGTGAGGAGGTGTCACCTTGATCATCCTGGGTCTGCTCTAGGGTATGCAAGGTTCCTCTTTTTGTCGGCCAGACCACAGGCCTCTTTTTCTTTTGTTTACAGGCATACTCAATGTGTCCCTTTTTGCCACAGTGTCGACACACCAGGTCCTTACACCAGCATTCTGATGCCTGGTGACCCAGCTTACCACAGCGGTAACATTCTTGACTCTGCACCGTTTTGTGGGTCAGTTCTTGTGACACTTTATGCACCCTAGGGGATGCACCGATGTATTGTGCCTCCCTTGTAGCCAGTTCCATGGAGACAGCAATATCAACAGCCTTCTGTAATGTAAGCTGAGCCTCTGTCAGTAGGCGCTTCCGTATAGCTTCACTGCAGAGGCCACACACTAACCTGTCACGCAGGGCATCATTTAACATCTCTTTAAATTCACAGTGTTCTGCTAGCTTTTTTAAAATGGCTACAAATTGTACAACTGTTTCATCTTCCTTTTGGTCTCTTTTGTGGAACCTATATCTTTCAACAATTACCAGTGGTTTTGGGGAGAAATGAGACCCCAGGATTTCCACAATGTCACTGTAAGATTTAGTCTCAGGCTTAACAGGGTGTAGTAAGCTGCGAAGCAGAGAGTAGGTTTTAGCCCCTACAACAGTTAAGAATATTGGCACCTTCTTCGCTTCTGTAATGTCATTTGCAATACCAAAAAGCTCAAAACGCTCAGTATACACATGCCACTGCTCTGTATTCTCATCAAAAGGCTCCAGGGGCCTGGTCAGAGTAGCCATGATTTTTAGTTTCACTTTCACAGTCAGTGCAAACAAGCAGCTTTTTTTCTTTGTTTGGTCTTTACCTTGACTTCTCCTTCCTTCTGTTACTGGAGCAGCACCAGGATCCCACCCTTGTCGCCAGTGTTATGTCCTAGGGGCAGCCGGTGTAGGAAGCAATCACTTGAGGCCAGAGAGCAGACAGCTAACCAAAACCTCCATTTTATTTACAGACACAGAGAGCTCACTCAGCCGGTTGAAACCGGCTGAGCTATCCCTTAATAGTCTAACTCAGTTGCCATAGTAACAAAACCCATGACAACCAAATACACAACACTGGCATCCGCACCTGTCCCAATGTGCATATTTGTGGTGTTCTCCACAGGTGGGAGTTCCGCTGTCGGAACAGACTGAACCTGCTCACTGTCCCTGCAATACAATGGAATTATTACGGGTACGGGTGTAATCAAAGTTTGGTGGGTTACACTCAGGCCGGGCCCTTGTCTCCGGCTCTTTAACGGAGCCCTGACTCTGCTCTCCCAGGAGCCCCTCTCTGCCTCAACACCGGTTGCTCTTACAGGCCCAGCTCACTAGGTGTCAACTACCCTGTCTTTCCATCCAGACTGCATGGAAGACTGAAGAACTGAGCGGGATTATGACATCACAGGTATCAAGGAGACTGAGCAGCTGTAACATAAGAACGGCCACACTGGGTCAGACCAAAGGTCCATCTAGCCCAGTATCCGGTCTTCCGACAATGGCCAATGCCAGGTGTTTCAGAGGGAATGAACAGACCTCCTTTTAAAGTGCTTTGAGAGCTACTGATTGAAGATGCTAATAAGAGGTAGGGCTGGGGGAGGTGGCTTGGTACAGGAGCTGGAGAGAACTCTGCAGAGCCTGGGCTGGGGGAAGAGTCTGTGGAGGGGTGAGCCTGGGGATGGCCTAGACTGAGACTGGCTGAGGGAAGAATTGACCTAGAGAGGGAGTAGAGCTGAACTGCTTGCGTCAGCATCCCTGGATTGGAACCCAGAATACAGGGGCAGCCTGGCTTTCCCTGCCAGCCACCAAGGCTGGAAAGCCGCCTGATATAACCCTCCCTTTGTTCAGCTAAATCGAGGGAGCTCCCCGAGTCTCTCGCTCGAAGGCAGGGTCCCATCAGCGCTGGGCCCAGCACTGAATGCCGAGGGAAAAGCTCTCCGCTGCGCCCCGGGATTCCCCTGTTCGTTCCTACGGGTCAGGCTCCCATTAGCCCTCCGGCCCCCAGCAGAACAGCAGGCGGTGCCGTTGAGCTGCTTCTCCAGCATCCCCCCCCAGTCCTGTTGGGAGTCGCTGCTTCCTGGGACAGAGGCCCCCAGCGTGGAAATACAGCCCTGGTGAGTCACGGGTCCGTTCCCGGGCTCTGGGCTGAATTGCAGGGCCGCCCAGAGGGGGGGGCGGGAAGTGGGGCAATTGGCCCCGGGCCCAGCAGGGGCCCCCACGAGAGTTTTTCGGGGCCCCTGGAACAGGGTCCTTCAGTCACTCGTCGGCGGGCTTGTTTAAAGGCAGGCAAAGCAGCAAGTAACGACGTCTACGGCCATACCACCCTGAACACGCCCGATCTCGTCTGATCTCGGAAGCTAAGCAGGGGCGGGCCTGGTTAGTACTTGGATGGGAGACCTCCTGGGAATACTGGGTGCTGTAGGCTTTTGACGCTCCCTCACGCTGCCCGGCTGCAGCTCTCCCTCGGCCACACGCTTTTGCCGCCTCGCCCTGGCTTGCTTCCGCTAAGGTCTCCCAGGCCGTAGCCGCCTTGCCCACCGCGCCCGAGGCGGAGGGCTTGGCCTTTGGGCACCCGGACCCATGCCGCGGGGTTGGGTTTTCTTCTTTGAAACCAGCCGGCCGTCTTGCCCCATTGGCAGCAGGCATGGCTGGGAGGGCAGGTGGCCGAGGGAGACAGTTCTGGTGGCCACAATTCAAGAAGGATGCTGGTCAATTGGGGAGGGGGCAGAGAAGAGCCACGAGAATCATTAAAGGGTTACAAACCTGCCTTAGAGCGAGAGACTCGGGGAGCTCCCTCGATTTAGCTGAACAAAGGGAGGGTTATGGGGGATTTGATCCCAAGCCTGGGGAACAGAAATGTACGAATGGGCTTTTCAGTCTAGCCGAGGAAGGTCTAACGCCATCCAGTGGCTGGAGATAAATTCAGACTGGAAACAGGAAGCGATGTTTCAGCAGTGACAGTAATTCACCCCAGGACCAACTTGCCAAGGGTCCTGGTGGATTCTCCATCACTGGCCACTTCGAAATCCCGCCTGGCTGCTCTGCTCTGGGAATGATCTAGGAGCAAGTCTCTGGCCTGCATGGTCACACTGGTCCCGTCTGGCCATGGAATCTGGGTATCCCTGGGGCCAAGTCCGTGTCTACATTACGTGTGGCCCTGTGATTGGAGCAGGGGCTGAGGAATCTGTACACTCGTATTCCCACTGAACCGGCCCACGGGCTGCTAACCAAGCCGAGGAGGGAAGCCACTTGCCTGGGCACCCCCCAACCAGGGACTAGGCTGCACTTGACTGGAATCCCAGGGGCCATGGATGGTCTAAGACGTTCACGCTGGGAGCTTGGACTGGAAGCTGAGGACAGAGACCTCGCAGCGACCCCCCCCCCCCATCGTCAGATGCGACTGGTGTGGTGCTCTGCTCTGTTCAGTGTTGATATCAGTTGGTTACGTGTGTGTTCCCTCTCTGTGCTGCCCCGGCTCTGCACAGATCACTGACACAGCAAACCCCAAGAGAACCCCAATGACCACAGACTCTAGTAAGGTACAAAGGCACCTCGGCCAGGTTTATTGTCAAACGAAGCACAGTAAGAGTTCCCTCTAGACTCTACAGGACATACTACGAATATGTGCCCCTGGCAATGGACCGGTTCCGTCAGTGGCGGGACTTTCCACTGCCCCCTAGGCTGGACAAAGACATCCACTCAGGGATGCATTCTTATACACGTTTGCAAACAGATTACTCGTCACGCCTGACGCATTGAGGTACAGCCCCTCTGTTAGGGGGTTGCCTTCTCCTGGCACAGGTTGGTTCGAACAAACTAGCCACCGTATTGTCCTTCCATATCATATTGTCTCCACCGTATTGTCCTTCCATATGGCCTATCCATCCTATTGTCTATCCATCCTATTGTTCGTTTATACTGCCTTTAGGCTGGGGCTACCTGTTCATAGAATCATAGAATCTGAGGTTTGGAAGGGACCTCAGGAGGTCATCTAGTCCAACCCCCTGCTCCTTGTTATCTGTGTGGGATGTTCGTACCCAGCTGTTCTGGTGCCGTCTTGGCACATGTTCATTGTATTAGTGACTTCTGGCAGCCCTCTTCTTGCCAACTTCGGTGAGCGGGACCTGCCTCTGGCTCACAGCCCAGCTTGGCTTAACAATGGCTTGACTATTGCTCTAGTTCAGGCCTCATACCGGTTTATACTCATACTGATACCAAGGGTTTATGTCCCATGGACTCATCTTACTACACCCCCCCCACACACACACACACCTCCGCCCAGGGAATGATTCTGTTACAATGATTCTGTGTGGTGGGAGCTGGCCCATTTCAAAGGCCAGAGCAGAGCCCTGCAGAAAGAGCCCCCCGGCCATAAGGAGCCCCCGAGCCAGCCCCAAGTGTCTGGGATGATTTCGCTGTCTCCAGCAAGTAGGTGAATCCAGCCAGCAGCACCCACTGCTGGAGGGGGGGTCCCGCCTGGAGGCCTGGCCTGGGTCTCTGACTGATCGTCTTGTGTGCCTGCTCCCCAAGGCCACAGCTCCAAAAATGGGTCCTGATTTTGGGTGGCTGATCCCCACCCCTGAGCAGTGCCGGGACCCCCTGGGCCCAGGGGCAGCTCCAGGCCCCAGCACGCCAAGCACGTGCTTGGGGCGGCATGCCACGGGGGGCGCTCTGCCGGTCACCGGGAGGGCGGCAGGCGGCTCCAGTGGACCTCCCGCAGACGTGCCTGCGGACGGTCCGCTGGTCCCGCGGCTTTGGTGGAGCATCCGCAGGCACGTCTATGGGAGGTCCACCGGAGCCGCGGGACCGGCGCCCAGCAGAGCGCCCCCCCCCCCCCGCCCGTGGCGTGCTGCCGTGCTTGCGGCGGCAAAATGGCTAGAGCCACCCCGGCCTGGGCCTGACCCCCCCGAGCAGTGCCCAGACCCCCCGGGCCCAACCCCACCCCCGAGCAGTGCCGGGACCCCCCGGGCCTGACCCCCCCACCCCCGAGCAGAGCTGAGACCCCCTGGGCCTGACCCTCCCAGCGGTGCCAAGCGCCTGCAGTGCCCAGTACAAATTGCAGGTACCCAGCGCCTTGGACACCGCCCCACGGCTCCCCATGTCGGGCACCGAGCGTCCGTGGGAGCGTAGCTGGGCCCCCCGCCATGCTGTGAAGCGTCCATCCCGGGCCGGCCCATCACCTCCCCCTCCCGCCCCAGGCCCTGGAGCCCTGCCCTGCACCCGGACTCCTGGGTCCCGGGCTCTCCAGCGGGTCGGCTCCCTGCCAGGGCTCAGGCTATGGTCCCCTCGGCGATGCTGCCATCTAGTGGAGGAATTGGGGGTGGTGCCCCTAAGCCTCCCCTGCAGGGGCTCTCGGGGTGGCTTGGTTTCATCCAGCCCAGACCCAGACCCAGACCCAGAGTGCCTGGCACCGCACCGGCTGGGCAGCGAGTCCCTGGAGCCCGGCCCTGTCCCAACGTGCCTGGCACCGCACCGGCCGGGCAGGGAGTCCCTGGAGCCCGGCCCTGTCCCAACGTGCCTGGCACCGCACCGGCCGGGCAGGGAGTCCCTGGAGCCCGGCCCTGTCCCAACGTGCCTGGCACCGCCCTGGCCGGGCAGGGAGTCCCTGGAGCCCGGCCCTGTCCCAACGTGCCTGGCACCGCCCAGGCCGGGCAGGGAGTCCCTGGAGCCCGGCCCTGTCCCAACGTGCCTGGCACCGCGCCGGCCGGGCAGGGAGTCCCTGGAGCCCGGCCCTGTCCCAACGTGCCTGGCACCGCGCCGGCCGGGCAGGGAGTCCCTGGAGCCCGGCCCTGTCCCAACGTGCCTGGCACCGCCCTGGCCGGGCAGGGAGTCCCTGGAGCCCGGCCCTGTCCCAACGTGCCTGGCACCGCCCTGGCCGAGCAGCGAGTCCCTGGAGCCCGGCCCTGTCCCAACGTGCCTGGCACCGCACCGGCCGGGCAGGGAGTCCCTGGAGCCCGGCCCTGTCCCAACGTGCCTGGCACCGCACCGGCCGGGCAGGGAGTCCCTGGAGCCCGGCCCTGTCCCAACGTGCCTGGCACCGCACCGGCCGGGCAGGGAGTCCCTGGAGCCCGGCCCTGTCCCAACGTGCCTGGCACCGCACCGGCCGGGCAGGGAGTCCCTGGAGCCCGGCCCTGTCCCAACGTGCCTGGCACCGCCCTGGCCGGGCAGGGAGTCCCTGGAGCCCGGCCCTGTCCCAACGTGCCTGGCACCGCCCTGGCCGGGCAGGGAGTCCCTGGAGCCCGGCCCTGTCCCAACGTGCCTGGCACCGCCCTGGCCGGGCAGCGAGTCCCTGGAGCCCGGCCCTGTCCCAACGTGCCTGGCACCGCACCGGCCGGGCAGGGAGTCCCTGGAGCCCGGCCCTGTCCCAACGTGCCTGGCACCGCACCGGCCGGGCAGGGAGTCCCTGGAGCCCGGCCCTGTCCCAACGTGCCTGGCACCGCACCGGCCGGGCAGGGAGTCCCTGGAGCCCGGCCCTGTCCCAACGTGCCTGGCACCGCACCGGCCGGGCAGCGAGTCCCTGGAGCCCGGCCCTGTCCCAACGTGCCTGGCACCGCCCTGGCCGGGCAGCGAGTCCCTGGAGCCCGGCCCTGTCCCAACGTGCCTGGCACCGCACCGGCCGGGCAGGGAGTCCCTGGAGCCCGGCCCTGTCCCAACGTGCCTGGCACCGCACCGGCCGGGCAGGGAGTCCCTGGAGCCCGGCCCTGTCCCAACGTGCCTGGCACCGCACCGGCCGGGCAGGGAGTCCCTGGAGCCCGGCCCTGTCCCAACGTGCCTGGCACCGCACCGGCCGGGCAGCGAGTCCCTGGAGCCCGGCCCTGTCCCAACGTGCCTGGCACCGCCCTGGCCGGGCAGGGAGTCCCTGGAGCCCGGCCCTGTCCCAACGTGCCTGGCACCGCGCCGGCCGGGCAGGGAGTCCCTGGAGCCCGGCCCTGTCCCAACGTGCCTGGCACCGCGCCGGCCGGGCAGGGAGTCCCTGGGAGCCCGGCCCTGTCCCAACGTGCCTGGCACCGCGCCGGCCGGGCAGGGAGTCCCTGGAGCCCGGCCCTGTCCCAACGTGCCTGGCACCGCGCCGGCCGGGCAGGGAGTCCCTGGAGCCCGGCCCTGTCCCAACGTGCCTGGCACCGCGCCGGCCGGGCAGGGAGTCCCTGGAGCCCGGCCCTGTCCCAACGTGCCTGGCACCGCGCCGGCCGGGCAGCGAGTCCCTGGAGCCCGGCCCTGTCCCAACGTGCCTGGCACCGCGCCGGCCGGGCAGCGAGTCCCTGCAGCCCGGCCCTGTCCCAACGTGCCTGGCACCGCGCCGGCCGGGCAGCGAGTCCCTGGAGCCCGGCCCTGTCCCAACGTGCCTGGCACCGCGCCGGCCGGGCAGCGAGTCCCTGGAGCCCGGCCCTGTCCCAACGTGCCTGGCACCGCGCCGGCCGAGCAGGGAGTCCCTGGAGCCCGGCCCTGTCCCAACGTGCCTGGCACCGCGCCGGCCGGGCAGGGAGTCCCTGGAGCCCGGCCCTGTCCCAACGTGCCTGGCACCGCGCCGGCCGGGCAGGGAGTCCCTGGAGCCCGGCCCTGTCCCAACGTGCCTGGCACCGCGCCGGCCGAGCAGGGAGTCCCTGGAGCCCGGCCCTGTCCCAACGTGCCTGGCACCGCGCCGGCCGGGCAGGGAGTCCCTGGAGCCCGGCCCTGTCCCAACGTGCCTGGCACCGCGCCGGCCGGGCAGGGAGTCCCTGGAGCCCGGCCCTGTCCCAACGTGCCTGGCACCGCGCCGGCCGGGCAGGGAGTCCCTGGAGCCCGGCCCTGTCCCAACGTGCCTGGCACCGCGCCGGCCGGGCAGCGAGTCCCGGGAGCCCGGCCCTGTCCCAACGTGCCTGGCACCGCCCTGGCCGGGCAGCGAGTCCCTAGAGCCCGGCCCTGTCCCAACGTGCCTGGCACCGCGCCGGCCGGGCAGGGAGTCCCTGGAGCCCGGCCCTGTCCCAACGTGCCTGGCACCGCGCCGGCCGGGCAGGGAGTCCCTGGAGCCCGGCCCTGTCCCAACGTGCCTGGCACCGCGCCGGCCGAGCAGGGAGTCCCTGGAGCCCGGCCCTGTCCCAACGTGCCTGGCACCGCGCCGGCCGGGCAGGGAGTCCCTGGAGCCCGGCCCTGTCCCAACGTGCCTGGCACCGCGCCGGCCGGGCAGGGAGTCCCTGGAGCCCGGCCCTGTCCCAACGTGCCTGGCACCGCGCCGGCCGGGCAGGGAGTCCCTGGAGCCCGGCCCTGTCCCAACGTGCCTGGCACCGCGCCGGCCGGGCAGCGAGTCCCGGGAGCCCGGCCCTGTCCCACAGAGGATTCCGGGGGCCCGGGGTCTTGGGCGGCGGGGGCCCCCCACTTCAGTGGTAAGTCGGCGGTGGGGGGTCCTTCCGTTCTGGGACCCGCCGCTGAAGTGCCCCAAAGACCCACGGCGGGGACGTCCCGCTGCCGAATTACCGCCAAAGACCCGGCTGCACTCCGGCGGCAGGTCCCGCTTCGGCAGTAATTCGGCGGCGGGGGGATCCTTCTGTCCCGGAGAGGAAGGACCCCCCACCAGCGAAGACTGGCAGCGAAGAAGCTCCGGGGGGCCCAGGCCCCGCCTGAGTTTTTTGGGGCCTCCGGAGCGAGTGAAAGACCCCGCTCCAGGGGCCCCGAAAAACTCTCGAGGGGGCCCCTTCTGGGCCCGGAGCGTGGGGCAAATTGCCCCACTTGCCCCCCCCCCCCGGGCGGCCCTGCCAGCTGCCAAGGAGGCACGCTGCCAAAGGGCTTCCCTAAAGCAGCCACCCCCAAAGGCCCGGGCTGCGCTTTGCGGCTTTCCTTTCGCCCAGCCTCCCGCTCCCGGCGGCGGAGCCGAAGCGGCTGGCAGGGAGCGTTAGCGCAGACAGGCCTCGGGGCGCCTGCCGCCGCTTCGGCCACCTGCCCTCCCAGCCACGCCTGCTGCCAAGGGGGCAAGACGGCCGGCTGGTTTCAAAGAAGAAAACCCAACCCCACGGCATGGGTCCGGGTGCCCAAAGGCCAAGCCCTCCGCCTCGGGCGCGGTGGGCGAGGCGGCTACGGCCTGGGAGACCTTAGCGGAAGCAAGCCAGGGCGAGGCGTCAAAAGCGTGTGGCCGAGGGAGAGCTGCAGCCGGGCAGCGTGAGGGAGCGTCAAAAGCCTACAGCACCCAGTATTCCCAGGAGGTCTCCCATCCAAGTACTAACCAGGCCCGCCCCTGCTTAGCTTCCGAGATCAGACGAGATCGGGCGTGTTCAGGGTGGTATGGCCGTAGACGTTGTTGCTTGTTGCTTTGCCTGCCTTTAAAGAAGCGCACCGACGAGCCCTGCTTCTTCACCCATATCCAGACACGGCCCCTCCGGCACGGCCCAGCAGGGCCGCCCAGAGGGGGGGGGGCAAAGGGGCAATTTACCCCGGGCCCCGCAGGGGCCCCCAAGAGAACAGCAGAGGCTCCCGCCTCCGCCCCTCTCCTGGAGCCTCAGCGCATCAAGTGGGGTGTCTCCGCCGTGGCCCCTGAGCCCCGCCCCGCTCCGAGCCGCGTGGTGGGGGGGGCGGGGCTGGGAGCTCCGGGCTGAGCTCAGCTCCCTCCACTCGGCGTGGAGCTCCCAGCCCCGCCCCCTCCCCACGCGGCTCTGAGCAGGGCAGGGCTCAGTCCCCGCCGGCCACACGCTGCGGCTGTTCTGCGAGGCGCTGAGGTTCCAGGTGAGGAGGGAGCCGGGGGTAAGAAGCTGGGGCCGGGGGGGTTGCTAAGGGGCAGGGAGTCCCGGGGACAGTCAGGGCACAGGGAGGGGGCAGAGGTTGGGGGGTGGTCAGAGGGCAGGGAATGGGGGGGGTTGGATTGTGGGTGTTTGGGGGGGGTGGATAGGGGTTGGGGCAGATAGGGAGCAGGGGTGGGGTCCCAGGGTGGTGGTTGGGGGGGTTGGGGTCTGTAGTGGGATGGCTACTCGCTCCTGCCCTTTGGGGCTTTAAAACAGCCCTGGGAAGGGGCTTTAGGCTGGGCTGATTGGGGGAAGTGGCTGCAGCTGGGGCCATGCCCCAAACAGAGCTGCAGGGCCTTATAAGAAGGCCAGGGGAGCCAGAGGCCAGACAGTCTCTCTCTGTATTCAGAAGGAGATGGGCCTGGCTGCAGGGAGCTGAGAGAGAGCACCTGAGTGGAGCAGGGCTAGGGAAAGGCTGAGGAGCTGGGGAGCTCCAGCCTGGAAAGTCCCAGGCTGCGGCCTAGCTATAGGCCAAGAGGTACTGGGGGTTGCAGAGGGTAGCCCAGGGGTAGCCAAACCCCTTTGCCTGGGATGAGTGGCTGACACTGCAGTCTGCCCCAGGGCGTGGGGCTAGACAATGACTGGCAGTAGCCAATACTGAGGCAAAGTGGGGATAGTGGGGTGGGGGGTTCCCCTGGGAGGGGGAGACCCAGTTGAAGGGGCACCGAGGTCCTGGGAGGGACACGGGGGCCAGTAGCTGGAAGGCGGATCACCAGCCTGCAGAGGGCGCTCTGGATGCTGGACTGAGCTAATTCCCAAGGACAACCAGCAGGAGGCGCCGCAGGGGTGAGGCTGACCCGGTGTGACGTTATTGATATAAATGGGGACCATATAGAACATGGGTTGCAACCAAGGTCCTGTAGTGGCACCAAACCTTGGGTAAAGGGGGTCATCTAAGGTGTCTAAGACCAGGTTCTGGGTTGCTGGTTATGATTATGCTGTCTGTATGTCTGCGTATCATTTTGTAGTTGAAGTTATAAGTATTGGCTCTGTAATGTCTGTATTCTGTATTATGCTCTGCCTCTGGGAAGTGTCCCAGACAAAGCTGATGTTAGCCCGGCATAGCTGGCTTGATGGCCCATTAAAGGGCCATCGGCTACACAATTGACCCATGGAGAGAAGGCAGACACGCCTTGTGACTCAGCAAAGTATGCAGGGACTGGCCCATGTGACTCCAGGCTCCATTTTGCTGTAAATTTCCACAGTGAAGACAAAGGGATTCTTACACCTGGAAAAGTCTATATAAGGCTAATGCCTCATCTCCATCTTGTTTTCAATCCTGCTTCTGACCTCTGGAAGGACTTTGCTACAAACTGAAGCTCTGCACGAAGGACTGTTGACCCATCCCAGCGGGGGATGTTCCAGAGACTTATAATCTGAACCTGCAGTTTACTCCAGCACTGCTGCAAGCCTGAACTAAGAACTTTGCCATTACTGTATGAAATTGATTCCATTTAACCAATTCTACCTCTCTTCTCTACCTCGTTCCCTTTGTAAATAAACCTTTAGATTTTAGATTCTAAAGGATTGGCAACAGCGTGATTTGTGGGTAAGATCTGATGTGTATATTGGCCTGGGTCTGGGGCTTGGTCCTTTGGGATCGAGAGAACCTTTTTCTTTTATTGGGGTGTTGGTTTTCATGACCATTCATCCCCAGGACGAGTGCACTGGTGGTGATGCTGGGAGACTGGAGTGGCTAAGGAAATTGCTTGTGTGACTTGTGGTTAGCCAGTGGGGTGAGACCAAAGTCCTTTTTGTCTGGCTGGTTTGGTTGGCCTTAGAGGTGGAAAAACCCCAGCCTAGGGCTGTGACTGCCCTGTTTGAGCAATTGGTCCTGATTTGGCACTCTCAGTTGGGTCCCGCCAGAATCGCTCCGTCACACCCGGTTACAGCATCTCTGGGGGACGGTGAGGGGACAAGGAGCAGGATGGGTCAGGGATTCTGAGGGAGGCAGTCAGGAGCAGGAAGTGGGTGGGGGTTGGATGGGGGTAGGGCCAGGCTGTTTGGGAGGCACAGCCTTCCCCACCCTAAAGCTCATTCAGCAGTTTGAGGCTTGCAGAAGAGCCGAGCTGTTAGCTTTTCCATTACGGCCACCGTCCCTGTCACTTCTCAAATGCCAAATTCTAGTCTATATGTACTTTCAGTGCCAGAGGGAGATTATGTCAGGGGAGGGGAGCTTCATTTAAAATTAGCCACTGCGGGGAGGGATCACATGAGAAGAACAATATCCTTCCCAACCCTACCAAGGGAGACCCCTCTCCCCTGCATTCCCTGAGGCTCCAGAGGGGTTAATTCAGTGGTTCTCAAACTTTTGTCCTGGTGACCCTTTCACATAGCAAACCTCTGAGTGCGACCCCCCCCCCCCCCGCCCTTATGAATTGAAAACACTTTTTTATATATTTAACAGTATTATAAATGCTGGAGGCAAAGCGGGGTTTGAGGTGGAGGCTGACAGCTCGCGACCCCCAGTAATAACCTCATGACCCCCTGAGGGGTCCCGACCCCCAGTTTGAGAACCCCTGGGTTAATTTAATTTTAGCACCCTGTGTCCATTCACATGCATGTGCTATTTTAAGCATTTCAGTTTTCACAACATAGGCTCATCCCAGATTCTGGAACAAGCTCAAATGCTCAGTTCGTGGAGTATGTACATAGTCTATACTAAAGACAAACCCACAGTAACCCTCTCCAGTTTGTGAGGGACCCCTTGGAGCCAGTCTCTAGGAAACACATAAATGCATGCAGGCTAAGTCCATTAATGGCTATTAGCCGGGCTGGGTAAGGAATGGTGTCCCTAGCCTCTGTTTGTCAGAGGATGGAGATGGATGGCAGGAGAGAGATCACTTGATCATTGCCTGTTAGGTTCACTCCCTCTGGGGCACTTGGCATTGGCCATTGTCGGTAGACAGGATACTGGGCAGGATGGGCTTTGGTTTGACCCAGTATGGCTGTTCTTATGTTCTAACCTAAATGAACCCAAAGTTATGGAGACAGATATGAGTCAAGGAAGCCAGCAGAGTATCAGAAACCTGGAAAAATCTCTGCCTGGATGGGCTCAGGCGTTTGGTCACAAGCTGAGGTGGTTCAAAAGTTTTGGATTTTTTTTTAAGCAGAATTTTTTTATTGTTTCTTTAAACAATCAAACACAGCAAGCAGCAAATATTTGGCCACACACTTCTGAAACATCAAACCATGTTCAGGTTTTGGCAGACTAATTTCAGCTTTTCAATCAAAAAAACCACAACAAATTTTGAAGGAAAGCAGACATTGTCTGTGATTTTTTTTCTGCTTTTTAAAACCCCCTAGTTTTCGATCCAGAAAAAGTTTTGATGGAAAATATTTGTCCAACCCTTTTAATGAGCTTTAGTGCCTTTTAGCACTAGCTGATGCTGAGAACCAGTGATACCCTGTAAAGAAGTTTTCTCAAAACTGGGTTTGTGCCAAAATGCAGAAGGTTTATTTTTCCTAGGAGCGCCCGTGGGGGGGAGCAAGTGGGGCAATTTGCCGTGGGCCCCGCAAGGGCCCCCAGGAGAATAGAGCATTGCGATTTTTTTATAGAAGGGGCCCCCAAAATTTCTTTGCCCCAGGCCCCCTGAATTCTCTGGGTGGCCCTGCGGCCCAGCCCCGCCCCACCCAGCACAGCCACGCGCCACCAGCCTCACACCCCTCCCTCCCCACACCAACGCTCCCGCCCCGACCCACCAGCCGCAGACCCCCGCCCCTGGCCCGCACACACCAGCCTAACACTCCTCCCCACCCCTCCAAATACACCCCTCTCCCCCGCCCGCCACGCACTCGCTCCTGAACGCGGGACCCTCACAAACCCGCCGCACCCACCCACGACACAAACCCCCCCCCAGGCGCGCCGCGGCGCAACGCAATGCCCAGGACCCCACTGCCCCACGCACCCCCGCTGCCACTCGCCCTTTGCTCACAGCTCCTGGTGCTCGCCGCACCTCACGCCTCCCTCCCTGGGGACGCCCTCCCGCACTTGGCCTGCCTATTGCTCGCTCCGGGAAACCCGGGACGCGCCGCCCGGAGGCCTCACCCGCGTCCTGCCCCGTCTCCCGCTTCGCAAGGCCCCGGGGGAGGCAGGATGGGACACCGCCACCGCCACGGCCTCCTCCTCAGGGGGATCAGCCCAGAGGAGACCAGCACCCAACTTCCCCCGAGGCAGGGACAGCTCCAGGCCCACTGGCAGCCTTCCCGGGCAAAAGGGCCATCTTAGGGCAGCAGCTGCCTCGCTCTCCTCCCGCTTTTAAAGGGCCAGCTGCCAGGGCCGCCCAGAGGATTCCGGGGTCTTGGGCGGCGAGGGGCCCCCGCTTCGGTGGTAAGTCGGCGGCGGGGGGTCCTTCCGTTCTGGGAGCTGCCACCGAAGTGCCCCAAAGACCCACGGCGGGGACCTCCCGCCGCCGAATTACCGCCGACGCGAGACCCGCCGCCGAAGTGTAGCCCCCACCGCGGGTCTTCGGGGCACTTCGGCAGCGGGTCCCGGTTCGGAAGGAACCCCCCACCCCCCCGCCGAATTACCACCGAAGACCCGGCTGCACTCCGGTGGCGGGTCCCGCTTCAGCGGTAATTCGGCGGCGGGGGGATCCTTCTGTCCCGGAGAGGAAGGACCCCCCACCAGCGAAGACCGGGAGCGAAGAAGCTCTGGGGGCCCGGGCCCCGCCAGAGTTTTCTGGGGCCCCCGGAGCGAGTGAAGGACCCCGCTCCAGGGGCCCCGAAAAACTCTCGAGGGGGCCCCTGCTGGGCCCGTGGCAAATTGCCCCACTTGCCCCCCCCCCCCCCCGGGCGGCCCTGCCAGCTGCCAAGGAGGCACGCTGCCAAAGGGCTTCCCTAAAGCAGCCACCCCCAAAGGCCTGGGCTGCGCTTTGCGGCTTTCCTTTCGCCCAGCCTCCCGCTCCCGGCGGCGGAGCCGAAGCGGCTGGCAGGGAGCGTTAGCGCAGACAGGCCTCGGGGCGCCTGCCGCCGCTTCGGCCACCTGCCCTCCCAGCCACGCCTGCTGCCAACGGGGCAAGACGTCTGGCTGGTTTCAAAGAAGAAAACCCGACCCCGCGCCATGGGTCCGGGTGCCCAAAGGCCAAGCCCTCCGCCTCGGGCGCGGTGGGCGAGGCGGCTACGGCCTGGGAGACCTTAGCGGAAGCAAGCCAGGGCGAGGCGTCAAAAGCGTGTGGCCGAGGGAGAGCTGCAGCCGGGCAGCGTCAAAAGCCTACAGCACCCAGTATCTCCCATCCAAGTACTAACCAGGCCCGCCCCTGCTTAGCTTCCGAGATCAGACGAGATCGGGCGTGTTCAGGGTGGTATGGCCGTAGACGTTGTTACTTGCTGCTTTGCCTGCCTTTAAACAAGCCCGCCGACGAGTGACTGAAGGACCCTGCTCCAGGGGCCCCGAAAAACTCTCGTGGGGGCCCCTGCTGGGCCCGGGGCCAATTGCCCCACTTCCCGCCCCCCCCTCTGGGCGGCCCTGCAATTCAGCCCAGAGCCCGGGAACGGACCCGTGACTCACCAGGGCCGTATTTCCACGCTGGGGGCCTCTCTCCCAGGAAGCAGCGACTCCAAACAGGATTGGGGGGGGATGCTGGAGAAGCAGCTCAACGGGACCGCCTGCTGTTCTGCTGGGGGCCGGAGGGCTAATGGGAGCCTGACCCGTAGGAACAAACAGGGGAATCCCGGGGCGCAGCAGAGACCTTTTCCCTCGGCATTCAGTGCTGGGCCCAGCGCTGATGGGACCCTGGCTCCAGTTCTGGTGGCCACAATTCAAGAAGGATGCTGGTCAATTGGGGAGGGGGCAGAGAAGAGCCACGAGAATCATTAAAGGGTTACAAACCTGCCTTCGAGCGAGAGACTCGGGGAGCTCCCTCGATTTAGCTGAACAAAGGGAGGGTTATGGGGGATTTGATCCCAAGCCTGGGGAACAGAAATGTACGAATGGGCTTTTCAGTCTAGCCGAGGAAGGTCTAACGCCATCCAGTGGCTGGAGATAAATTCAGACTGGAAACAGGAAGCGATGTTTCAGCAGTGACAGGAATTCACCCCTGGACCAACTTGCCAAGGGTCCTGGTGGATTCTCCATCACTGGCCACTTCGAAATCCCGCCTGGCTGCTCTGCTCTGGGAATGATCTAGGAGCAAGTCTCTGGCCTGGATGGTCACACTGGTCCCGTCTGGCCATGGAATCTGGGTATCCCTGGGGCCAAGTCCGTGTCTACATTACGTGTGGCCCTGTGATTGGAGCAGGGGCTGAGGAATCTGTACACTCGTATTCCCACTGAACCGGCCCACGGGCTGCTAACCAAGCCGAGGAGGGAAGCCACTTGCCTGGGCACCCCCCAGCCAGGGACTAGGCTGCACTTGACTGGAATCCCAGGGGCCATGGATGGTCTAAGACGTTCACGCTGGGAGCTTGGACTGGAAGCTGAGGACAGAGACCTCGCAGCGACCCCCCCCCCCCCCCATCGTCAGATGCGACTGGTGTGGTGCTCTGCTCTGTTCAGTGTTGATATCAGTTGGTTACGTGTGTGTTCCCTCTCTGTGCTGCCCCGGCTCTGCACAGATCACTGACACAGCAAACCCCAAGAGAACCCCAATGACCACAGACTCTAGTAAGGTACGAAGGCACCTCGGCCAGGTTTATTGTCAAAGCACAGTAAGAGTTCCCTCTAGACTCTACAGGACATACTACGAATATGTGCCCCCGGCAATGGACCGGTTCCGTCAGTGGCGGGACTTTCCACTGCCCCCTAGGCTGGACAAAGACATCCACTCAGGGATGCATTCTTATACACGTTTGCAAACAGATTACTCGTCACGCCTGACGCATTGAGGTACAGCCCCTCTGTTAGGGGGTTGCCTTCTCCTGGCACAGGTTGGTTCGAACAAACTAGCCACCGTATTGTCCTTCCATATCATATTGTCTCCACCGTATTGTCCTTCCATATGGCCTATCCATCCTATTGTCTATCCATCCTATTGTTCGTTTATACTGCCTTTAGGCTGGGGCTACCCGTTCATAGAATCATAGAATCTGAGGTTTGGAAGGGACCTCAGGAGGTCATCTAGTCCAACCCCCTGCTCCTTGTTATCTGTGTGGGATGTTCGTACCCAGCTGTTCTGGTGCCGTCTTGGCACATGTTCATTGTATTAGTGACTTCTGGCAGCCCTCTTCTTGCCAACTTCGGTGAGCGGGACCTGCCTCTGGCTCACAGCCCAGCTTGGCTTAACAATGGCTTGACTATTGCTCTAGTTCAGGCCTCATACCGGTTTATACTCATACTGATACCAAGGGTTTATGTCCCATGGACTCATCTTACTACACCCCCCCCACACACACACACCTCCGCCCAGGGAATGATTCTGTTACAATGATTCTGTGTGGTGGGAGCTGGCCCATTTCAAAGGCCAGAGCAGAGCCCTGCAGAAAGAGCCCCCCGGCCATAAGGAGCCCCCGAGCCAGCCCCAAGTGTCTGGGATGATTTCGCTGTCTCCAGCAAGTAGGTGAATCCAGCCAGCAGCACCCACTGCTGGAGGGGGGGTCCCGCCTGGAGGCCTGGCCTGGGTCTCTGACTGATCGTCTTGTGTGCCTGCTCCCCAAGGCCACAGCTCCAAAAATGGGTCCTGATTTTGGGTGGCTGATCCCCACCCCTGAGCAGTGCCGGGACCCCCTGGGCCCAGGGGCGGCTCCAGGCCCCAGCACGCCAAGCACGTGCTTGGGGCGGCATGCCACGGGGGGCGCTCTGCCGGTCACCGGGAGGGCGGCAGGCGGCTCCAGTGGACCTCCCGCAGACGTGCCTGCGGACGGTCCGCTGGTCCCGCGGCTTTGGTGGAGCATCCGCAGGCACGTCTATGGGAGGTCCACCGGAGCCGCGGGACCGGCGACCCGCAGAGCGCCCCCCCCCCCGCCCGTGGCGTGCTGCCGTGCTTGCGGCGGCAAAATGGCTAGAGCCACCCCGGCCTGGGCCTGACCCCCCCGAGCAGTGCCCAGACCCCCCGGGCCCAACCCCACCCCCGAGCAGTGCCGGGACCCCCCGGGCCTGACCCCCCCACCCCCGAGCAGAGCTGAGACCCCCTGGGCCTGACCCTCCCAGCGGTGCCAAGCGCCTGCAGTGCCCAGTACAAATTGCAGGTACCCAGCGCCTTGGACACCGCCCCACGGCTCCCCATGTCGGGCACCGAGCGTCCGTGGGAGCGTAGCTGGGCCCCCCGCCATGCTGTGAAGCGTCCATCCCGGGCCGGCCCATCACCTCCCCCTCCCGCCCCAGGCCCTGGAGCCCTGCCCTGCACCCGGACTCCTGGGTCCCGGGCTCTCCAGCGGGTCGGCTCCCTGCCAGGGCTCAGGCTATGGTCCCCTCGGCGATGCTGCCATCTAGTGGAGGAATTGGGGGTGGTGCCCCTAAGCCTCCCCTGCAGGGGCTCTCGGGGTGGCTTGGTTTCATCCAGCCCAGACCCAGACCCAGACCCAGAGTGCCTGGCACCGCACCGGCTGGGCAGCGAGTCCCTGGAGCCCGGCCCTGTCCCAACGTGCCTGGCACCGCACCGGCCGGGCAGGGAGTCCCTGGAGCCCGGCCCTGTCCCAACGTGCCTGGCACCGCACCGGCCGGGCAGGGAGTCCCTGGAGCCCGGCCCTGTCCCAACGTGCCTGGCACCGCCCTGGCCGGGCAGGGAGTCCCTGGAGCCCGGCCCTGTCCCAACGTGCCTGGCACCGCACCGGCCGGGCAGGGAGTCCCTGGAGCCCGGCCCTGTCCCAACGTGCCTGGCACCGCCCTGGCCGGGCAGGGAGTCCCTGGAGCCCGGCCCTGTCCCAACGTGCCTGGCACCGCCCTGGCCGGGCAGCGAGTCCCTGGAGCCCGGCCCTGTCCCAACGTGCCTGGCACCGCCCTGGCCGGGCAGCGAGTCCCTGGAGCCCGGCCCTGTCCCAACGTGCCTGGCACCGCCCAGGCCGGGCAGCGAGTCCCTGGAGCCCGGCCCTGTCCCAACGTGCCTGGCACCGCGCCGGCCGGGCAGCGAGTCCCTGGAGCCCGGCCCTGTCCCAACGTGCCTGGCACCGCCCTGGCCGGGCAGCGAGTCCCTAGAGCCCGGCCCTGTCCCAACGTGCCTGGCACCGCGCCGGCCGGGCAGCGAGTCCCTGGAGCCCGGCCCTGTCCCAACGTGCCTGGCACCGCGCCGGCCGGGCAGCGAGTCCCTGGAGCCCGGCCCTGTCCCAACGTGCCTGGCACCGCGCCGGCCGGGCAGCGAGTCCCTGGAGCCCGGCCCTGTCCCAACGTGCCTGGCACCGCGCCGGCCGGGCAGCGAGTCCCTGGAGCCCGGCCCTGTCCCAACGTGCCTGGCACCGCCCTGGCCGGGCAGCGAGTCCCTGGAGCCCGGGCCTGGCCCAACGTGCCTGGCACCGCGCCGGCCGGGCAGCGAGTCCCTGGAGCCCGGCCCTGTCCCAACGTGCCTGGCACCGCCCCGGCCGGGCAGGGAGTCCCTGGAGCCCGGCCCTGTCCCAACGTGCCTGGCACCGCCCCGGCCGGGCAGCGAGTCCCTGGAGCCCGGCCCTGTCCCAACGTGCCTGGCACCGCGCCGGCCGGGCAGCGAGTCCCTGGAGCCCGGCCCTGTCCCAACGTGCCTGGCACCGCCCTGGCCGGGCAGCGAGTCCCTGGAGCCCGGCCCAGACCCAACGTGCCTGGCACCGCCCCGGCCGGGCAGCGAGTCCCTGGAGCCCGGCCCTGTCCCAACGTGCCTGGCACCGCCCCGGCCGGGCAGCGAGTCCCTGGAGCCCGGCCCTGTCCCAACGTGCCTGGCACCGCGCCGGCCGGGCAGCGAGTCCCTGGAGCCCGGCCCAGACCCAACGTGCCTGGCACCGCCCTGGCCGGGCAGCGAGTCCCTGGAGCCCGGCCCTGTCCCAACGTGCCTGGCACCGCCCGGGCCGGGCAGCGAGTCCCTGGAGCCCGGCCCAGACCCAACGTGCCTGGCACCGCCCTGGCCGGGCAGCGAGTCCCTGGAGCCCGGCCCTGTCCCAACGTGCCTGGCACCGCCCCGGCCGGGCAGGGAGTCCCTGGGAGCCCGGCCCTGTCCCAACGTGCCTGGCACCGCGCCGGCCGGGCAGGGAGTCCCTGGGAGCCCGGCCCTGTCCCAACGTGCCTGGCACTGCGCCGGCCGGGCAGGGAGTCCCTGGGAGCCCGGCCCTGTCCCAACGTGCCTGGCACCGCGCCGGCCGGGCAGGGAGTCCCTGGGAGCCCGGCCCTGTCCCAACGTGCCTGGCACTGCGCCGGCCGGGCAGGGAGTCCCTGGGAGCCCAGCCCTGTCCTGCACCATCCCCCCATGCCAGCGACCTCCACCCCGTGGTGTCATTCACCCCAGCACAGGAGCTATCCATATGCCCCAGTCAGTCACCTGAGCACTGGCCAATGCCCCAGGTTTTGGGAAGTCCTCTGGGGGGTCTGTGCCCAGTGGGGGTGTCTCTGCCCCACAGGAGGGCAGGGACGGGTGTGGGCTGCCGGAGCTAGGTTGGGAATGCTGTGGGGCCCGTTGTGGTGACAGGTTCCATGGCCCATTGGCCCTGCCCCGAGCCAGTCCTGCCTTGGGGGTGAAGGTGTGATCGCGCCTCACCCGGCAATACCCTTAACCGCTAGTTACTGACAATCACAGACCCGAGCGCACACCCCGAGCACACAGTGCGCACCGCTCCCCACGAGGCATTCCTGCTGGCCAGGCAGGAGCGGGTCAGCCGGGGACTCCAGGCGCTGCACGGGGTCGTTGGCAGACGCTGAGGGCTGGCAGCTCTGATCCTGGGCTGGGTCCTGCGGTTGGTTCCCAAAGAGCTTCCTCGTGGACCCCAGTTTAGAGAGTGAAACCTGAGTCCTGCTTAGCGGGGCCGTGACCAGTCATTTAAAAGTACAACACAGTATTTCTCACCAGTCCGACCCCCTTCACTCCCCCCAGCTCAGCCGAGTTACACCTTGCAAGATCAGCCACGCAACAGCCAGAACCAGCCAGCCCCACCGAGCCACACTGGGGAATGGGGACCGACGGGGCAAACCAATAGGAGTCGCGGTTTTGCAATCACAACCGGTGAGACGTGGTTCCTTGCCACACAGGATGCTTCAAAGCCCGTTTTCGGTAACATCTTCAGCTCTGTGTCTCTGGCGGCCGTGGGCACTGCTCGGACATTGGTTTAATGTACGTTATTGGGACTGTGAGGCTGTGGCTTCCTGCTTCTTAGCTCGGGGCTGCTGCTACTAACTCAGGGAAAAGCCCTCAGACCTCACAGCCCCCAGACACGCGTGGGTGAGAGTGGGAGGTGAGGCGGGTTCTGGGTGCCACCTGCTCCCTGGGCTCCACATCCCACAGGACCCTCCCTCACCTGCTGCCAGGCCACGCCTGGGCCACTCACTTCTGCCCTAAGATCTCTGTAGGGGAAGGGGAGCCGGGTCTCTTCAGCCCCTAAATCCTTTGCACTGGCTGCCCTCGCGTCCTGTGACAGCCCGTAACCCCCATATTCATCATGCCCCCCGGGCTGTGCTAGGCCATACGCAGCATGCCATGGAAGGGCCCTATGAAAGTCAGGAGGCTAAGACTAAGGGGGGACAGGATAGAGGTCTATAAAATCATGAGTGATGTGGAGAAAGTGGATAAGGAAAAGTTATTTACTTGTTCCCATAATACAAGAACTAGGGGTCACCAAATGAAATTAATAGGCAGCAGGTTTAAAACAAATAAAAGGAAGTTCTTCTTCACGCAGCGCACAGTCAACTTGTGGAACTCCTGACCTGAGGAGGTTGTGAAGGCTGGGACTATAACAATGTTTAAAAGGGAACTGGATAAATTCATGGAGGTTAAGTCCATAAATGGCTATTAGCCAGGCTGGGTAAGAATGGTGTCCCTAGCCTCTGTTCGTCAGAGGATGGAGATGGATGGCAGGAGAGAGATCACTTGATCATTGCCTGTTAGGTTCACTCCCTCAGGGGCACCTGGCATTGGCCACTGTCGGTAGACAGATACTGGGCTGGATGGACCTTTGGTCTGACCCGGTACGGCCTTTCTTATGTTCTTATGAGCTGCTGAACCCCACGGTTCTGGTCCCAATGTGTCTAAAGTGATGAGCTCGTGCTGGAGGCGTGTTACTAAAACATGCTGTGAGTTTCCTAGTGGCATGAAAAAGATCCCTGCCCAGGTGGGTGTTGACCAGTGACCACCCGTTAATCAACTGTGTGACAGCTGAGCAAGCACCACACCCTGGGAACTGAGCAGTGCCGGTGACTCGGGGCCACCAGGACATGCCTGGGCTGGCGTCTGCCAGGCACGTGGGCCAAGAAGGGTATAAAATAAGGAACAGTTGCAGCTGCTAGAGGGGACAAACTCCAGGACCAAAGGGTTTCATACACATCACACCCGGCGACCTTTATTCTAAGCAGGGAGGCCATGCCACTCTGCCCCCACACTGGCCAGGACAGGCTCAGCCAGGACAGCTGGCCGGGGAGCAGGCTCCAGCCCACCCGGGCTCGGATGTTTCACACCCCCTGGGGGAGGGGGAGTTGTTCCCTGGAGCAGCTTTTACCAGGCAGCTCAGCAGCTGAACGAGCGCAGCCCGGTGACATGGTCCAGTGCCCAGCTGATGGGGAGCTCGGAAGGCACGGGGCTGCTCCTGTCATCCTGCACCGCAGCGGGTGGCAGGACTCCTGGGTTCTAGTCCCATCTCAGCCACTGACTTGCTGGGTGACCGTGGGCAAGTCCCTTCCCTTCCCAGTGCCTCAGTTTCCCCATGTGTAAAATGGGCATAATCCTGCTCTACCAGGGGGTTAATGGAGAGGCTCCTGCTCAGTGCTTAGAATTGTCCCCAGGATGCCAGGGTGGTGGGCACAGTGTAATAACCTGAGTGGAACAAACACATCTGTGGCCTTCTAGGCCATGCGAGTTATCTCTGCACTGCACACTGGCCACTCCCTGCACCACAGTGACAGCAAGTGCAGAGGTCAAAAACCCTAGCTCCTCAGCCCAGTCGCACCTACTTGAGCTAATGGCGAATCCCCAGTAGCTGGTAGCAGTATAGGCCTGATGATGGTGGCTGGCGCAGTTCTGATTTCACACAGCAGAGGGCGGCGGTGCTGGGCCAGTAGGACTAGTGTCCAAGGGCTGAGCTGGCAGCCCCGGCGTCCCCCCGGCTGCGCGGCGGGTCTCAGCTGGGGCAGCGGGTGGTGCAGGGGTCTCCGGAGCGGAAGAGGCTGTAGACGCTGACCAGCGGGAACATGGTGAGGGCCCCAAGCATGGAGCCCAGCTGCACCACGGCCCCGCACCACACCAGGGCACTGTGCCCCTCGTCCCGCAGGATCATGCCGATCATCAGCTTCACGTAGGACAGCGAGCCCACAAAGAGAACCCAGCACAGCACCTGGGGGGAGAGCGCGGCCCGTCAGGAACTCCGGCCCGGCCTCCCACCGCGGCCCCTCCGAGCAGGGCGCTCACCCAGGGACCCTGGGGGGGAGAGCGCGGCCCGTCAGGACCCCCGGCCCGGCCTCCCACCGCGGCCCCTCCGAGCAGGGCGCTCACCCAGGGACCCTGGGGGGGGAGCGCGGCCCGTCAGGACCCCCGGCCCGGCCTCCCACCGCGGCCCCTCCGAGCAGGGCGCTCACCCAGGGACCCGGGGGGAGGAGAGCGCGGCCCGTCAGGACCCCCGGCCCGGCCTCCCACCACGGCCCCTCTGTCACGGAGTGTGGGGGACCCAGGCCCTTCACCCCCGTGCTCCCTACGATTCACCAGGACTCTCAGCCAGCCAGTAAAGCAGAAGGTTTATTTAGACGACAGGAACACAGTCCAGGACAGGGCTTGCAGGCACAGATAACCAGATCCCCCCGGTTAGGTCCATCTTGGGGGGCCTCCCAGCCCCCCCCCCCCCCCCGGGGATCAGAGCTCGGTCTACCTGCTCCCCTCTCTTCTCCAGCCCACTTTCGTCTTCCAGTCCTCTCCGGCCCCTCCTCTCTCCTCCGCCTCCTTCCTTTGTCTTCCCTGGCCAGAGGTGTCACCTCCCCTCCCCCAGGCCAAGCTCAGCTCACAGTTGAATTCCTGCATCTTCACCTAAACCTCTGGCTCTCCCCTCCCCCGCACAGACAGTCTGTGCTTCCTACTCCATCACACCCTCCGAGCAGGGCGCTCACCCAGGGACCCGGGGGGGGGAGCGCGGCCCGTCAGGACCCCCGGCCCGGCCTCCCACCGCGGCCCCTCCGAGCAGGGCGCTCCCCCCGGGACCCGGGGGGGGGGGGGGAGTGCGGCCCGTCAGGACCCCCGGCCCGGCCTCCCACCGCGGCCCCTCCGAGCAGGGCGCTCCCCCAGGGACCCTGGGGGGGGGAGCGCGGCCCATCAGGACCCCCGGCCCGGCCTCCCACCGCGGCCCCTCCGAGCAGGGCGCTCACCCAGGGACAAGGGGGGGGGGGAGCGCGGCCCGTCAGGACCCCCGGCCCGGCCTCCCACCGCGGCCCCTCCGAGCAGGGCGCTCACCCAGGGACCCTGGGGGGGGGAGCGCGGCCCATCAGGACCCCCGGCCCGGCCTCCCACCGCGGCCCCTCCGAGCAGGGCGCTCACCCAGGGCCGGGGGGGTGGGGGGCGCCAGGGACCCGGGGCGGAGGCGGGATCCCTTGGCCAAAGGGCCGGAGCCGGGGCTGCGCTGACTTACGATGAGCGTCGCTCCGGTGTGGCTGTGCAGCAGGGGCGGGCATGGGCTGAGCGCCGCCACGGCCATGATGTAGCAGCCGAACCCGGAGCCGGCCACGGCCAGGAGCCCGAGCAGCAGCAAACGCCTGGGGGGCAAAGCACCGGCTGGTGAAGGGAGACGCGTCGTTTAGCCCCAGGGACCCCAGCTCCTGCCCACCCCGTGCTACCCACCTGCCCCAGCTCCTCCAGCCTGCCCCTATGCCCTGACCCCCAGCTCCTCCAGCCTGCCCCCCCTGACCCCCAGTGACCCCAGCCTGCCCCCCCTGACCCCCAGCTCCTCCAGCCTGCCCCCCCTGACCCCCAGTGACCCCAGCCTGCCCCTATGCCCTGACCCCCAGCTCCTCCAGCCTGCCCCCCCTGATCCCCAGTGACCCCAGCCTGCCCCCATGCCCTGACCCCCAGCTCCTCCATCCTGCCCCCCCTGACCCCCAGTGACCCCAGCCTGCCCCTATGCCCTGACCCCCAGCGCCTCCAGCCTGCCCCCCCTGACCCCCAGTGACCCCAACCTGCCCGCCCTGACCCCCAGCTCCTCCAGCCTGCCCCCCCTGACCCCCAGTGACCCCAGCCTGCCCCTATGCCCTGACCCCCAGCTCCTCCAGCCTGCCCCCCCTGACCCCCAGTGACCCCAGCCTGCCCCCCCTGACCCCCAGCTCCTCCAGCCTGCCCCCCCTGACCCCCAGTGACCCCAGCCCGCCCCTCGGCCCTGACCCCCAGCTCCTCCAGCCTGCCCCCCCTGATCCCCAGTGACCCCAGCCTGCCGCCATGCCCTGACCCCCAGCTCCTCCAGCCTGCCCCCCCTGACCCCCAGTGACCCCAGCCTGCCCCTATGCCCTGACCCCCAGCTCCTCCAGCCTGCCCCCCCTGACCCCCAGCTCCTCCAGCCTGCCCCCACTGACCCCCAGTGACCCCATCCTGACCGCATGCCCTGACCCCCAGCTCCTCCAGCCTGCCCCCCCTGACCCCCAGTGACCCCAGCCTGCCCCCCCTGACCCCCAGCTCCTCCAGCCTGCCCCCCCGACGCCCAGTGACCCCAGCCTGCCCCTATGCCCTGACCCCCAGCTCCTCCAGCCTGCCCCCCCGATCCCCAGTGACCCCAGCCTGCCCCCATGCCCTGACCCCCAGCTCCTCCAGCCTGCCCCCCCTGACCCCCCGTGCCCCCAGCCTGCCCCTAGGCCCTGACCCCCAGCTCCTCCAGCCTGCCCCCCCTGAACCCCAGTGACCCCAGCCTGCCCCCATGCCCTGACCCCCAGCTCCTCCAGCCTGCCCCCCCTGACCCCCTGTGACCCCAGCCTGCCCCCATGCCCTGACCCCCAGTGACCCCAGCCTGCCCCCGTGCCCTGACCCCCAGTGATCCCAGCCTGCCGCCAGGCCCTGACCCCCAGTGACCCCAGCCTGCCCCCGTGCCCTGACCCCCAGCTCCTCCAGCCTGCCCCCATGCCCTGACCCCCAGTGACCCCAGCCTGCCCCCAGGCCCTGACCCCCAGCTCCTCCAGCCTGCCCCATGCCCTGACCCCCAGTGACCCCAGCCTGCTCCCATGCCCTGACCCCCAGCTCCTCCAGCCTGCCCCATGCCCTGACCCCCAGTGACCCCAGCCTGCCCCCATGCCCTGACCCCCAGCTCCTCCAGCCTGCCCCATGCCCTGACCCCCAGTGACCCCAGCCCGCCCCCATGCCCTGACCCCCCTGCCCTGACCCCCAGTGACCCCAGTCTGCCCCATGCCCTTACGCCCTGACCTCCAGCTCCTCCGGCCTGCCCAAGAACCTCAGGCCCTGACCCCCGGCTCTCCCAGCCTGCCCCCATGCCCTGACCCCTATGCCCTTACCCCAGTGACCCCAGCCTGCCCCAGACCCCCACGCCCTGACCCCCACTGACCCCAGCCTGCCCCAGACCGCCACGCCCTGACCCCCAGCTCCTCCAGCCTGCCCCAGACCCCCATGCCCTGACCCCCAGCTCCTCCAGCCTGCCCCCCCTGACCCCCAGTGACCCCAGCCTGCCCCCATGCCCCGACCCCCATGCCCTGACCCCCAGTGACCCCAGCCTGCCCCATGCCCTTACCCCCAGACCTCCAGCTCCTCCGGCCTGCCCAAGAACCTCAGGCCCTGAGCCCCGGCTCTCCCAGCCTGCCCCCATGCCCTGACCCCTATGCCCTTACCCCAGTGACCCCAGCCTGCCCCAGACCCCCACGCCCTGACCCCCACTGACCCCAGCCTGCCCCAGACCGCCACGCCCTGACCCCCAGCTCCTCCAGCCTGCCCCAGACCCCCATGCCCTGACCCCCAGTGACCCCAGCCTTTCCAGCCCCCCAGACCCTGACCCCCAGTTACCCCAGCCCCTACCCCCAGATCACCCGTGATACCCGCCTGTCCCAGCGACGCCAGCCTGCCCCAACCCCCACCCCCAGTGGTGCCAGTCTTCCCCCAGCGCCCTCGGTGACCCTGGACCATCCTGGCACCCTCTGCAGCAGGGGCATTAAACGCAGCTCCTGCAGCTGCCCCGCCCGGTGCCAAGCCGCGGTGCTCCTGGTGCCATTGGAAGGCAGCGCCGTTGGCCGGAGGCCTGCCCAGGCTGTGGGGTGCCCCCCCCCCAGCTGGGACGCCCACCTGTTGGGCAGGAACATGCCGATGAAGCAGGCCAGCGGGTTGGCCATGGCGGCCAGCGTGGCCGAGAGGTGGTAGGCCGAGCTGCCGTAGGGCAGGCAGGAGTAGGACTGCACCGCGGGCAGCACGGCGTTGGTCAGCGCGTTGACCCAGGCCAGCACCAGGAAGATGTAGGCCACCTGGGGCCAGGAGTACGTGCCGGTGCCGAAGTAGCTGCTGAGCCGGCGGCTCTCGGTGGGGCCGATCATGGGCCGCTCCTCCACCACGGCCTGCAGGCCTGCGCCGGCCTCCACCCGGGCCTGGGCCCGGAACCGCTCCTTGGCCCGCTCCTGCCGGGCGGCCGGGAGGTGGTTGAGCAGGACGAAGGCGGCGAGGCACAGGCCCATCATGGCGCCGAGGAAGAGGAAGAAGAGGCGAACGGAGAACCTGGCCGGCTGGTACTCTGCCCGCAGCCCCGTGCCCGAGGCGTTCCCTGCCAGGCTGCCATTCACGCAGCGGGCCACCCCCACGCCCTGGGCCAGGGCCACCAGGCCGGGCACCAGGCCACTCAGCCCCTCGCCCACAAAGTAGGTGGTGAGGTAGCGGGCCCGGAAGCGCAGCATGAAGGGCAGGAAGGTGACGGAGGAGGTGCAGTCCACCAGCGAGAGGAAGAACAGGAGGACGAGGAGAGCGGTGCTGCGGGCCGTGCCCCCCACCACGCTGGTCGCCTGCCAGAAGAAGGCCAGCAGGACGCAGGCCAGCGCCCCGAGGCTGACGATGGTGTAGATGGTGCCGGCCTCGCTGAGCCGCCCGGGCTGGAAGTGGTGCATGAGGGTGACGAAGAGCGGCCCCACGTTGGCGAACTGGATCAGCACCGTGAGGTAGGACGGCAGGTACCAGCCCTCCGGGACCCGGGGCACAATGAGGGGCAGCTCCACCCACACGCCGTTGATGGCCACCCACGAGCCGGTGCCCAGGAGGCAGGCGAGGATGTGAACCACCAGCGCCATGGCTTCCGCTGGCACGCCGGGCCTGAGAGCCAAATGGAGAGGGGGGCATTAAACCAGAGCGGCGGGCGTGCTGCCAGGGCCCCGGGGCAGGGCGGGGGCTCCCTGGAAAGCCAGCGCAGCAGCCCGGATGTGACCCCAAAGCCGGGTAACCCCCTGCCGCCCCCCAAAGCTGGGGTAACCCCCACCATCACCTCCTCCCATCTGTGCGCCACGCCCTGCCCCCCAAAGCTGGGGTAACTCCCACCATCACCTCCTCCCATCTGTGCACCACACCCTGCCCCCCAAAGCCGGGTAACCCCCTGCCGCCCCCCAAAGCTGGGGTAACGCCCACCATCACCTCCTCCCATCTGTGTGCCACGCCCTGCCCCCAAAGCTGGGGTAACCCCCACCATCACCTCCTCCCATCTGTGCACCACGCCCTGCCCCCCAAAGCCGGGTAACCCCCTGCCACCCCCCAAAGCTGGGGTAACGCCCACCATCACCTCCTCCCATCTGTGTGCCACGCCCTGCCCCCAAAGCTGGGGTAACCCCCACCATCACCGCCTCCCATCTGTGCACCACACACCCTGCCCCCCAAAGCTGGAGTAACCCCCTGTCACGTTATTGATTTGAACTGGGACCATATAGAACATGGTTGCAACCAAGGACCTGTAGTGGCACCAAATCTTATGTAAAGGGGGTCAGATAAGGTGTCTAAGACCAGGTTATGGGTTGCTGGTTAGGATTATGCTGTCTGTATGTCTGTGTGCCTGTGTCATTTTGTAGTTGAAGTTATGAGTATTGGCTCTATACTGTCTGTATTTCAAATTTGTGCTGTGATTCTGGGAGACACCCCAGACAAGTTGGTGTTAGCTCTGCCTAGCCTGCTTGATGGCCCATTAAGGACCATCAGCTACACAATTGACCCATGGAGAGAAGGCAGACACGCCTTGTGACTCAGCAAAGTGCAGGGACTGGCCCATGTGACTCCAGACTCCATTTTGTGGTACTTTTCCACAGTAAGGACAAAGAGATTCTTGCACCTGGAAAAGCTTATAAAAGGCTGATGCCTCATCTCCATCTTGTCTTCAATCCTGCTTCTTACCTCTGGAGGGACTTTGCTACAAGCTGAAGCTCTGCACAAAGGACTGAATGACCCATCCCAGATGGGGATGTTCCAGAGACTTGATTTGAACCTGCAGTTTATTCCATCACTGCTACAAGCCTGAACTAAGAACTTTGCCATCACTGTATGTAATTGATTCCATTTAACCAATTCTAGCTCTCAGCTCTAGCTTTTTCCTTTTATGAATAAACCTTTAGATTTTAGATTCTAAAGGATTGGCAACAGCGTGATTTGTGGGTAAGATCTGACTTGTATATTGACCTGGGTCTGGGGCTTGGTCCTATGGGTGGCAAGTTTGTAAAAATTTTGGTGGGGCCCAGAACCCGCCCCCAACTCCGCCCCCCCCAACTCCGCCCCCACCTGCCTAAGGCTCTGGGAGGGGGCTCGGCGGGGGAGGTCTGGGGTGCAGATCCTGGGCTGGGGATTAGGGTGCAGGAAGGGTGCTGGGTGCAGGCTCTGGGCTGGGGCAGGGGGTGGGTGTGCAGGAGGAGGTGAAGGGTGCAGGCTTTGGGATGGAGTTTGGGGTTGGGAAGGGGTGTGTGGGAAGGGGGAGGGAGTTTGGGGATAGGAGGGAGTGCAGGGTGAGGACTGTGGGGCTGAGGATGAGGGGTTCATGATGCGAGGGGGCTCAGGGCTAGGGAAGAGGGTTGGGCTGTGGGTGAGGGCTGTGGATGAGGGGTTCATGATGCAGGAGGGGGCTCAGGGCTAGGGCAGAGGTTTGGAGTGTGGGGTGAGGGCTGTGGATGAGGGGTTCATGATGTGGGGGCGCTCAGGGCTGGGGCAGAGGATTAGGGTGTGGGGGGATGAGGGCTCTGGCTGGGGCTGAGGATTAGGGTGCAGGGGGATGAGGGCTCTGGCTGGGGCGGAGGATTAGGGTGCAGGGGGATGAGGGCTCTGGCTGGGGCTGAGGATTAGGGTGCGGGGGGATGAGGGGTTCATGATGTGGGGGCGCTCAGGGCTGGGGCAGAGGATTAGGGTGTGGGGGGATGAGGGCTCTGGCTGGGGCTGAGGATTAGGGTGCGGGGGGATGAGGGCTCTGGCTGGGGCTGAGGATTAGGGTGCAGGGGGATGAGGGGTTCATGATGTGGGGGTGCTCAGGGCTGGGGCTGAGGATTAGGGTGCGGGGGGAATGAGGGGTTCATGATGTGGGGGTGCTCAGGGCTGGGGCAGAGGATTAGGGTGCGGGGGGATGAGGGGTTCATGAGGTGGGGGTGCTCAGGGCTGGGGCAGAGGATTAGGGTGCAGGGGGATGAGGGGTTCATGATGTGGGGGCGCTCAGGGCTGGGGCAGAGGATTAGGGTGCGGGGGGATGAGGGGTTCATGCTGTGGGGGTGCTCAGGGCTGGGGCAGAGGATTAGGGTGTGGGGGGATGAGGGCTCTGGCTGGGGCAGAGGATTAGGGTGCAGGGGGATGAGGGGTTCATGATGTGGGGGCGCTCAGGGCTGGGGCAGAGGATTAGGGTGCAGGGGGATGAGGCGTTAATGATGTGGGGGCGCTCAGGGCTGGGGCTGAGGATTAGGGTGCGGGGGGATGAGGGGTTCAGGATGTGGGGGCGCTCAGGGCTGGGGCAGAGGATTAGGGTGCAGGGGGATGAGGGGTTCATGATGTGGGGGCGCTCAGGGGTGGGGCAGAGCATAAGGGACCGGGGGGATGAGGGCTCTGGCTGGGGCTGAGGATTAGGGTGCAGGGGGATGAGGGGTTCATGATGTGGGGGCGCTCAGGGCTGGGGCAGAGGATTAGGGTGCGGGGGGATGAGGGCTCTGGCTGGGGCTGAGGATTAGGGTGCAGGGGGATGAGGGCTCTGGCTGGGGCTGAGGATTAGGGTGCAGGGGGATGAGGGCTCTGGCTGGGGCTGAGGATTAGGGTGCAGGGGGATGAGGGGTTCATGATGTGGGGCTGCTCAGGGCTGGGGCTGAGGATTAGGGTGCGGGGGGAATGAGGGCTCTGGCTGGGGCTGAGGGTTTGGGGTTGGAGAGGCTCAGGGTAAGGGCAGCCTGCCTTGCCAGTACTGGCGGAGGGCAGGCACTAGGACCCTGCGGCAGCAGACAGCAAATCTGCTGGGAGCCCTCCGGGCAGCAGGCAGGGGAGAGGCGGCTGCGTTCTGTCAGGCAGGGACGCAACACAACGCGGCGGAGGGGGGGGAACACGCGGAGGGGGGGTGGCAGGCGGGGGCTGGGACCTGCTCCAGGCAGGGTCGCGGGGGGAGACCTGCGGTGGCCGGGGCCGATCCAGGCAGGACCGTGGGGGGGGGGGGGGAAGAGACCCAGCTCCAACTATTGCTGGAGCAGGGCGCCCAGCCCTGAATATTGCTGGGGACCGGGCCCCACACAAATATATAACCTGCCGCCCATGGATCGAGAGAACCTTTTTCTTTTATTGGGGTGTTGGTTTTCATAACCATTCACCCCCAGGACGAGTGCACTGGTGGTGATGCTGGGAGACTGGAGTGTCTAAGGAAATTGCTTGTGTGACTTGTGGTTAGCCAGTGGGGTGAGACCAAAGTCCCTTTTGTCTGGCTGGTTTGGTGCCTTAGAGGTGGAAAACCCCAGCCTAGGGCTGTGACTGCCCTGTTTGAGCAATTGGTCTTGAACTGGCACTCTCAGTTGGGTCCCACCAGAACCACATTGTCACCCCCCCCCCATCATCTCTTCCCATCTGTGCACCACGCCCTGCCCCTCCAGCCCCCAGCACCACCTCCTCCTGCCTTCAGGAGACCCAGGCGTGACACGGGGCAGCAAAGCACGCGGTGATTTAAGCCTCTTGAAATGCCCCTCTCTGGTCTGTATCCCCCCCCCCCCCCCCCCCGCACGTGTCACAGGGGCACGAGTGACTCAGGCGCTCTGGTGGCCCACGCGGCTTTTCAGCTCCTCTGTCTCAAGAAGAAATTCAGACACATCCGGCTGAAGCACAATCAGATGCAGTCGTTGCCCAGTGCTGCATCAGTCCCGCCCCCAGGCAAACAAAACCAGCCAACAACATTGCAAAGTGCAAACGTGTGTAAAAGCCACACACAAAACAAAAAAGGGGGGGCGGGGGGCCAACATATTTTTTGCTTGGGGCAGCAAAAACCCTAGAGCCGGCCCTGGGCACACACCAGTCCAGGCGCCGTGGGGCTGCTCCCCACAGCTGGGTTTGGGGTGCGGGTGTTGACTGGCTGAGGGGCCGCTTCACACAACACCGAATGGGCAGAAATGGGCTTTGCAGGGAGCAGTTCTGGGAGCCCTGTGGGGAGCTCCTGGCAGCGCTCGCTGTGCCAGGGGGCCGAGCGCCCGGGAGGGGCCTCTCTAGCCCAGAAACCCCATCAAAGCCCAGGCAGGACCAACACTTGGCCTGGGCCTGGAAGGGGGTGCTGGGGCCAGCCTGGCCTCACCATGGGGATGTGGAGCTGGGACCAGCCCGGCCCCGCCATGGGGGCGTGGAGCTGGGACCGCCGGGGCCAGCCCGGCCCTGCCATGCGGACGCGGAGCTGGGGCCAGCCCGGCCCCGCCATGGGGACACGGAGCTGGGGCCGCCGGGGCCAGCCTGGCCCTGCCATGGGGACACGGCGCTGGGGCCGCCGGGGCCAGCCTGGCCCTGCCATGGGGACGCGGAGCTGGGTTCCCAGCAGCCCTGGCAGCACCCCGGGGGGATCTCCAAGCGCGCGGCCTGGGCTGGTGGAGCCCGGAGACACTTCACTGCTCTGCGCTGTAATAAGTGACCGCAGCTCGGTTAGGCTTTAACTCCGGCTCAGGGAATCGCCGAGCTCAGCACAGGATGCCTGGGGCAAGGTCCGGCCTTCGGCTCGACCTGCTCATGGGGCTGACCGGAGCCAGCGGCCGGGACTGGCTGAGATTAACCCTCCTTTCCGGCCGCCTCCCGCGCTCTGGGAAGGGTCACGAGCGGATTCCAGGGAGTCCCTGGGGGGGAGGACTCTGCCGGGCTCCTCATGGCACCGTCACCCCTGGGCACCTTGTACCCTGTGCACCCACACGGAGCCCCACGCAGAGCTGGTGTCCTGCTGCGACCTGGGGCTCTGCCCATGTGACAAATAGGCATCACCGCACCCACCCTAGGTCACCCGACAGGCGTCATCACACACCCACCCACCCACCTGCACACGCACACACACACACCATATCACCTGACAGGCATCATCTCACACACACACACGCACACCCCATGTCACTTGACAGGCGTCATCACACACACACGCACCCACCCACCCCATGTCACTTGACAGGTGTCATCTCTCTCTCACACACACACACCCCATATCACCTGACAGGAATAATCATCACCCACCTGCCCACCCACACGCACACACCCACTCACACCCACCCACACACCCCATGTCACTCGACAGGTGTCATCACACAGACACTCACACACATATCATGTCAGCCGACAGGTGTCATATCTCTCACACACACACACACACACACACACACATACACCATGTCACTCGACAGGGTGTCATCACACACACACACACACACACACACACACACACACACCATGTCAGCCGACAGGTGTCATATCTCTCACACACACACACACACACACACACACACACACACACACCATGTCACTCGACAGGGTGTCATCACACACACACACACACACACACCATGTCACCTGACAGGAATAATCATCACCCACCCACACGCACACACCCCATGTCACTCGACAGGTGTCATCACACACACACACACCATAACACCTGACAGGCATAATCATCATCATCACACACACACACACTCCATGTCACTCATCAGGCATCATCACACTCACACACTCACAGACATATCATGTCAGCCGATAGGTGTCATATCACACCCCCCCACACCCATACCATGTCACTCATCAGACATAATTACACAGCCACACACACATGCACCCCTCCCGTGTCACTCGACAGGTGTAATCACACACACACACACACCATGTCACTTGACAGGTGTAATCACACGCACATGCACACACACGTGTACACACAACACACACCATGTCACCCAACAAGCGTCCTCTCTCTCTCTCTCTCTCTCTCACACACACACACATACACACACACTCACAATCACACCATGTCACTTGACAGGCGTCATCACATACACAAAAATACGCATGCACACCCACATCCACACCATATCACTTAACAGGCATCATCTCTCTCTCTCTCTCTCTCTCTCTCTCTCTCTCATACACACACCCACTCACACACCATGTCACTTGACAGGTATCATCTCACACACACACACACTCCATGTCACTCAACAGGCATAATCACACAGACACACACGCATGCACAGCACCTCCCATGTCACTCGACAGGCATAATCACACACACACACCATGTCATCCGACGGGCATCATCATCAATCATCATCATCATCATCACACACACACACACACACACACACACACACATCTCTCTCTCTCTCACACACACACACAACATGTCACTTCACAGGCATCTCACACACACACACACATGCACCCACACCCACACCCTTGTCACTCGACAGGCATCATCACACACACACAGAGGCACACGCACAGAGATGCACACACACTCACACACACACGTACGTGCACAGGCAGATGCCACCTGTTACACATTCCCCCCCTCCCCGTTGGCAGCCTGGCCCCGGGCAGGGGGCTGCCAGCCGCTTTCCAGCCCTCTCCTACCTCGCAGGGCTGGGCTGGCCCCACTCTGCTGCCGAGCCGAGCCGAGCTGGAAGTGCCGCGCTCGCTCGCTCGGGGCCCCTCCCTGCTGCTTGAGCCTCTCCTGGCTGCTGCTGCCTACGTCATGTGCTGCCCGGGGCAGGGGCAGTGCCAGGGGCAGCGATTGGCTGCCTGGGGGGTGGGCAGGGGAGCTCGGGCTGCCCTGGCACGTGGAAGTGCCTGGCCCGGCTGGTTTATGGCTCAGTGCCGAGCCGCAGCAGGACGGAGCCCAGCTGGGGCCTGGCGTGAAGCCGCTTCGCTGGGTGGAGCTGGAGGAACTGCGGGGGCACCTGGCTCAGCTGGTGAACCTGCGACGGGTGAAACTGCCCGGGCGCCGGGCGCCTGACACGCCCATGGCTCTGCCGGTGTCCGGCCGGTGTCTCTCCTCCGGGACCTGGACCGGAAGCTCTGTGGGGCAGGGACGGGCTCTTTGTTCTGGGTTTGTGCAGCACCGAACGCAGCGGGGGCCTGGGCCGTGGCTGGGGCTCCCAGGCGGTGCCACAAGCCACAGAATGACGTGGGGACGGAACGGTGCCAGGGCAGCACGATGGGCAAGGGCAGAATGAAGCTGCCTGTATCTGAGCACGACCTTGGCCCCCTCGGGCAGACGTCATGCGATACTGGCTGTAATGCCAGAGCTCAGCCCCCTCCCGCCCCCCGAGCCCTGCCTCATTCAGTGCTCAGCCCCCCCCGGAGCCCTGCCTCATTCAGTGCTCAGCCCCCCCCGGAGCCCTGCCTCATTCAGTGCTGAGCCCCCCCCCCGGAGCCCTGCCTCATTCAGTGCTCAGCCCCCCCCCCCAAAGCCCTGCCTCATTCAGTGCTCAGCCCCCCCCCCGGAGCCCTGCCTCATTCAGTGCTCAGCCCCCTCCCGCCCCCCGCCGCCCTGCCTCATTCATATCTCAGCTCCCCCCCCCCCCAAAGCCCTGCCTCATTCAGTGCTCAGCCCCCCCCCGGAGCCCTGCCTCATTCAGTGCTCAGCCCCCCCCCCCCGGAGCCCTGCCTCATTCAGTGCTCAGCCCCCCCCCCCCCGGAGCCCTGCCTCATTCAGTGCTCAGCCCCCCCCCCCCGGAGCCCTGCCTCATTCAGTGCTCAGCGCCCCACCCCCCCGGAGCCCTGCCTCATTCAGTGCTCAGCCCCCCCCCGGAGCCCTGCCTCATTCCGTGCTGAGCCCCCCCCCCGGAGCCCTGCATCATTCAGTGCTCAGCCCCCCCCGGAGCCCTGCCTCTTTCTGTGCTGTGCCCCCCCCCCGGAGCCCTGCCTCATTCAGTGCTCAGCCCCGCCCCCCCGGAGCCCTGCCTCATTCAGCGCTCAGCCCCCGCCCCGGAGCCCTGCCTCATTCAGTGCTCAGCCCCTCCCGCCCCCCGGAGCCCTGCCTCATTCAGTGCTCAGCCCCCCTCCCCCCCGGTCCCGTGCGTCATTCAGCCCTCAGCCCCCCCCGGAGCCCTGCCTCATTCAGTGCTCAGCCCCCCCCCCCCGGAGCCCTGCCTCATTCAGTGCTGAGCTCCCCTCCGGAGCCCTGCCTCATTCAGTGCTCAGCCCCCCCCCCCCCGGAGCCCTGCCTCATTCAGTGCTCAGCTCCCCTCCCCCCCAAAGCCCTGCCTCATTCAGTGCTCAGCCCCCCCCGGAGCCCTGCCTCATTCAGTGCTCAGCCCCCCCCCCGGAGCCCTGCCTCATTCCGTGCTCCGCCCCCCCCCCCCCCGGAGCCCTGCCTCATTCAGTGCTCAGCCCCCTCCCGCCCCCCGGAGCCCTGCCTCATTCAGTGCTCAGCCCCCCCCCGGAGCCCTGCCTCATTCAGTGCTCAGCCCCCCTCCCCCCCGGAGCCCTGCCTCATTCTGTGCTCAGCCCCCCCCCCGGAGCCCTGCCTCATTCAGTGCTCAGCTCCCCCCCCCCCCGGAGCCCTGCCTCATTCAGTGCTCAGCTCCCCTCCCCCCCGGAGCCCTGCCTCATTCAGTGCTCAGCCCCTCCCGGAGCCCTGCCTCATTCAGTGCTCAGCTCCCCCCCCCCCCCGGAGCCCTGCCTCATTCAGTGCTCAGCTCCCCTCCCCCCCAAAGCCCTGCCTCATTCAGTGCTGAGCCCCCCCCCCGGAGCCCTGCCTCATTCAGTGCTCAGCCCCCCCCCCCCAGAGCCCTGCCTCATTCAGTGCTCAGCCCCACCCCCCCGGAGCCCTGCCTCTTTCTGTGCTCAGACCCCCCCCCCCGGAGCCCTGCCTCATTCAGTGCTCAGCCCCCCCCCGGAGCCCTGCCTCATTCAGTGCTCAGCCCCCCGCCCCCGGAGCCCTGCCTCATTCAGTGCTGAGCCCCCCCCCCCGGAGCCCTGCCTCATTCAGTGCTCAGCCCCCCCCCCGGAGCCCTGCCTCATTCAGTGCTGAGCCCCCCCCCCCGGAGCCCTGCCTCATTCTGTGCTGAGCCCCCCCCCCGGAGCCCTGCCTCATTCAGTGCTCAGCCCCCCCCCCCCGAGCCCTGCCTCATTCAGTGCTCAGCTCCCCCCCCCCCCGGAGCCCTGCCTCATTCAGTGCTCAGCTCCCCTCCCCCCCCAAAGCCCTGCCTCATTCAGTGCTGCCCCCCCCCCCCCGGAGCCCTGCCTCATTCAGTGCTCAGCCTCCCCCCCCGAGCCCTGCCTCATTCAGTGCTCAGCTCCCCCCCGGAGCCCTGCCTCATTCAATGCTCAGCCCCCCCCCCCCCGGAGCCCTGCCTCATTCAGTGCTCAGCCTCCCCCCCTGAACCCTGCCTCATTCAGTGCTCAGCTCCCCCCCCGGAGCCCTGCCTCATTCAGTGCTCAGCCCCCCCCGGAGCCCTGCCTCATTCAGCACTCAGCCCCCCCCCCCGAGCCCTACCTCATTCAGTGCTCAGACCGCTGGGGCAGGGCCACCCCCTGGAAGCAGCCTAGGCCCCAATCCAAACACACGAGTAGGGGCCAGTTTACATTCTGTACATAGACACCCTGCCACTGCGGTGGGGAGCCAGGCCGGGGACTGGGGACAGGGCAGGGCACCGGGCTGGGGAACAGGTGCTGCAGGGAGCCGGGCCGGGGACTGCGCTGTAGGGAGCTGGGCCGGGGGATGGCGCTGCAGGAAGCGCTGTGCATGCAGCCAGCACGGGGAGGGCTCAGAGTTTCGCTCCGGTGCTCTCTGGCCAGCGGACGCGAGCTGCGCCTGTCCAGACCTTATGGCCTAGCTTGGCTGTTTGCTGCCGTGAGGGGCCCCCCAGGGACTAGCCCCGTTCCTCAGAGCTGCAGACCGGCCCCAGGGTGGGGGTGGGGGGCGCTCACACGCAGGGCTGGTGCAAGGATGTTTCGCGCCCTTGGCGAAACTTCCACCTTGCGCCGCGCCCCCCGCCCCCCGCGCCCCCCCCGCCTCCCTGTGGCAGCTTCCCCCCACCACTCTGAGGCGCTCCCCCCCCGGACCCCTGCCCTGAGGCCCCCCCCACCGCCCGGTGGCAGCTTCCCCCCTCCACTCTGAGGCGCTCCCCCCCAGACCCCCGCCCTGAGGCCCCCCCCGCCCCAGCTCACCCCTGCTCCGCGCACCCCGAGCACGCCGTGGCTGCTTCACTTCTCCCGCCTCCCAGGCTTGCAGCACCAATCAGCTTAGGCGCCGCAAGCCTGGGAGGTGGGAGAAGTGAAGCAGCCACGGCGTGCTCGGGGAGGAGGCGGGACAGGGGTGAGCAGGGGCGGGGAGTTCCCCTGTGTGCCGCCCCCCTTACTTGCTGCAGGCGGCCCTTCCCGCACTCCCCTGCCCCAGCTCCCTCCGCATAATGCCGGTGGCGACCAGGGCGGCCGAAGATCCGGCTGCCGCGGTCACTGCTGAAGAAAATGGCGCCCCCCTCAAATCCCAGTGCCCTAGGTGACTGCCTAGGTCGCCTAAATGGTTGCACCGGCCCTGCTCACACGGCCGGTCGGCACCGCAGCAGGGCTTAGCAGCTGGAAGCCCCCAACCCCCCAGCTGGACCCTGCTGCCATCCCAGCCCATGCACACTTAGCCGGTGCCTGCAGCTCAGGCAGGACTGCTCAGGGGACGGGCGCTGGCTTTACTTGCTGGGATCCGGGGGGCAAAGGTTCCTCTCCCGTGGGACACAGCAGAGAGTCCCGGTGGCAGGGGCCCTGTGCTGTGCCCATAGGCGCTAAGGCAGGAAGAGGTGCCCAGCCTGGCGCTGCAGAGCAGCCGTGCATGGCGAGGGCGGTGCTCACGCAGGATTCGGCGGACAAGCAGTGCCCAGTTTGGAGCGTGCGTGTATTGAGTTCCATGTCCCAGCCGCGGGAGATTCCGGGGACTGTCAGACAACGATGCTGGAAGGACGGGAGAGATTCAGAACGTTCAATCCTGTAAAACACACCCCGGCCACGTCGCTCCCCGGGCCCAGCCTCCAGCCGCAGGCTCCCCCGTCTCCAGCAGCGGCTGGACTCTGCCAGGCTCCCCCAGGGAAATACTCACCCCTCGCTTCACGCCGGGCACCGGTACAAACCAGAGCCTGCCCCCCTGGAGAGCAGGCGGCTGCACCCCCCTGCCACACCCCGGGGCACAGGCCTGTGGGCACGTGAGAGCCAGGCTGGCCCCGGGCCCGGGTAGCTCTCACCCCCCCCCCCCCCCCCCCCGGCACCGCTGGAAGCTGAGCTGGGATGAGTCAGCTCAGCCCGACGGGTCCCACTGTGCCCCCCCCAGGACACTCTCCCTCTGAGTCCCTCTGACAGTCCTCCCCCCTCGGCGTTAACGCTTCCCAGACGGGCACGGGGGGGTCACACTGTTCTCCACTGAGCGCCCGCCTGCAGCGTGAGCGGGGCTGGCACAGAGCGGCCCAGATCCAGGCAGAGGCTGGACTAGACACCCCGGGCAACAGGGACAGGCCCAGGCCCAGGCCCCCTCCCCAGGCTGCCCACGGAGCCGTGCCGAGACGCCGAGCTCTTTTCTGAGCCCTGCTAGGGTCTTGGCCTTCACAACATCCCCTGGCGAGGAGTTCCACAGGTTGACTGGGCGTTGGGTGAAGAAATCCTGCCTTTGGTTTGTTTTAAACCCGCTGCCTGTTAATTGCATTGGGTGACCCCTGGGTCTTGTGTTCTGAGGAGTAAGTAACACTCCCCTAGTCACTACAGACCTCTGAAGAGTCCGTGTCTCATTCCTCTCTCCTCGCACGGCAGCCGGTCCATCCCCCCCCCCCCTCCCCATCACTTTCATTGCCCTTCTCTGCCCCGTGTCCAGCTGTGACAGCTCGCTTGCACTGGGGCCCCCAGACCTGCAGGCCGTATGCAAGGCCTGGCTCACCATGGCTTTGCACAGCGGCAGTGTGGGCAGAGTGTCCAGGAGTCCCAGCCACACCCCCAGCCAGGCAGGGGAACCCCATGCTGGCATGGACGGGGCACACCTGGACGTGCGGGACCGGATCTCCCTGCAAGGAGCAGCATCCTCAGGCACCAGGCTGTCACCTCCCGAGGACACGAGTGCCCAGGTCTCAGAGGGCACCAGGCAGCCCAGCTCCGGCGGCCTCTTTTCAAAGGAAGGGCTGGCGTTGCCCCACACACCATGGGCACCATCAGTGCCCGTTCCCATCGCCAGGGCTCCCGCCTTGCCCCCACCCCCACGCTCTCCCCCGAGACAGCCCGAGCACCTCGCCTGATTGCACAAGCCCAGCACCCTGGGGCTGGCTCTGGTGAGGGCTTCCGGCGACTCAGGCGTGGGGCAGAACTGACTGCGCTCTGCCCACAGGCTGGTCCTGGAGCCCGCCAGCCGCTGGGATTCCCAGGGCCTCAGCCAAACCCCAGCAGAGGGTTTTCTGTTTGTCATTGCCAAGGATGTGGAGTTCTTCCTTGGGCCCTGTGCTGTGCCCTGCCATGCTCCACCCCAGAGCTGGCTGGGTCCCTGTGAGCTGCCCCATCTCCCTGCAGGCCGGAGGAGCCCCTGCCCCGCCGGGCACACCGCAGCGGCAGAGGAGCTTGGCCAGCTGCTCGCGGGGAGGAGGAAGGAGCCGGCCGCGCTCCATCAGCCTGAGGCGCGATAGGCCGGGGAAGCAGGTGGAGCTCTAGGCAGGCGTCTCAATGCGCAGCAGGTATGAAACTGAACCAACCCTGACCCCCAGCTCCCACGGAGAGGGGCAGTGATGGGGGTGTTTCCCACGCCCAGGGCCAGCCCAGCAGCACACCACTCACACCCAGGGTGCTTCTCCCGGCCTGGCACCAGGGCACCCGGCTGCCACCAGCCTATTTAAAATATGCCCAGCGCTCTCTGCCTCGCGCCCAGCCGAGGAGAAAGGGCAGCGATCTGACGGCTGGGGCAGCTTTGAGGAGCCCACAGAGGAAGAGTCAAGGCCAAAGCTAACCCCAGCCTGTGGCTCTGAGCACAGCGAGGCCTGGCCTCTCTTCTCTTGTGGCAGTGAGTTCCCCAGGCCAGACGCAGCTGTGGGGAAAGTGCCATCTCCCGCATGCAGCAGCCTGGCCCCCTGGGATGCAGCCCTGCCGGAAGCCGTGCTCACAGGGCCGAGGGCTCCGGCTGGCCCGCGTTCAGCAGGGAACCAGTGCAGCGTGGGGCAGCAGGGGCTGTGCCCACAGGGGCCTGGGGCACTGTGCTGAGTGCCAGGGGGACACCAAGGCAGCTCCCTCATCAGCTGGAACGAACTGCGGGAACCAAGCCCAGCAGCCCCAGATGTGTGGGGCACCCTGGCCAGCTCTGGGTCTGCAAGATGGGGCACAATCTTCACCCCAGCCATGAAGGGGAGGAGCAGACAGATTCCTCCCATCTGCCTCCGAGAACATCTAGGCTCCCACAGCACCCAGAGTCCTAGGCAAGGGGATGGGGCCGGCCCAGCCGGCCCCGGCCCAGCCCTGCCCTATGCCGTGCAGACCCCAGGGCAGGGCTAGTCAGGCGCCGGCACTTCCTGAGCTGCCAAACAATCAACCCTTCCAGGCATCCTTCCCCGTGCAGCAGGTGGGGACCAACGCGGAGCTGCCTCCCCCCGCCCCAGCACAGACACCCCTCGCCGCTGTCCTGCAGCCTCCCTCCCGTCCGGAGCCAGCCCAGCTCCCCGGAGCTCCCCTCTAGCACTAGCTCTCCAGGACACGTCGCCCCCAAGGCTCTCAGGTCACGCAGCCCCCACCACTTGGCCTCCCCTGTCCCTGCTGCCTGGCTCCAGGCCCGGCAGAGCCTCGTGTGCTCCGAGATCACGCGGGCTTGTGGAGAGCAGCTGTGGTTTGGCCAGAGGCTGTAGCAATCTGAAGGCTGCGGAGCATTCCAGGAGCCGGCCCCAGGCCCACACCCTCGTGGTGCGGCACGGCTGCTGCCTGCAGCTCCATCCATTGCACGGACAAAGGGAGCCCTGTTCTGCAGACAGCTCCTGACACTCAGCAGCCAGACCCACCCAAGGCCCAGAGCAGGTCACGGTGCTGCCCCTGGGCGTCACTAACCGGGGAGCACTCGGAGCTGCATGGGCCATGCTGGGGGTGTACTGCACCCCCCTGGAGCCAGGCTTCCTGCCTGCCCGGGGCCCCCACACAACTGCAGCCCTCCCTGGGCCAGGAGCCACCTGCCCAGGGGCTCTCCGGGGCAGGCTTACGCCCCAGTAGCTGCATGAGAACGGCCAGGCTGCGTCAGAGCAGTGTCCTGGCAGCCGACAGGGGCCGGAGCCCGGTGCCCCGGGGGAGCGAACAGAACAGGGAATCACCAAGTGACCCACCCCAGAACGGCGCCATGACTCGCTAGCCCTGCAGCCACACAGCTGGCTCCAGCCCTCCCAGGGGGACGCGGCGGCCCCAGGCCGGAGCCCCTGCCCAGGGACACCAGCGCCAAGCCCCAGTGAGTGGGATAAGATTTATTCCTGCTCCACCCCTCCGTGGCCCATGGCGGAGGGGAGTCGGCGTCTACACGAAATCACCATCGTTCTACGGCCGCGGAGACAGATCGCCGCCCGCCCAGCCCCGTGGAGCCCAGCAGGAGCCAGTGAGAGGCAGCGGCCTGAGCACACCGGGCCGCATGCGGCAGGGCCTGCAGAGGTGACACGGCCAGTAGCCAGGCTGTGCGCACCACCCTGCGCCTACGGGCCTGGCTTAGGAGACCCCCCAAGGCTGGGGGTTCCCTGCTGGCTTTGGTCCCAGGCTGCTCAGGGAACAGAGCACCTCCCCCCCCCCCGCAGTGAGGAACCCCTGTCCCCCCACTGCAGTTTGTGTCGCCCCAGCCCGGGTCCCCCCAGCCCCCCCGGTTTTTGGGGGGCAGGAGCCATGCAGACCTGCAGAGGGTCAGGCAGCTGTTTGCCCCTTGTCCTGCCAAGATAAACTCCCTGCGCTGAGGCCGACCAGCTCCTGTGCCGGAGAAGAGGCTGCTGGGAGTGAACCATGGGGCTGGCTGGGCATCCGGGATCCACCCTGAAGGCAGGGCACAGACCCCAGCTCTGGGGCACAGGCTGCAATGGCTGGGATCAGAGACCAGCCCCTCCCCGGGCTCCCCCTGCTAAGTGTTGGCTCTGCAGTGAGCAGGGGCAGGATTCCCTGGGGGCTACCACGGCACAGAGGGTATCGAACGCAGGGCAGCCCAGCCGCAGGCTGGCAGGTCCCCGTCCGCCAGATCCCCAGGTGCTGGGGGGACCGCGGGCCGGAGGGCGGGGGCAGGGCCGCCCAGGGTTAACATGTACTGAGAGCGCTGGGCGGGGGCGGCTGCGCAGCGAGTGGAACGGCGCTGGAGAAGGGTGCCCAGCGGCTCCATCCAGTCAGCAGCCATTGCTGTGGGAGGGGTGGACCCCATGGAGCCTAGTCCTGCGCCACAGGGGCCCCCAGCTCCGACATTCGGACAACGGCAGCAGCGCCAGCGAAGGGCCCCCCACCCCAGCCCCAGGTCAGTGCGTCCTAAACTCTGCCGGAGAAGCACGAGTGCAGCAGCTGCCAGCCCCAGGGAACCAGGCCACAAGGCAGGGCTGCTACCCCTCTCCCCAAGCAGCAGGGCTGGGCAGGCCTCCTGGCGCCTGGTCCGTACGGTAGTGTGACCGGCCCATGGGCCTGCTCCGAGCAGCAGGGGAGAGCAAAGGCTCCCAGCTGGCCAGGGGCACCACGGGCTTCTCCTCTGAAGCATCAGCTACTGGCCAGGAGCCGCGGGACGAGCCGGCCCAGCGCTCTGACCCTCTACAGCAATTCTTAGGTCCCGAAGGCAGAGGCCAGCTGATGCCAGTTCCAGCCGGGCAGAGCCTCCCTGGGCCCGCTGTGTCCTGCCCCGCTCATGCCCCGCAGCTGTCGGTACAGTCCTGCCCGCTCCGGAAGAGGTGATAGATGCTGACGAGGGGGAACATGGCCAGGGCGCCCACCAGGGAGCCCGCCTGGATGACCGCTCCACACCACACCAGCGCCGCGTGGCCGGCCTCGTGCAGCAGGCTGCCGATCACCACCTTGAGGTAGGAGAAGAGGCCCAGGAACAGGATCCAGGACAGCACCTGTCGGGGAGAGACGGGGCCTCAGCACCTCGCCAGCCACGGGGGCCAACCACAGCGACCCAAGGGAACCCAAGGGTGGCGACGGGCAGGACCAACAGAGCCATCCCCGCCTCGTGGGCCAGAACCCCTGAGCAAACAGGCCTGGGGGCCGGCTGAGAACCAGGGGGCACTCGCCAGCCCCTGGGGATCCCGGGCATTGCCTGGACCCCCAGACATTTCGCCAGCCCTGTGAGCCTGGTATCAACCCAGGGCCGGCTCCAGGCACCCGCGAAGGAAGCAGGTGCTTGGGGCGGCACGTCCCTCAGTCCGTCTCTGAGCTGCCGCTGAAGAGAGGGAGGGAGCGAGGGGCCCGCCGCCGCCGAACGGAGCAGCACCACTGAGCTGCTGCCCATCGGCTTTACCTTCTTTTCTTCCCTTCGCTTCGCCGCTCGGGCGGTAATAAAGCTGGCGCCGGCCCCGTATCAGACACCTGGGGACTGAACCCCGAGGAGCAGCCCAGGGCAGGAGGGGCAGAGCCGGGAGCCACGGGAGGAGACCGGAGGGACGTTTCCCAAGGGCCCTGGGAAGCCCCGGCAGGTAGAGGCCGACTGGTCGGTGCCCCAGAGATCAGGCCCTGGAGCAAAGCCGCAGCCCACCAGCAGGGGACGCTCTGACGGCTCCTCTGCAGCCAGGTGCAGGGGCCCCCAGAGAGACCGGGGCCGGACTCCACCCTACTCACCACCAGGGCGACTCCTGCGGCACTGCCCAGCAGGGGAGGGCAGGGGCTGAGCACGGCCAGCACCATCAGATAGGCCGCAAAGACGCCTCCCAGCACGGAGATGACGCCCAGGCCCACCGCTGACCTGGGGGGAGAAGGCAAAGGAGGGTCAGTGGCGGGCCGGGGGGGCGAGTGGGGGCAGGGGACAGGAGCACGGCCCTGCTGTCTGAGCAGCACCGGGGGCAGGAGGCGTTAGACTGGGGGCGCCAAGTGCTGTGCTCTTGGGGTGCAGGGAGAGCTCGGAGCAAGGCTTGGGGTGCCCCGAGAGGGACTCCCACGCCAAGGCCCCTGTTGATTTAGTAACATGCTGGGGGGGCGGCTACGTCAGTTTGTACAGGTGGGGCTCAGAGCAGAGCTCTGTAGGGGAGGGGCCGAGCTCAGCGTTCCCATCGCTGTCGTGTCTACACTGAAGCGGGGCAGCGGCACAACTGTAGGTGTAGCTGTACCTGACACGGGGAGGGGGGGGGGGGGTGAGAGAACACTGGCCCGGCTGGAACAATTCACCCCCCCCCCCAAGCTGGTCAGGCTGCAGCATCTCCATGGGGCCTCCTCCTTCAGCTGAGAACACCTCACACCACACCACACCTCTCCAAGCCTGCTCCGAGAAGAGCCTCTCCCCCATAGGCTAGGCCAGATTTAGAGCTGTGGGGACGTGTGGGGAGGGGGGCTCGGAGCTGTGAGGACGTACGGGGAGGGGGGCTCGGAGCAGAGGGGACGTACGGGGAGGGGGGCTCGGAGCAGTGGGGGCGTACGGGGAGGGGGGCTCGGAGCAGTGGGGGCGTACGGGGAGGGGGGCTCGGAGCAGTGGGGGCGGTGGGGGAGGGGGGCTCGGAGCATACGCGACGTACGGGGAGGGGGGCTCCGAGCGGTGGGGGCGTACGGGGGGGGGGGCTCGGAGCAGAGGAGACGTACGGGGAGGGGGGCTCGGAGCAGAGGAGACGTACGGGGAGGGGGGCTCGGAGCAGAGGAGACGTACAGGGAGGGGGGCTCGGAGCAGAGACGTACGGGGAGGGGGGCTCGGAGCACTGGGGGCGTGTGGGGAGGGGGGCTCGGAGCAGCAGGTGTGTTGGAGGACTCAGAGCAGCAGTAGGAGAGTCTGAGCGGCAAGGGGGTGCTGGACCAGTGCAGGGGAAAGTGGGGTGAAAGGAGGGGCAGAGCTGTGCAATTGGGGCTCTGTCCCCCCCCCAGCCAGAGAACACGTAGCGTTTATATGTCCCCAGCCGTGTAGTATCTGAGGCTGGGAAGGTTTGAGGGGCTTTCTCCTCACCGCAGCCAGGGGAGGCGGGCAGTGGGGAACGGAGATGCAGAGAGATGAAGGAACATGCCCGAGGTCGCCCATCGTGTCTGTGGCGGAGCAGGGAACTTGACTCAGCTCTCCCAAGTCCCAGGCTCTAACCGCTGGGCCAGCCCCCCCTTTCCATAAACACCCCCGACTCCCCCGGGCCCCTGCCCATCAGTCTGAGCTGCCCCCTCCCCCTCCGGCAGCTGGCGGGCCTGGGGAGCCTGGCAAGCCGAGGCACCAGGCAGCTCGGGGCGGGAGGCGGGGACGTGGTCTCGGTTTTACAAACGTTTCACGTGCACAAACCCTGGACCCGGCTTGGCTGCTCACTAGGGACCCAGATACATGCCGGGCCCCCAACTCCGACCACAGAGCCACCATGCAGCTGTGACCCGCAGCTCTCCTTGCTGGCCCACCCCCCTCCCCCCAGCTGCACCAGTGCCCCTCAGGCAGGGGGTGTCAGACGGTGCTGAAGCGCGCTCTGGGGCAAGGGTGAAGAGGGGGGTAGGGAGGAGGCTGGGACATGTGGAGGTTCAACAAGGACAAGTGCAGAGTCCTGCACTTAGGATGGAAGAATCCCAGGCACTGCTACAGACTAGGGACCGAATGGCTGGGCAGCAGTTCTGCAGAAAAGAACCTGGGGGTTACAGTGGACGAGAAGCTGGATAGGAGTCAGCAGTGGGCCCCTGTTGCCAAGAAGGGATTTTGGGTTGTATAAGTAGGGGCATTGCCAGCAGATCGAGGGATGTGATCATTCCCCTCTACTCAGCACTGGTGAGGCCTCATCTGGAGCACTGGGTCCAGTTTTGGGCCCCACACTACAAGAAGGATGTGGATAAATTGGAGAGAGTCCAGCGGAGGGCAACAAAAATGATTAGGGGGCTGGAGCACATGACTTATGAGGAGAGGCTGAGGGAACTGAGATTGTTTAGCCTGCAGAAGAGAAGAATGAGGGGGGATTTGATAGCTGCTTTCAACTACCTGAAAGGGGGTTCCAGAGAGGATGGATCTAGACTGTTCTCAGTGGTGGCAGATGACAGAACAAGGAGCAATGGTCTCAAGCTGCAGAGGGGGAGGTCTAGGTTGGATATTAGGAAACACTATTTCCCTAGGAGGGTGGTGAAGCACTGGAATGGGTTCCCTAGGGAGGGGGTGGAATCTCCTTCCTTAGAGGTTTTTAAGGTCAGGCTGGGATGATTTAGTGGGGGTTGGTCCTGCTTTGAGCAGGGGGTTGGACTACCTGAGCTCCTGAGGGCCCTTCCAACCCTGCGATTCTGATGCTCTGTGCCCGGCCCTACCTGCAGAGCACAAACATGGCGACGAAGCAGGCCACGGGGTTGGCGATGTTGCTGAGCACCACGGAGAGGTGGTAGGCCGTGCTCCCGTAGGGCAGGCAGGAGTAGCTCTGCACCGAGGGCAGCACGCCGTTGGTCAGCGCGTTGGAGACGCCCAGCAGCACCAGCAGGTAGATGTTCCGGCCCGTCCAGAAGGAGGCGCCCTTGGCGATCTCTGTGGCGCTGTCCGCCGTGGGGGTGCCGTCCTGCAGCGGGAAGGACTCCTCCGTCTCCACGCTGACCTTGGAAGCGCTCTCCTGGCAGGCGGCGGCGCTGCTGGCGCGGTGGCGCTGCAGGATCAGCCCCAGGAAGGCGAGTGCCGAGACAGCGAGCATGGCGGCCATCAGCCAGAAGTAGGTGTCCGCAGGGAAGTTCTCCTGCAGGTAGTGGGGCTGGGAGCCGTTGCCGGAGGTGGCGTTGCGGCACTCCAGCTTGCCCACCCCTTGGGCCAGCGCCAGCACGCAGGGGAAGAGGGCGCTCAGGCCCTGGCCCACGAAGAAGGTGCGGATGAACGGCTGGGGGAAGCGGTACATGAAGGGCAGGAAGGTGACGTTGGAGGTGCAGCAGACCAAGGCCAGGACGAAGGCCAGGAGCAGGAAGGCCAGGCTGTGGGGCTCCCCCGCCACCGTGGCCGTCCGGTGCCAGAAGAGAGCCAGGAAGAGGCCCGCCCCCACGCCCAGCACCTGGCTGGCGTGGATGACCCAGCGCTCCTTCAGCCGCCCAGGGGCCAGCTTGTGGGCCAGGGTGACGGCGATGGGGCCCACGTTCCCCAGGGCGATGAGGACCGAGAGGTAGGCAGGGAGATTCCAGCCTGCAGGGGGAGAGACACAGCGCTAGTGACACTGACGTCCCGAGCCCTTCGCCCTGCAGGGCAGCCGGAGCCTCGGTGCGCCAGGCACCCCAGGGCCCAGCCCCGAGCCCTGCAATTCTGGGCCCTTCTAGTGCAGGCGACCAGAGCCGCCCAGCCCGTGCCCCCCTTGCCGGAGAGGGAAGCAGAGGCTGCAGAGTTCCGGGCAGCACCGCGAAGGGGCCAGTGCCTGGGTTTCGTGTCGTCCGGGCTCTGGTTGGGGGAGACAAAGCCAGGGCTCCCATGGGGGTGCTGCAGCCTCCCGTGGGATCAGCACAGCCCGGCGCAGCCCTACTGGGGAGAAAGGAACCCATGGGCTGATCTCCCCGCAGAGAGCGCGACGGGGGGGTGGGGGGCAGGGCGGACGCTGGCTAACGAAACGCTGCTACCAAAGCAACTCGCAGAGCTCTGCTGCTGCCCCCAGTCCCGACCCTCCATGGAGACGCTGCACTGTGGGATGGTCCTGGGGGCCAGCGGGGACCGGCCGAGCCCCAGCCAGCCCGGGCTGCAGGCTGCTAGTGGCAGGGGCCAGGCGAGGGCATGCGTGTGGGGGGGGAATCCAGCTGCGAGGCGGGGAGGCTCAGGCACACTCCCTTGGCACAGCCGGGTAACACCGCCAGCCCCTGGCAGCGCTTAGCTGGGAACACCGTGTGCCCGCAGCAGGTGCAGAGGCAGCCTTCAGCTGGGCGGCCCTGGCACAACGGCAAGACAGAGAAGTAGGGAACCAGGCCTCCAGCACCCTCAATAGCCCCCCAGGGGAAGCACAGCAGCCTGCCCCCGGCCCCAGGACGCTGCCTGTGCAGAGCGTGGGGCTGGCCTGCCAGCCTCCCGCCCCAGGGCTCCCTTGCCATGGCCCGAGGACACTTGCGGGTGACCTGCGGGGGGCTCTGTGACAGAGGCGAGCCTGGAGCCGTGGGGGACCCCCACAGAGGAGGAGAGTGGAGGCGCCACGGGGAGCAGGGGGCCCCCAGGAGGCTGGGTAGCGTGTGCGTGGGGCACCAAACGTGAGCATGACGGGGTGGGGGGAGGTGGCTGGCGTGTGCGTGCAGAGTGGCAGAGAAGGGCAGACAGGAGGGGAGTTGAACCAGGAACAAAAGGAGCCTGGAAATCCCCCAGCTCCTCCTCCGCTGTCTCTGCCGGTGGGAGGGGGGCGCTGCCAGAATGGCCAAGGTGTGCCCCCCCTCCCCCATTGTGGGCATTTGGAACCCCCGACGCCGGCTACTCCTAGCCAACCCGGCTACGGCAGAGGCGAGCGGGCCCCTGTCTGGCCGGGGGCCCAGCGAGTTCCTCTGGGACCGGGCAAAGGGCGAGGAGCGGCCTCCCTGCACTCGTGGCGTGGCTGTGGCAGGGCCGTGCGTGGGGCGGGTGCAGATCACGGCAGGGCTACGGGCGCCCCAGCACAATCCCTCCCGAGCAGGAACAGAGCGGCCCCCGTTTGGGAGGCGGTGGAACTGGAACCGCCCTAACACTAACTCCCGGCCCTGCCTCCTGCTCCTTATCCCGCTAAGGAGCCAGCCCCAGCACGCCAGAAACACCCACTCGGCCCACCCCACTGGCCTTCCCCGGTGTGCAGCCAGCACGGCACGCACTAGCCTCCACCCCCAGAGACGGGCTGAGGGCGGCTCTCCGCGGGGAAAGCCAGGCAGCACCTGCTGGCTCCTGGCACAGAGAGCGGGAGAACCCAGCCCCCCCCAGGCAGGGCTCCGCTCCGACACCCGGGGACTCCACAGCTTCTTCACTAGGCCACCCAGCAGCCCGGGAGCAGAACAAAGCTCCCTTGGGGCCTGCGTTCCCGGCTCCTACGGCAACCCGGAGCCCGGAGCTCCGGCTGCAACCTGGCGCCCCGGCGGCAACCCGGCGCCCGGAGCCCCGGCGGCAGCCCGGCGCCCAGAAGCAGCTGCCCGCGTTCACACCAGCAGCGTCCTTGCTGCCTCCCGCTTCGCCAAGGACCCGCCAAGGACTCTTCCTTCGCCCTGGGCCGTGAAACCCGCTGGAAGCCGGGGGAGCTCATTCCCTTCCTGCCTTTGTTCTCCGCCCGCTCGGCTGGAACCGAACGTGCTGTTTGTTGCCTGGGGCTTTGGGCTGCAGCCTGAGCATCCTTGTGCTCAGCTAGCACAACACGTGCTGCACGCGTCCAGGGCAGCACGTCTCTGCGCAGCCGGCACCGGACACCGGCCCCCTCTGAGTCCAGGGCACCGCCGGGGCCAGAGCCAGCAGGGTTCCAGCTACTCTTCCGGTGCCCTGCTCGGGCGGGGTGGCAGCAGCTGGGTCAGTCACGAGCTACAGGAGCGTGCCCAGCTTTGGCTCCCATTCTGATCCTTCGTGGCCTGGGCGGTCGGAGCCACGCAGGCTAACGCAGCATTCGGAGGCCGTACACTGCTGGGGAGGGGCTAAGTGAGAACCCCCCACCCCCAGAGGCCTCACGCCGCCGGGGAGGGGCTAAGTGAGACCCCCCCCACCCCTGAGAGGCCTCACGCCGCTGGGGAGGGGCTGAGACCCCCCCGCCCCCCAGAGGCCTCACGCCGCCGGGGAGGGGCTGAGAACCCCCCGCCCCCCAGAGGCCTCACGCCGCCGGGGAGGGGCTGAGAACCCCCCGCCCCCCAGAGGCCTCACGCCGCTGGGGAGGGGCTGAGAACCCCCCGCCCCCCAGAGGCCTCACGCCGCTGGGGAGGGGCTGAGAACCCCCCGCCCCCCAGAGGCCTCACGCCGCTGGGGAGGGGCTAAGTAAGAACCCCCCACCCCCCAGAGGCCTCATGCTGCTGGGGAGGGGCTAAGTAAGAACCCCCCACCCCCCAGAGGCCTCATGCTGCTGGGGAGGGGCTAAGTGAGACTCCCCACCCCCCAGAGGCCTTACACGGCTGGTGAGGGGCTAAGTGAGACCCCCCCACCCCTGAGAGGCCTCACGCCGCCGGGGAGGGGCTAAGTGAGACCCCCCCACCCCTGAGAGGCCTCACGCCGCCGGGGAGGGGCTAAGTGAGAACCCCCCGCCCCCCAGAGGCCTCACGCCGCTGGGGAGGGGCTGAGAACCCCCCGCCCCCCAGAGGCCTCACGCCGCCGGGGAGGGGCTAAGTGAGACCCCCCACCCCCCAGAGGCCTCACGCCGCTGGGGAGGGGCTAAGTGAGAACCCCCACCCCCCAGAGGCCTCACGCCGCTGGGGAGGGGCTAAGTGAGACCCCCCCCACCCCCCAGAGGCCTTACACGGCTGGGGAGGGGCTAAGTGAGACCCCTCGTTGCTGAGCCCCGGACTAGCAGGTTCGCATGTTTCCCAAGGACGGGGATTGTCTGAGCCCCACCCGCCCCCTTTCATGATCACAGGGATGTTGCCGTGTAACTACAGCAATTCCCCATTCAACACTCTCCTCCGCTCCGCTGGCTCCGGGCGCTGGGCAGCCGGAAGGGAAGACGAATGGCACAGCAGAAGGCAAGACACCTGACCACCCACTGGGCTGCTCCTACGTGCCAGGTGAAGCCAGGGGCATCACCCTGCCGGGCCCACAGGCTCCGCTCTATTGCCACCCATCAGTGCCTCACCTTCTGGAAGCCACTTCACCACCACGGGGAGCTCCACCCACAAGGAGTTCACGGAGACCCAGGAGCCCATTCCGAAAAGGGCCACCAGCACGTGAGTGAGCACAGCCTGGCCCATCACGGAGGCAGCCATCCTCTCACCCTGGCAACAGAGAAGAGAACAAGGTCCGGTTCAGCTAATCCCCTGGTGAACAGCGCCCGCTCTGAGGGGATTCCAGACGGGGTCCCTGGCTCCCAGGGCAGGCGTGCTGCAGCACAGAGGGCTCAGAGCCAGGGAGAACCTGGCATAGGAGTCAGCAGAGCCCCCTCCCAGCGACGGACATGCACAGAGCCGGGCCGGCTTCCTACACACAGCCCCATCCGTCTAGCCTGCCTCACGCCTCTCCCAGGGGCTCAGTCCGTGTGACTGGCAGGGGAGGTCAATCTCCATGGCCCAGCCAGTCCCCTGTCTGCAAGGGCCTAACAGCAAAGAGCTGGTCACAGTGGCAATCTCAGGTCTGAGCATTTGGCCACTAGGAACAGGGCACGACCAGTGAGTCAGGGTCTGTCTGTGACTAAGGGGGAAGATTCTGCATCTCCCTCAATTGATTCCTAGGAGGCAGCAGGGGCTGTCTCCACCCCACCCGTGTTCCCTCCCGCTGGGCAGCTGGTAAGCAGAGGGGTGGGGAGAACAGGGGGTTTGTACCTGGGATTACCTGATAGGCTGGTGGATCCAAAACCAAATCGCTCCCAACAGCCCGAGCTATGCCAGGCGAAGAGCGAGGAGGAGTCCAGAGCCGCCGGAGCAGGGATCCCCACAGCCAGCCATCGCTGAAAGAGACAACATCCTTCACCAGAGCGCCCACCGCTGGGTGTGCTGGGGCTGGAACTGTCCTACCAGGGCCCAGCGCCAAACTCCAGCGGCCAAGGCCTGAGCAGGGGCGGTGCTGTGGGACGATGCACGGAGCGCGCACGTCCGAACGCTCCCATTCAACCTCTCAGCACAGTTGTAAGCCAGTGAGCTGAATGCAACAAGCCAATGGTCAATTTCTATTCGCACTGTCAGAGCCCGGGCAGAGCTGCAGGCAGGCTCCAGGGGTGCTGACAGCTGGGCAAGGACCTCAGGAGTGGGGCAGCCGCAGGGCTGTGGGGCACTGGCAGAGCTGTCTTCATACCCTCTATTCACACTTTCAACCCAGGCTCCAGAGCAGCTGTGGGACCCACTCCCTGCACCTTTCTGTGCCCTGTGTCAGTTCTGACCAGACCTGCTGTGGGGCAGAGCCCTGGGTCCCCCAGTAGCACACGGACTGACCACCCCACACATGCTAAATCACAGCCAGAGCACCAGGGTAGGAGGCGGCGAGTCCTGCTATGGAGCAGGCAGCTGGGGAGGCTGATTGATTAGACCCACTGGACGGCCAGGGTGAGTCTGGGCTTTACGCAGATCTCAGCGGTGGGGAGATCCCCCCATGCAACACTAAGAGTGCCCTGGCCCATCCCCCATGGCCCAGCGGGGGCCAGAGCCCATGTGCTCACCCCTGGGCCGGTGGGAAACCTCAGACAGCTCTGCAGTGACTCCTCCGGTTGACCAGGAATGATGCCCACGGGTTCCCTGTCCAGCCCTCACTGGCTAATAGCAGCGTAGGCCTGGCAGAGAGAGACTGGGCCCGGTTGGCGCTGAGCGGCGTTCTGCCCGTGCTAGCAGTTACAGGGCCCTGAAGGGGGGTGACAGGCCGCTGCAGTTGAGGTGAGAGGAGATGGAGGCAGACTGAGGACTCCAGCTCAGGGGAAGTGACCCCAGCAGCCCCCCCGGGGCGGAAATGGACAGCCGGGGGGGGGGGGGGGAGTGGAGAATCAGAGGATGCCAGAGCTCTGGGCAATGAGAGTCCTGAGCAGAGGCAGAGATGAGCTGTGTGCAGGGAGGCTCCCCAGCAAGGCAGAGCGACCGGAGGTGGAGCTATGGGCGTGCGATCGGCGAAGCTATGGGCGTGCGATCGGCGTAGCTATGGGCGTGCGATCGGCGTAGCTATGGGCGTGCGATCGGCGTAGCTATGGGCGTGCGATCGGCGTAGCTATGGGCGTGCGATCGGCGTAGGACTAGGAGCTACGGCTGAGAGACCCAGTGCCCATGACTGGGACACGGGAGCAGGAGGCAGTGAAAGATAAAGGAACCTGCTGAGCCTTGTTCTTCCCAAGCCCCTGGAGAAAGGGGCTCGGCAGCCTCCAGCCGTATCACAGCTACAGCGTTAGCGCCCCACGCTGGGAGAGGCTGGGGAGTAACGGGACCACTGCAAACCCCGTCCATTGCCAACGAGCAGAACGCGAGGGCCATCACGTACGGCGGGGACACAGCGCAGCAGGGGCCCAGCGGGGCCCAGAGCCCCTGGAGCTTGGCCTGGATTCCTACGTAACAGTATAGCCCACTGGATGCCCCACACCCTCGTAGTGACCTTACCCGCCCCCCAACCACCTCCCTGCCACCACCCGTCCCAGATCTAGCCCCCTAACCACCCTCCTCCCCACTGACCCCCACCTGTCCTCACCCTGCTCCATACCCACATCAGCTCAGCAGCAGGCTGGGACGGAACACACCCTGTATTCACACCCCATAATCCTCTGTGGGCAAAACAGGCCTTGTCAGGTAGCATCTGAAAACTGATAACTCGCTGGTCAATAACATCCCGGCAGAACGTGGGTAGCAACATTACATGTAAAGTTACAAATCCCGTCACAATGACATTGGTGGCACATGTTCAAAACCACGTAGCCCCGACTGGGCAGGTCCTAAACAACAGGATGTGTGTTCATCTCAGTTTATATCCGAGTTGTGACCAGGATCCTCAGAGAGCGAGAGGGGGGAAAGCAGGAGACAAGGAAAATCTGCATTTCAGCAAACAAAGGTGAGAAGAAACAGCTGCAGCCTCTTTCACCACCAGGCACCACGTGGCCTCCTTCACCCCTCGAATGAACTTGAACTGGGGGTAACTGTCAGGAAAATGCAGTACAAGGATGAGTGAACTGTAGAAGTGAGGGGCAAAGCCACACCCAGCTCTCTCTCCCTGTCCATCTCTCTGTTCCAGCCGGCAAAAGGAACAGTCTGTGGACTTTGGAAGCAGATCCTGGCCTCCAAGTCTGGTCAGCAATCGACTGAAAACATGCAGTATGGGACTTCCCCGGGACCCACGTCTAGTTTGAAAGCGTTTCATCTTTCTCTCGGCTGTAAGAATTTCCGACTCTAATGCCTTATGCAGGTATTCACTCAAAATCTCCCTCTTTGTAAACAAACAAACTTGTTTCATTCTTTAATTAAAACGAACCCAGCGTTGTGAATTGGTTGAGTAACTTCATTTACAGGAGCAGACTGTTGTATGCTGAGGAGGGGGCTGGACAGTGCAGAACAACCTTTGTGTGCGCGTTTGGGGGGGATTAATCCAGGACTGGGAATGTGCTGGGATCACCCTGCAGCTTGTAACCAAGGCTCCTGGCAGCCAGAGTGTGGCTGATGTTTGCTGGGGTCAGAGCTGCTGGCCCAGGGCCGCGGCTACACACACACACACGGCTACACACACACTCACACTCACTCACTCAGGGTGTGACCTGCGTGCTGGCAGGCTGTTTGTGAGGAGCCCAGGTTGGGCGCTACAGCAGCAAAGCACGGGGAGGCACCCCAGGTTGCAGGGCAAGTGGTGACACAGCCCCTCACTGCTCCAGATTGCAACCTGGCATGTCCTACAGGCTCCTCATCCTCACGGCCAGCCTGATGCTGCTTCCTCTAACCCCTGCAGGGTGTTAATCGCAGGGGGCCCAAGGCAAGTCACTGAAGTGTTACTGGAGCAGGAGTCCTGTTTGCACCCCTGGGAGGCCCTCCCGGCAGTCGCCCTGGGGCAGCCGGCACAGAACGGGCATTTCAGACGTCAGGATGGTGGATCCCTTTGGAATCCGGCGATTAAAAAGAGCCTCCTGCTCAACTGCACTGATACAGAATGGGGGTGGGGAGCAACTGGCTGCTCAAGAGTGGGGAAGTCAAAAACGCAGAGCTGCCCCGGAAATCAACACAGCCCAGCAAGTCTCAGGAATTCAGGTTCTGCCAACCTCCCTGCTCTGCCTCCTGAAAAGCTTGTCAGGGCACGGAACATGCTGAGCACCGGGTGCTGGAATAAGAGCATCTAGCACCTCGACAACCCTCGCACTGCTCCTTCCCCGCAGGCAGCATGCGCCGTGCCCATTGTGCAACGGGGCCTGGAGGAAGTTGGGCAATGGGAGTTTCTGAGCGGGCAGAGATCCACCCGCTCCCAGTTTAACACGACAGCTGCCAACATCAGCCCTGGTTGCAGAGCTATCAGCAGCTTTCAGATCCAGCCCCAGCACTGATCTCCCTGCCCTCCTGCCGCAAGAAGCTGTGAGTCTGCTCCACAGACCAGGACTTCCTTTAACCTGAGCTAAATGGACCTGCCACTAGTGTCCCTGTGGAACTCCAGGGGCTCAGATTATAGGAGAAAGAAGAGGGCTGAACAGACCAGTTCTCGTTCATCCTAGTGCTAAATTACCCCATTGTACCTTTGGCCTTCCTCAGGCTTCTCTGCAGCCTCAGGAGATGCTTCCTTACGGTTGGGAGGCAGCCAGACAGCTCGTAAGATGAGACTCCAGCACCACTCAAGGTCCCCAGCACCTCCTGAGTTCCCTCTCGGCAAGTCCTGGAAATGCAGAGCCCAGCAGCGTGAGACACCATCTCTGGCAGCACAAGTGGCCCTCCCCATGGCCACACTCACACCTACCTGGAGCTGAGCCTCTCACACACCTTAGGGTCCTTGGTGAATTTCATGAACCCGCAGTCACTCCCTCCTCTAAATAATTCACCCGGCCATGGGACAGCCCAGGGCCCAGCACCCAAGCAAGTCACCCACTATTAACCTCTATCCAAACAGGCCAGCTGCTGCTCACCACGGCTCCCTTTCGCCCCAGCGGCCAACACACCACAAGGCTCCCCTCCTACCAGGGGTTACTCATTTCCCGGACAGCTTTTTATGGAGACGCCTTATCAAAAGTGTTGTGAAATCCCCACCCAGCACCCAATGGCTCCTCTTATCTGCTAATTTATTGGCTTCTTCTGAGAAGCCCAGCCAGCCGGTCAGAGCTGCCTGATTGAGGACTGAGCTGGCTGGGCCCGGACCAGTGACCCCCACCCCTGACCACACTCCTTATGGCCGGTGTTACATGCCGGTGGATCTCAGCCAGGGGCAGGTGCACCCCGGGGGGACGGAGAGGTCTCGCGCGGGTCCATCAGCTCCTCTGGAGATTTGCCGAGTTTTACAGCCGGCTCCAGGAAAAGCCCTAGACTCGGAGCTCGCACCGTGAGCTGCGGACGCGGAGATGCACGTGCGGCAGGGGCTGGGTGTGAGACGGAGCCGCTAGACACGAGAACGGGAGCTGGTGCTCAGCCCTGGCCCGGCTCGGACCCTGCCGGTCTGTGTCTGGGTTTGGAGCGAGCAGCTCTGCGGGGCGGTGAAACCCGGGGGCGGGGCGGGGCGGGGCGGGCAAACCCGCGTCCCGGAGGGGGGGGGGGGGCAGGCGCCTGGAAAGGTCCAGAGCCGCCAGCGGCCTAAGAGCTTCTCCCAGCAGCTGCCCCCGGCCCACGCCGGGCCGGGCTCCGGCTACGCGGGACTGGGGGCCCCGGGGGCCTTCCCAGCCCCCCCCCGGGGCAGGACGCACCCCGGGCCGGGCTCCGGGCTCCGCCCCCGCCGGGAGCTCCCCAGCCCCCCGGGACGCCTAGGCCTGGAGAGCGGCTCCCCCCGGCCGAGCCCCGGGCCCAGCTCCGGCCCGCGAGCGCTGCGGGCCCGTCCCCACTTCCCCACAGCCCCCCCCCCGCACCTCTCTCCTCCCCCCTCACCGCCCCCCCCCCGCGCTCTCACTCGCACGCGGCTCCAGCCTCCTGCCCGCTTCCGCGAGTGGGGGGTGGCCCCGCCCCGGAAGTGACGGATCCGGGATGGCGCCGCAACATCCGGTCTCGCGGGCCCCTGACTGAGGAGCCGGCGGCGCACGCGGGGATCCCGGTCAGCAGCGCGCGGCCCCCCCTGCCCCTTCCCACAATCCTCAGCGCGGGACCCCGGGTTGCCCCACAGAACCCTGCCCCGCCCCTCCCCCACCCCGAGTCCCCCCTCCCCTCCTCACCCCCCCACCCCGAGTCCCCCCGCCCCGCCCCCATTCAGCCCCCCTTGAAGCTCGCCAGCTGCGGGCTCCCCGGTTGCAGATTCACCCGCGTGTCTCTGCCTGCGCCTCCCCCGCTGCCGCAGCAGCAGCTTTGCCCCCGGGCCGGACCCCGCAGGAGGCTCCCAGCCCCCCAGCGCTGGCCTGAAGCGGCGCCGTCCTCTGGCTAGAGCAGGGCAGGGAGCGCGCCGCCCCCAGGGAACTCCGTGCCCCCGAGTGTCACCCAGCCCCTGCGAGTGACCCAGCCGGTCCGCTCCCAGGGCGGCGCAGGGCTGGGGGGGGGGCAGGGCGAGAAGCCCTGAGGACAGGCCCATGTCTCCAGGGGCGCTGACAGGAGTTCATCGGGCGCCGTGTGGAAGAAGCGGGAAGTTAGGGCCTTGTAGGTAAAGGAGGGCAGCAGGGAGATGGCTGACGGGAACAGCAATACTTTATTCCCCCTGTCAATCTCCCCGTGCTCCGGGTCGGTCGCCCCCTTTGTGTTGGGTTAGAGTCTTTCTAGAAGATACGCTCTCGTTCAGGCTGGATCCAGCCTCTCCCTGGGGAGGGTTCCCTGGCCTGCGCCATGCAAGAGTTCAGACTAGATGGTCAGAACGGTCCCTTCTGGCCATAAAATCCATTAATCGTCATTCCCAATTTACAGCTGGGGAAACTGAGTCGCAGAGAGGTGACGTGTGTCACCTGGGGTCGAACATCACCATCAGCGCCGGGAACAGAACACAGATCCCGTCACTTGGAGCGCCACGCCCTGTCCACAGGGGACCACGCGGAGGCTGGAACCAATGAATGAGATCCAGCTTTTGTCCTTGGCCTGTGTTGGTTTTCACTTCGCTGCCGGCCTGCCTTGGTAGGAACATGCGGAAAGACCCGAACGCTCCTAGCAGGGGTTGTCACCTGTCTTTTTTGCTGGAAATGTGCTGCCAGATTGTCTCTGTCGATTAACCCGGCCTATAGGAGCTACTATGGAAGAGCCCAGGACAGCAGAGAACTTGAGAGAGGCTGGGGCCTCTTCAGAACTGTCCGGCACAGGGCAGAAGGCTTCCAAGAAGCAGAGAACCAAGGCAGGTGGGAGACCGGGACCAGGGGATGCCAGCAAGGCCTCCAAAAAGAAGGCGGCTTTCAAGGCCCCCAGGAGAGTGGCCCCGGACTACTTTGTTCATGAGACGGACAATGACATGCTGCTGATCATTGCCAACATCGGCGACGGGCAAGACCGCCCTCCCAGGAAAGTAGCAAAGAGAAAGCACCAAGCGCCAGCAAAGAAGCAGCCGCTGCAGCGCGTCCAAAGGACTGGCGTGGCAGGAGGGAGAAAGAGAGAGAGAGGAGGGGCTCCTGCTGCCCAGGAGCCTGTGCCTGGGGGCCGGGCTGAGGAAAGCGGGGGAGCTGCTGGGGCCTCCTGGGGAGAGCGCCTCCCAGTAGAAATCCTGGTGCGGATCTTCCAGTCTTTGGTGGCGTCCGAGGGGGCCGTGCCCTTGCTCTGCAGGTGTGTGGAGATCCAGGGAAGTGGGTTAGCGGGGACCAGGCAGTCAGCACGGCACAGTCACTCAGTGCTTACGGGAACAAGCTCACTGGCTTCCTTCTCTGTTTGGGCTAATAGTCCATCCTTGCTTCCTGCTTTGCTGGGGTCAGAGGGAATGGGGGGCCGGGGTGATGAGAGGAAGGATGGGCCAGTGGTTAGGGCACTAGCTTGGGACTTTGGTTCCATTCAGATGATCACAATGGTCCCTTCCGGCCTTGGAAGCTATGAATTCCTTGCTCTGTCACAGACTTTCCGGGTGACCTCGTGTCACGGGCTCACAGATTGTGCCCACTCTTGGCCCCACGCGGTCCGTGGGGGGGGGCCCCTTTCAGTGCGACAGCCCTTCTCGGGGGCCACTCTCTCTCGGGGTCAGGCCCCTCCATCTCCCAGAGTCGCACCTCTTTGAGCCTTAGCACATCTGTTTCTCGCTGTGGGCCAACTCAGGGAGTCAGGGGCGCTCTGGACCCCCACCCCGGGCCTCCACCCCCCAAAGGGGTTGATGCAACCCTGCTCTCTAGCCCAGAGTGAATCAGCCAGCGTAACACAGGAGGGTTTATTGAGTGTTGAACCCAGCACAGGAAACTCTCAGGGCCTCAGGCCTGGCCTCCCTCAGCACAGCACATCCCAGTCCCCCTGCAGCCAGGGGGGCTCTGCCTGCTCCCCTGCTCCAGCCCCGAGCCCCCCTGCTCCCAGCTGGGCCTCCGATATCCCCTCTGTCCATTGGCTTCTCTCCAGATAATCAGGGCCGTAAACAGGCAGGCCTGGGTCTCCTCTCCTCCCAGCCCTCTGGCCGCTTTGGCTGGAACTGGCTGGTCAGGTCACCGGGGTCCTCTCCCCGCAGCCCATTGTCCCCCACTGGCCAGAACCAGCTGCGACTCCTGAGCTGGGTCTCCGGGTCACCAGTCGCTGGGGTCTCCATCCTCCAGGCCATCGGCCGGGGGTCCCGAGTTCCCTCTCTGGTCCTGTGTCCCAACAAACTCCCTCTCCCCTCACCTCATTCAACCAGTAACACCCGGGGACACTGAGTCCCATCCCCTCTGCATGCAAACCATTGGAAAAACCAAGAAACCCGCCCACTTCGTCACACCTCGGGTAAGTCACTTAGGGCCACCTTTGTAAAGATCTTGAAATCGATGGGAGTCAGGTACTAGATGCCTTTGAAAATCCCACTAGGCACCTAAATACCTTTAAAAATCTGGCCCTTTGTCCCTCTCTGCCTAAGTTCCCTTTCTCTCCGGAGGGGACAACAGCTGTGCCCTGCCTCCAGGGCCGTTTGTGAGGGTAAATGGCTAAACCCATTGAAGAGTGTGCAATGGCGATGGGGCCCGAACGGCGTATTCCTTTAGATAGAATCAAGGGGCCCAGAGACTCAGAGGTGGTGACAAGACACTGTACCTGTGTTGGACGAGGTTTGGGGTTTGGTATGCAGAGACCTCAGCCTGCATAGTCCCCTGGCAAGCACCCCATTAAACAGCCTTTTCACCCTGAGTAAAGACACAGAAAAGAAGGGAGGGGGCTAAACAGTGAAAGCATTTGAAATGTCAGCTCTCCCTTGTCCCCTTTCCCTTTAGCTGGAGCGAGTTTTTAGACCCAAGCCCCCTTAGACACTCGTCTGGTGTTAAAGGTGGCAGCAATAACTGTCCGTGGGGGAAAAGCGAAGCCGTTAGCAGATGGGCTGGCGCTGGCATTGTGGCTGATGTTAACGCCAATCCCGTTCCCCAAAACAAGCCAAATACACCCGAGAGGGAAGGAAAAAAGAGCAGCAAAGATGCTGCTCCTGTCTCTGGTGCTGACTCTCCCTTGCAGACTCCCTGCTGGAGAAACACAGACCCGTCCACTGTCTGATCCGCCGCTCTGAGACCTGGCAAACTCGTCCCAGCCTCAGGCTGGGTCTCGGCACAGGCTCACAGCAGGGTGGCGGAATGAGCCGTCTTGTCCAGCTAAGCCAGAGAGAGAAGGCAGAAGGAGAGGGATAGGAAAGAAAAGAAACAAGATGGGGAAGGAAAAGGACAGGTTAGGTTGGGGGGAGGGGAGTGCCTCACATCCCAGGTGGTATTCAGGATTCAGCCAGTGCTGGTAGAGGTGAGGGTGCCATCTGGGTCCCTCTCTCTGGCCCACTCCGGTCAGGACGTCTGTCAGGATTAGGATGAAGAAGGCACAGTGGTGTCACGCTGGGTCCCAGGAGATGGTGTGGGTGGCAGCCGTGATGATGAAGGTTGCTCCTTCCCCATCACTCAGTCAGACGGTGTTCCCGTCCTTTCTGGCAGCCACTGCTGTGATTGCTGCCTTTTCACACCCTTCCACATCCACGTTTGTTGTGAGACGTCAGTGTGAGATAATCATTCACTCACTTTTCACAGTTGAGCTCACAATGAGGGTAACTTTCTAAGCTCGGTTATCACAACACATGTTAGTACCTAAGATGGACAGAGGGTAAGGAGGGAGGTGACGTGGTGGGATCGCAGGGTTATCCTCTCTGATTCCAGATCCAAGCCGGTCCCTTCACTCATCGCAAGCTGGCTGTAACGGCTGGCGCTGCAAACTGACCCTCCTGGCTCTGCAGGCCGAGCTAGACGCTCTCTGCCTCTGACAGTGTCGCTACTGATGCAGGTTCTGCAGCAGGGAGCCAGCTGCCAGTTCTGCTGGGGTTGGGGCAGGCAGAATCAAATGCCCCTCAGGATTGCCTGGCCGCATTGGCCCTGCATGCTGCCCTGGCCCATTGTAATGAATGCTCAGTAGAGCCGATCTTCGAGACCTACCAGGAGCTGGGCAGTTGAGTACAAAGGGGGCACTTGGCGGACCCACAGCCTGATGCCTAGAGTGGTGGGATTCTTACCAGAATAGTCCAGGCACCCTGGCATCGTGTGGCAGCTCACTGGCGTGGCTTTGAACTCGTTTTGTAAAGCAGTACTCCAGGAAGAGAAGACAGGTGGCCACGAGGGCTCTTCTCCCAGAGCTTAGAAACCCCTCCCTTGACAATGTCTCTAAGGTATTTCCGAGGCTCCTTTCACCGGGTCGTTTTATCAGCATATCAGGGTCCCAGAGCAGTAGTGAGGTAGCCCAAGGCCTCAGGGGGTCAGCCTGCAGCCCCTGCGTTATGGGTCTCTAGTAGCCCCAGGGGAATCTTGCATTGACATTCTGCACAGGCGCCTTGTGCCCCCGGCCTCTGGGCACTTGAACCAATCTAAGGATGAGATTTGTCCTGGTAAATAGTGCTAAGCGTGGATTTCAGCGTGCACACCACACACCGAGGAGAAGGTATTCCCAGCGCTAGTAGCCAGCATGTACAGATGGGCAAAGGAAGAGAAATGCTGCTTGTGTGTAAAGCGTGTTGTCATGCTGGTGCTAAGGGAGCTGGAGCAGAGGTGCCATGTAGGTAGCTTTAACTTTTGACTCTCAACTGCTACTTTCGTTAAATAATTGTCTGTGCTCAACCCCCGCCCCCCATCATTTCACACAACTGTGAAAACGTAAATTGGTAAAAGTCTAAAAAAAGGCTTAAAAATAAACAGAATCAGAGAACGGAAGGACTGGCAGGGACCTCGAGGGGTCAGATAGTCCCGCCCCCTGCACTCCTGGCAGGACTAAGTATTAGCTCGACCATTGATATTATGTGTGAGAATTAAAAAGAATAAAAAGTGACTTCTGCCAAGCCGAAATATAAACCTCCCAGAGCAGGGCCTGGCTGATAAGTTCAGGGCGTCGCTGGGGGCAAACCAACCCCCAACCCTGTCATCTGAGTCCCCAGAACCCCGCTGTGAACCAACCGCCTGAGAAGGACCTGGGACCAAAGTCAGTCCTGGGGCAAGCGCTTGCAGCTCCCTACTGAAGTCACCAGGTGTTGCTGACTTTGCCCTTGGCCTTGAGGGACATCACCGTTGCGCGCTGGCACTCAACGAGGAGGAGGAGTGGCTGGAGCGTGCTCCTCAGTGGAGATGGCCAGTGGTACCTGTAGGTCAGTCTCGGGCACCTCAGTGCCATGGACAGCTGGCCCTATAATGTGCAAGGTCTGAAAGCCCAGGAGCAAGGCCTTGAAGAGGGCCTGGTGGATAATGGGTGGCCAGTGACACTCACAGAGTGTGTGCATCACCGACTCCCAATGGGCAGAGGCCCCGGAGCCCGCACGTGGCCTGTTCTGCACCCACTCCAGCCGGAGGGGCATTTCCAGGGGGGCTCCCAGCAATGCTCCTTGCTGTACTGGGTCACACACTCGGGCAGAAGGGCTGTGGAAAGGGCTCTGACCCACCTGAAAAGCTCTGCCTGACCATTAGCTGGGCTCTCACCTGCTGGCGGTGGGCCCCTGGGGCCTGCTGTGCTGAGATGGCTCTGCTCCCACCTCCGCTACGTGTCTAACCTGGCGTGTGCCATGGCAGTGACGGGTGTCTCCATCCCCAGGGTGGCCCGTGTGTGCCGGCTGTGGTACGGGGCAGCCTCCAATCCCGTGCTGTGGCAGAAGGTGTCAATCGGCTTCTGCTGGGTGGAGCCTGGCAAAAAGCAGCCTCCCCAGACCGAGAGGAGGATCCTCAGCACGATGGAGTGGCTGGTCCCGAACAGGTGGGTGCTGCGTTAGAGATGGGGGGTGTCCGAGCCCCTGTGCATGACCTGCCTTGGCCCTCCCCCCGCAGTCCTTCCCACTCCAGCTCCCCTTAGGGGCTGGACGCTGCGCTGCCCGTCCCCCCCCTTTATACCGGGGCCGGCTCGGCAGCCAGATTCACTCTCTGTTTCCTCCATGCAGGTTTTCACTTCTCCGGGACTTTGCTCTTTGTCACTGGAAGAGCCACGTGCCCGTTGTCCTGCAGGTGAGAGGGCAGGGGTCAGTTTGGCGTGATATTCTGCCATCCTTTGGTGGCTGCTCTCCACGGGCAATGCCCCTCTGCCCTGGGACACCGGCCGGCCCACTCCGATCCCTGGTTTTGGATGGATGTAGCCGTAGCTCTGAGAACAGGAGGCTTTCTGTGACTAAGAGCCAGTGGCACAAAGCTCTGTCCTTTTCACGCAAAGGATATCCAGCCCTTGGGCTCCGAGTCTGGGGCCGTCTGCTGTCAGTCACGCAGCCCCTGTCAGCCTGGAAGAACTGAGATCGGAATCGTCTTCCTCGCAGGGAATTTAATTGGAGCGAGGTGGCGAACGTGAATCCCCAGCCGGCGTGTAGCCTGCCTTTTACAGGGTCTGCTCATGGGATGGCAGGGCCGGCTGGCTCACCGCCCTCTCTCGTTACAGGCCCTTGCGGAGTCCTGCCCCCTTCTCCTGTCCCTCAAGCTGACCTACTGCAGTGGAGTGACCACCAAGTCCCTGAGCGTACTGGCCGAACGCTGCCCCCGGCTGGAAAGCTTAAACCTGCAGAATTCCCAGGTAGGGGCGTGTGAGGGTCTGCTGAGCTGAGGGGGAGACGGGGTCAGTTTAGGCCAGGGAGCACTTGAGGCCCTGCCAGAAATACAAGGGTGCCGTCCTGGGGGCGATGCTGCAGCCACATCACTATTGCTGCCTGCTGGGGGGGTGAGTCTAGGAGGCCCATCCTGCCCAGCCCCCGGGGGAGCACTGTGTGCCCTGCCAGAGAGGAGCCATCTGCCAGCCCTCTGGTCCCCTAGGGACGTGAGAACACTGAGCTACAGCCAATCAAACCCACCGCGCCTGCTCTGAGACTGTCCACGCCATCGCATGGGACAGCGCTCAGCCCCCTCCCAGACATGCCAGACAAGCCCCTTACCCCGTCCCAGTATTGCTCGCCCCGACGGGGGCTTCCTAAGCTGATGTAGCCAACAGCTGTGTACAGCAGTGGAGCTTTTCCTGTGGCTAATTAGCCAGCCCCTCCTCAGATGGCTTTGAGGGCGGTGCATGACGTCGGGCTGCCACGTGCTGGGTGGTAACCCCTCGCTGGGTGGCCTCCTCTGGTTTGTTCCCAGGTTGACTCCTCAGCTGTGGTGAGCTTTCTGGAGGCTGCTGGCTCTCGGATCCGGCAGCTCTGGCTGACGTACAGCAGCCGAATGAATGCCATCATCGCCACGCTCTCGGTAAGCCTGGCAAAGGCCGCTGGGGGAGGGGCTGGCCTTGCCCGAGGGTTCCCTGTCGGAGCTGGACTGCACCACACGCACGTGGGCTGGGACAGTTTCAACAGAGGCTTATGAGACCTATGAAGCTGCTTCCGCTGAGACTGGCAGGGGTTGAACTGGGAGTGCTGCTTCCCCAGGCTCTGCCCACAAGCTGGGCGCTCCCCATTCCTGACTCTGAAATGAGATGCCATTGAGTCAGTGTCAGATTTCCATTGTAACCATTCCTCTTCCTGGCAGCTCTGCTAAGCTGTGAAATGGTTAGCATCTCACATTGCTCGTTAGGTTTCAGAGTTAACACTCCATTGCGATGAACAGGGCAGATCGTACCGCTCAGGGCTGCTGTTCCAGGCTGTCTGCGGATGTCACTGCATCAGTTACACCTGGGTCACATTGGGAAGGTTCAGCAAGGCGGGTGGGCGTGGGGCCTGACCGATCAGCAGGGAGTGCCTCATTCTCTAAACCTGTCGCCCCTCTGCAGAGCGGTTGCTGCCTTGGGCTGCGGCTCCTGGAGGTGAACACGGAGATCAAGCAGAGCAGCCAGCACCTCCAGCTCTCAGTAGAACAGCTGCAGGCGGCCTGCCAGCAGCTGCAGGTACCTGTGAGCTCTCCTTCCTTCCTTCCTTCCTCTCACGCGACTTCTCTGATCTTCCTCTCTCCCCTTCCCCTACCCTGGTAACCCTTTGCCGCCCTGCAGCTCCAATGCTAGCTTATTCCTTCCCCGCTGGGTAGGTTCCTTGGACACATGACAGTTCTGGTTTCACAGGCTTCCCGGAAGCTCAGGTCGGTTCATTCTCCTGCCCCTGCCCTGTTCGGTCTGCACCCCCACTGCACTGGCAGCTTGTGTGGCCACCTGTGGCTCCAAATGGCGCTCGGTTCAATGCAGCGCGCTTGCCCAGTGTGCCCCTGCAGCCAGGAGAGGTCTCCTGACACCTGAGGGCGTCCCCTGCCGCTGGGGGCTTTCTCTCTCTGGAGAGGGTGGCAAGCCTTGCATGAGGGGCTCGCAGGCATTCACAGCCAGCAGCTGCTTTTCAGCAGGTGATGCCTGTGTGTCCTGGCATTGCTTTATGGCCGTGCATTGCCTTGCCTTCTCCCACGCTGCCCCCTGCTGGTGGGAGACCTCCCAAACCCAAGGTACCAGGCGCCCCTTCACATCCCTCCTAGAGACTTGCTTCCTCCCTAGTCTCTCGCCCGTGTCCGGAGCTCTGGCCACCCCAGCAGTGTGTGCCAGTGAGGTCATGTCTGTAGCTCACCTCTCCTCCCGTTTCCCTGGGCATCTCGACAGACGCAGCTCAGAGGACGGTGGTGCCCGGTGCCCAGGGTGCTGTGCCCAGCGCGGGCCTGGCCCATGTGATCAGGGTGGATCCGGAGGCAGTTCTGCTGATATTGTTGCATGGCAAAGCCCTCGTTAATGCTGCTGGGGCACCCCAAGCTTTGGGACACTGAGAGCTGCATCGGCACCTTGCACCTGCCTTCCCAGTGCACATCCAGGGCCTGGTTCGTTTCCAGAAGGCCCTGAGCAGCCTGGCTGTCTCGGGTCGCCTCTCCCACTGTGCCCATTGCAGCGGGGAAGCTCTTGCCATCTGCCCCCTTCTGGGACAGGACTTCAGGGTGTCCTCAGGGGACCCCCTTCCTGCCTGCTGCTTGAGCCTGTCGAAGCCACTTCTAGGACGCAGTGCAGGATCTGATTGTTCCCTCTGTCTTCTGATGTGCGCCTGGGGCAGGGTGCCTGTCATCCCACGGGAGGAGGTAGGGTTGATCTGCACTGGCTGTTTTAATCCTCCTGTGCCCTCCTATCCCCATGCTGGGCATGGGGTACATGCCTGGAGGAGAGACAGCTATTGGCCAAGGGTACTGCTGTTCCCAGCATGCAGTGCGTTTGGCTGCATTGCATGCTGGGATTTGTAGTTTTCCTGGGCTGCACTGTAGAGCATCAGGAGCTGCACCTGGTCAATGTTTGCTGCCTACTCTTTAAAGCAGCCCTGAGTGGAGCAGGCCAGGGGTTGTTCCTGCCCATAGGCACGAACTTTCCCCGGTGCTGGTGAGTGCTTGCGCCCCCCTGGCCCCGCCCCGACTCCACCCTTCCCCGCCCCCCTTCCCCAAAGTCTCCACCCCCTCCCTGCCCCTATTGGACCCCTTCCCCACATCCCCTCCCCGGCCCTGCCACCTCCCCGAGCGTCCCGCGTCCCCCCCCATCCCTCCCAGCTGCTTCGCGGCGCAAGCACTGGGAGCTAGGGGGGAAAGCGGGCACGCAGCGTGCTCAGGGGACGAGGTGGAGGTGAGGTGGGCGGGGAGCTGCACCCACCAATTTTTCCCTGGGGGTGCTCCAGCCCCGGAGCACCCCTGGAGTCTGCTCCTATGCTCCTGGCGGTAGCCATTGTTGTCAGCCGATTGGGAGATTGTTGTCTCAAGGTTGGTGGGTCATTCCTGCCCCCATCTGTTTCCCTTCCAGGTGCTGCGTCTGCTCAATGTGGTCTGGTCCGTGAAGCCGAGCTCTCGCTCCGCCCCCACCTCCTTGGGCTTCCCTCATTTAGAGGAGCTGTGCCTGGCCACCACCTCTTATTCCTTTGTCAGTGACGGCGTCCTGCAGAAGATCCTGCAGGCCTCCACCAGGCTGCGGGTGCTGGACCTGCGTGGCTGCTTCCGCGTGACACCCAAGGGGCTGCAGGAGCTGCCGTGCCCTGGTGAGCCTCGGAGTCCCTGTCTCTGGGGAGCAGGAGGGGTGCATCTGGTGCGGAGGACGGGTGCATCTGGTGCAGCTAGGGACAGTCTGTCTGCCTCCTGGTGAGGCCCTGAGCCTAATGTGTAGACCAGAGGTGGGCAAACTACGGCCCGTGGGCCACATGCGGCTCGCGGGACCCTCCTGCCCGGCCCCTGAGCTCCTGGCCCAGGAGGCTAGTTCCCGGCCCCTCCCCTGCTGTTCCCCCTCCCCTGCAGCCTCAGCTCACTGCGCCACCGGTGCAATGCTCTGGGCGGCGGGGCTGCAGGTTCTTGCCGGGCAGTGCAGCTGCAGAGCCGCGGCCTGACCCGGTGCTCTGTGCTGCGTGGTGGCGTGGCTGGCACAGTGCCGCTCTGGGCAGCGCAGCTGTAGCGCCGCCAGCCACTGGTGCTCCAGGCAGCGTGGTAAGGGGGCAGGGAGCGGGGGCGTTGGATAGAGGACAGGGGAGTTCAGGGTGGTGGGCGGGGGCAGGGGTGTGGATAGGGGTTGGGGTGGTCAGAGGGTGGGGAACAGGGGGGTTGAATGGGGGCAGGGGTCCCCAAGAGGCAGTCAGGAAGGAGGGGGGGTTGGATGGGGTGGCAGGGGGCAGTCAGGGGCAGAGAGTTCCACAGGTTGATTGTGCGTTGTGTGAAAAAATACTTCTGTTGGTTTTAAACCTGCTGCCTGTTAATTTCATTGGGTGAGCCCCGGTTCTTGCTACGTGAAGGGGTAAATAACACGTCCTTATTCCCCGTCTCCACACCTGTCCTGGGTTTATAGACCTCTGTCGTCTCCCCCCTTCGTCGTCTCTTTGCCAAGCTGAACAGTCTCAGTCTCATTCCTCTCTCCTCGTCCGGCAGCCGGTCCATCCCCTTGAGCATGTTTGTCGTCCCTCTGTGACCCTTTTCCAGTTCTAATGTAGCTGGTTTGGGTTGGGGCCACCAGAACCACACGCCATATTCCAGGTGTGGGTGAACCAGGATTTCTATAGAGGCCCGTTCCGAGGGTTCCTAACATTCTGTTCCCTTGTTTGGCTGCCGCTGCTCGTTGAGTGGATGTTTCCAGAGAACTCTCCACACTGACTCCAAGATCTTTCCTGAGGGATAACAGCTAATTCAGACCCCACCATTTTGTACGTAGAGTTGGGATGATGTTTTCCAATGTGCATCACTTTGCATTTATCAACACTGAATTTCAGCTGCCCCTGTGTTGCCCAGTCAGTCACCCAGCTTTGTGCGTCCCTTTGGGACTCGCGTGGTCTGCCTGGGACTTAGCTGTCTTGAGTAGCGTTGTGTCTCTGCATCCCAGACCTAGAGCAGCTGTACCTGGGCCTGTACTGCAGCGATAACCACCTGCTCCTGCCCTCGGCGGGCAGCCATCTGCTCACCTGGAAGTGGCACCACAGCCTGCAGGAGCTCGATCTGGCAGGGCAGAGCTTCAGCGAGCACGACCTGGAGCGCGCCATGGCCGCCTTCGGGCAGGGCAGCAGCCGGGCAGCCCTGCGATCCCTCAACCTGACCGGGACCAAGGTCACCGTGAGCACTGTCAGGTGAGCGCCGGCGGAGGGGCTGCGGGCAGCCAGCGGGGAGCCCTGTGCACTGGCTCGGGGTCACCAGCCATGGCTGCGTTCCCCCCGGGGCCTGGGCTGCAAAGCCCCCTCTCGCCCGGAGAGCTGCTGTGTGTAACTGACTCCCTGCGTGGCTGGCTCGCAGCTCGGCTGCTGCAGCCTCCGCTCCCCCGTCAGACGCCACCCCGAAAACCAGCCTCTCCTGCTCCGCAGGCCTCTGCACCCCGCTCTCCTTCCACACCGCGGCCCTGCTTGGGTCTTCCCCGTCCTGCTGCGCTGCCTCTTCCTGGCTGGGCCGTTCTGCTCGGCTCCCACACGGCCTCCCGCCTTCTCTGGTGCCACCACTGGCACGTGGGCTGGCCCCTTGCCTCCTTCAGCCTCCGCGCTGGGTCTGCCGCCCCACGTGCTTAATCTAGGGGGAAGCCCCATGTGGCCGAGGGATGCAATTCAGGCATTTCTGCTTCTCCCACAGTGCCCTGATCATCAGCTGTCCTGCCCTGAGCTACCTCAGCCTGTCTTCCTGCCGCTGCCTGCCCCGGGGCATGAAGAAGGTGTACCGGGGCCAGGACGACATCCGCCAGTGCTTGAGCAAGCTGCTGGCCAGCGCCGACGAGCCGGCAGCTGCACAGGATACGTCGTCATGACGCCAGCACCTCCCCTCTCGATTGGCAGCCTGAGGCCCACGCCCAGGCTGAGTGCCAGGGGCTGGTGTTTCGCTGGGACGTACCCATACTCCTGGCAGTGTGGGTGGCGCCTGGGACCTGGGCTCCCACCTGGTGCTGTAGCAGCAGGCAGCCTGTTCCCCTGGGAGGAGCAGCCGTGCCTGGTTCCCTGCTCCCCTTTTTGTATGACGTTCCTCTTGGATTTTTCAGTGTTTTACTGTCCGGTGCAGCGCCCGGTGCTACAGAATAAAGGGCTGTTCCTGCAGGGAATTCGTGGGTCTGTCCCCAGGGCCTGGCGCACACGCTGCAGGGAGGGACCTGCCCGCTGCTGCAGCCTGGCAGGGAGTCAGAGGCCTGGGGAGCTGCAGCCCACCGAGCCCAGCGGATTCCGGCAGCCACACGGCTTCGGTAACCCAGCTTCTCCGGGGAAAGGGTGTTTCTCCACCAGGGGCTTCGGGAGGCTTGGCGGAACCCAGGACCCACACAACACTTCTCCTGAGCTGAATTCCTAGGCTGGGTTTCTGGGGTGAATGGCTACCACCGGCTCACAGCGAGAGGGAGCCCTGTCTGTGCGCCCCCCCCCCCCGGGAAATTCCCCACCCCCGCTCCTTTGTACAGGCTAGCAATTTACACACCCGCCTTGTTATACCTGAGTGCCAAGTCCCCGTCTTCTGGACAGCCGCAGTGCACCCTGATCCGCTGCGCCCCCGTTCACAGCTCTCACCCCCCTTCAGCACTCTCCTTAGCACCAGGCACTTAGGTTGCTAGTGAAACCAAACTGAAGTTTCTTTAACAGAGCTTCAGCCGAGACTCAAAGCACGTGGAAGGGTTTGGAAACGTACGGTTCCGGGCAAGGGACAAACGAGACGCAATCAAAAGTCGACCCTGGTTAGCAAGTTCCTGTCCTGTCTAATAGGGGATTTCTCAGCCCCAGGCCAGTCCTGGCAGCTGGGCCCACTGGTCATGAGACACCTTCCGCCTTCCCCAACAACAGAGAAGCACTTCTGCTTCCAGAGTCACCAGCTAGTGGCTCCGAGCCCAGCCTCCCCTTCCAGGCGCTCGCGCGGCTGAGGTCCTCCGGCCGGGCCAGCCAGCGTCTCCACGGCTGTCCCCGTGCTCAGCGTGGCCTGCGCCAGCTCACCCCTGCCTGCTCGGGTGACGGGCTTGAAAGCCGGGACCCTGCACAGCGCATCCCTCGCAGGTTCTTTCCCGGCCAGCCCTCTTGCAGTGACCCTGGCGGTCAGCCCGGGCTGACCCCACTTGAGACGATGGCCGGATACGGGGCGGGGGGGTTGGCCAGGGGGCCGGTTTTCGACCCGAACATCTGGTGGAGAAGGGAAGCTGGCGGCACAGCCGAGGGGATGCTACAGTCCAGTTACCTGCAGTAACCGGCCTCCGCCACCAGGGGGCGGGAAGAGCAGCTGCTGCTGGGCCTGGCGCCGCGGGTCTGTTCGGCTACTGCTGCCCTTCCCGCCCCGGCCTGACCGCACCGGCTGCGCCCGCACCGGGCTCCAGAGTACCTGCCTGCCCCGCCCCCCCGCTGTGCCTCGATTTCCCCCGCCCTCGCTCCAGGGACCGACCCCCCCCCCCAGCTGGGCCTCGATTTCCTTCCCCGCCCCTCGCTCCAGGGACCGACCCCCCCCGCTGTGCCTCGATTTCCTTCCCCGGCCCCTCGCTCCAGGGACCGACCCCCCCCCCGCTGTGCCTCGATTTCCCTCCCCGGCCCCTCGCGCCCGCGACCGCCCCCCCCCGGCTGTGCCTCGATTTCCCCCGCCCTCGCTCCAGGGACCGACCCCCCCCCGGCTGTGCCTCGATTTCCCCAGCCCTCGCTCCAGGGACCGACCCCCCCCAGCTGTGCCTCGATTTCCCCAGCCCTCGTTCCAGGGACCGACCCCCCCCAGCTGTGCCTCGATTTCCCCAGCCCTCGCTCCAGGGACCGACCCCCCCCCCCGCTGTGCCTCGATTTCCCTCCCCGGCCCCTCGCTCCAGGGACCGACCCCCCCCTGCTGTGCCTCGATTTCCCCCCCCCTCGCTCCAGGGACCGACCCCCCCCCGCTGTGCCTCGATTTCCCTCCCCGCCCCTCGCTCCAGGGACCGACCCCCCCCCGCTGTGCCTCGATTTCCTTCCCCGGCCCCTCGCTCCAGGGACCGACCCCCCCCCCCGCTGTGCCTCGATTTCCCTCCCTGCCCCTCGCTCCAGGGACCGACTCCCTCCCCCCGCTGTGCCTCGATTTCCCTCCCCGGCCCCTCGCTCCAGGGACCGACCCCCCCCTGCTGTGCCTCGAGTTCCCTCCCCGGTCCCTCGCTCCAGGGACCGACCCCCCCCTGCTGTGCCTCGATTTCCCTCCCCGCCCCTCGCTCCAGGGACCGACCCCCCCCTGCTGTGCCTCGATTTCCCTCCCCGCCCCTCGCTCCAGGGACCGACCCCCCCCCGCTGTGCCTCGATTTCCTTCCCCGGCCCCTCGCTCCAGGGACCGACCCCCCCCAGCTGTGCCTCGATTTCCCCCGCCCTCGCTCCAGGGACCGACCCCCCCCCACGCTGTGCCTCGATTTCCCTCCCCGGCCCCTCGCTCCAGGGACCGACCCCCCCCCCGCTGTGCCTCGATTTCCCTCCCCGGCCCCTCGCTCCAGGGACCGACCCCCCCCTGCTGTGCCTCGATTTCCCTCCCCGCCCCCCGCGCCAGGGACCGCCCCCCCCCGGTGTGCCTCGATTTCCTTCCCCGGCCCCTCGCTCCAGGGACCGACCCCCCCCCCCCCGCTGTGCCTCGATTTCCCTCCCCGCCCCTCGCTCCAGGGACCGACCCCCCCCTGCTGTGCCTCGATTTCCCTCCCCGCCCCTCGCTCCAGGGACCGACCCCCCCCCAGCTGGGCCTCGATTTCCTTCCCCGGCCCCTCGCTCCAGGGACCGACCCCCCCCCCCGCTGTGCCTCGATTTCCTTCCCCGGCCCCTCGCTCCAGGGACTGACCCCCCCCAGCTGTGCCTCGATTTCCTTCCCCGGCCCCTCGCTCCAGGGACCGACCCCCCCCCCCGCTGTGCCTCGATTTCCTTCCCCGGCCCCTCGCTCCAGGGACTGACCCCCCCCCGCTGTGCCTCGATTTCCCTCCCCGCCCCGCGCTCCAGGGACCGACCCCCCCCCGCTGTGCCTCGATTTCCCTCCCCGGCCCCTCGCTCCCGGGACCGACCCCCCCCGCTGTGCTTCGATTTCCCTCCCCGCCCCCTCGCTCCAGGGACCGACCCCCCCCGCTGTGCCTCGATTTCCCTCCCCGCCCCCTCGCTCCAGGGACCGACCCCCCCCGCTGTGCCTCGATTTCCTTCCCCGCCCCCTCGCTCCAGGGACCGACCACCCCCTGCTGTGCCTCGATTTCCCTCCCCGCCCCTCGCTCCAGGGACCGACCCCCGCCCCCCGCTGTGCCTCGATTTCCCTCCCCGCCCCCCCGCTCCCGGGACCGACCCCCCCCCTCTGTTCCTCGATGTCCCTCCCCGGCCCCTCGCTCCCGGGACCGACCCCCCCTGCTGTGCCTCGATTTCCCTCCCCGCCCCTCGCTCCAGGGACCGACCCCCCCCCGCTGTGCCTCGATTTCCTTCCCCGGCCCCTCGCTCCGTGGACCGACCCCCCCCCGCTGTGCCTCAATTTCCCTCCCCGCCCCTCGCTCCAGGGACCGACCCCCCCCCCGCTGTGCCTCGATTTCCCCAGCCCTCGCTCCAGGGACTGACCCCCCCCCGCTGTGCCTCGATTTCCCTCCCCGCCCCTCGCTCCAGGGACCGACCCCCCCCCGCTGTGCCTCGATTTCCCTCCCCGCCCCACGCTCCAGGGACTGACCCGCAATTGGGCGGGCTGCACATCACCTCCTCTCAGCCCAGCTCTGCAGGTGGCAGGTGAGTGCAGGGGGAGGGGGCAGGGGGCAGGGGCGGGGCCTCGGGGAGGGCGGGGCCTCGGGGAAGGCGGGGCCGGTGTTCAGTTTTCAGGGATTGGAAAGTTAAGAGCCCCACGCAGGGGTTGTGCACGCGCCTGGGGACTCCTGGGTCTGGCTCCCCCCCGCCGTACACTGACCCACATCTCGCCTCTGGGCTGGTATCTCTGCTCCCGCCATGGCTAGGCAGGGTGCCGCTTCCAGCCAGGGGCCTCCCCTTCTCAGCGGGGCCGGCTCCCGGACTGGACCTGGCCGAGCAAGTCCCCTCCCCGGGGCATCGGGGGACGCCCCCCTCCCCGGGCCCAGCTCCACTTCCCTGATCTCCCCTGCACTGGGGGGCTTCTCGGGAGTCTGCTTCACCCTCTCCTGCCACCTGGGTCCTGGGCCCTCCGAGCAGACTGGGCTGCCCAGAACGGCTGCTCTGCAGGGCTGAGAGGAGACCAGGGCGCGGCGCTCAGGAGGGGAGTCCAGCGTCAGACACACACTGCTTGGGCGAGAGGGTTGTGATCTCCCAGGGCAGGGCCCAGCCACACCCACAGGCCATAGGAGAGTGGGAGACAGGGAGACGCCCGCTCAGCTTGGCCCCGGGGCCGGGAGAAGAAGCATCGTCCCAGCTCGCCCAAGAACGGACCCCGTCACGTGGCCTGCTGCATGCCTGGCAGGTGCTCGGCTCCAGTGGGCTACGCAGAGCAGGCCAAGAGCAGGGGCCACCGCGGTGCCTCCCTTCCTGCCTCGCCAGCGGCCTGGGGACCCCCGGGCCCTTCAAGTCACTAGGGGATGGGCTAGGTGAGCCTCCCCTGCCCGCCACAGGGGCACAGGTCTCCTCGGCTCCCGGGGTTACCCCCCGGGCAATTCTGTGCCAAGAACATGACAAATTCTGCGCACAATATTTTAAAATTCTGCATAGTCAGGGGGGAGGGATAGCTCAGTGGTTTGCGCATTGGCCTGCTAAACCCAGGGTTGTGAGTTCAATCCTTAAGGGGGCCATTTAGGGATCTGGGGCAAAAATTGGTCCTGCTAGTGAAGGCAGGGGGCTGGACTTGATGACCTTTCAAGGTCCCTTCCAGTTCTAGGAGATTGGTATATCTCCAATTATTATATTTTTTATTTTTTTTATTATATTTTATTTTTCAAAATAACACATCGTCATCACACCCGTGAGATTATTTGGGTAATTTATTTCAAAATACCTGTCAGCAAGTGTGTCTGTAACAACGCAGACAACAAAAAGAGATGCCGAGTTTCCTTCCTAGGCGCATTAATACAGACCTCGGAGTAATCATTCCTTTAACCTACACCCCAGAACCGGATTTCCCGCAGCCCCCAGAAGCCGTGCAAAGACGGGGGAGTCGGGGGTAACTGAGGAGCTGAGGAGGGGGAAGGCGCCTCGGAGTGAACCTGGAGGGATTGTTGGGGAACTTCCCCCATGCAGAGCCTGGCCAGTCCCAAGCCTCTCCCATTCAGACAGGTACCTCTGCCTCTGTCCCCATGTGGCCCTGCAGCCCCCTCCCACACAGCCACTGGCTCAGTGCTGTCACCCCACTAGCTTCTGTGACCCCCCAGCAGCCCCGTGTGCATGACTCTCTGCCCCCCCCATCCTGTGCCCCCTAACCTGGCTCCCTGGGCAGGGGGCTGTGATGACTCCAACGTGGTCAGCTGTTACTGTCTGTTCTGGCGCCACAGCAGCCTCTGGTGGAAGAAGGGCAGAACTGCAGCACTTCTCAGGCACTTTCTGCACAGAAAAGCAAATTCTGCACTGGGCATGAATTCTGCACATGCGCCGTGGTGCAGTTCCCCCAGGAGTAAGGGCTGCTCAGCAGCTGCTGTTTGGCCTGGCCACACTGGGCGCCCGCTGAGCGGGGGTGGGTCCTAGTGGGTGCCTGGGACCTTCCCGCTGAAATGTTGGCAGCTGAGAGCTTAGCCAGGAGGTCCTGGCTTTTAAAGGCCAGGCTCCCTAGGAGCCGCAGAGGGAAGCACGGGGGGCCAGCTGGAGCCAGGCTGGTCCCCAGCCCCACAGGCCAATGCGCAGGCTGCCCAATGTCTGGGTGCTAGTCCCTCCCAAGCCCCCTGCACTCCCAGCCCCTCCTCTAGAGCCTGGTGCACGGGGCTGGGGGCAGGGCCTGCTTTGGCACCGCCCTTCTCTGAGTGCCGTTGCCCTGGAAACAGTGTCCTGGGTTCTCTAGAGCTCTGTCCGCCTGTTCTAGAGCCCACAGGGGCCGGTCGCCATGGCGCAGCAGTGCACTCTGTGCCCCCCGCCCCCTGCAAGGGCCCTGCTGTTGAGCCTCCCTTGCCGCAGACAAGGCCCTTGAACCAGGCTTGCTGACCCGCTGTTCCCCAGCCGGGACTCCCCAGCTCCTGAGGGTAGGGCGACTTGGCAAGTGCTGGGACCGGGGGGCTCTGTGCGGTGGGGCCCTGGGTACAGAGCTGGGGCTGGGATGTTCTCAGCTCGTACCGGCTCAGGAGGGTTGGGGCAGCTCAGTTATTAGATGGGAGACTTCTCGGTGCTGCCCCAGCCCCGGCTCCCAGGTGGTGCTAGGGGTGCTGTGCTGCAGGGAGCTCGATAGGGGGCGCTCTCCTCTGTGAGTCAGCGCTGACCTCAATGTCCCAGCATGGCCCTGGGGTGCTGGGGTGCTGTCAGCTCCGCTAGGGGCACTCGCTGCGGGATGCTCTTTTGGCTGAGATGAGTCCGAGGCGCTAGCTGCTTGTGGGCCTTTGAGATCCCTGCGGATCTGTAACGCCCCGGTGCCCTGGCCAAAGCCCAGCTCGGGGGATTCCATTCTGCCTCAGTTCCCCCTGTATTTTCAGGTAGATCGGGGTGTGACGGTGCTGCCCGTGGGAGCCAGCTGAGGTCACTCAATCAGGGTGAACTGCAAACAGAACGGGGCAGACAAACCCCAGACGCTGGTGGTTATTCCAGTACGTAGATTTACCAACCAGCTCAGAACAGCTTCTGTAGCACCTCACTGGGCACTCAGAGTCCAAACCCCGCAGTTCCCTTAAAGTGCCCAGCCTCAGGCCTCTGGCCAGACACACCTGTCAGATATGATGATGATTCCTGAAAATCTCTCATCATAGAAAAGAAAAAGTTCTTCCAATCCCAAAGGATCAGCCACACACCCAGGTTCAATTATAACTTAGATCTTACCCAAAATACACGCTACAGCCAATTCTTATTAACTAAGCTAAAATGTATTAAAAAAGAAAAGAGACAAAGAGAGTGTTGGTTAAAAGATCAATCTACAGACAGACTTGAATTCAATTCTTGAGGTTCAGACACAGCAGAGATGAGCTTGTAGTTGCCAAAAGTCCTTTTTTAACTAGTCCAGAGGTTACAGTCCAATGTCCATATTCAGGGTGACTCCAGTCAGTGACTGGGGATCTCAATCCTTGTGGCTTAAGGTTTCCCCCTCTTGAAACCCAGAGCAGATCTGAGATGAAGCAGGATCATGACCCAGGTTCTTATACATTTCCAGCAGCCTCTTGGCCTGAGAAAACAACAGGCTCAACTCTCCTTCCAAACATCCTGGCAAGTAGCACAGGGTAATTTATCCATTAAACAGTTCAGATACAGGTGACCACAACCTTCAGAGAGACACATAGACAATAACACTATTTCACTCAAATATCATCATAAATGTTAATATTTCTTTTTTGATCTTTGAATCAAAGCTCTAGCAATAGACAAGCCTTGTTTGCTTACATCACAAGACCTGAGCAAACACCTTCCCCTTCTGCCTCTAGCAATGCCGGCTGCATTTCCAAGCTCTGGTCATTTACAGATCTTCCTAACCAGTCTCTAAAGCTCGGCCCTGGGTCAGGTCAGTCTGGGAGGTAATTAACTCTTTCTGGCCCTGTCACCTTCCAAGGAAATATTACATTACACTCATAACATCACACGGGGCTTATCCTGCCCCCACTGTTGTGTGGTGTTGCAGCGGCTGTTAAACAGCTGCTGCATCCCACCCCAGAGGTGGCTGCATATCAATGGTCAGGGAAGTGGTGGCTGTGCACAGTCTGTGGAGCCCTTTGGGATACTCCCGGATGGCAACCTGGGCTATTAACTTGGGACTTGGCTTCTTGGGTCTATTCCCAGCTCTGCCACCGACTCGCTGGGTGACCTTGGTCGAGACACGTTCCCGCTCTGTGCCTTAGTTTCCCCACTGCTGACATGCGCCTGATGAATCCCAGGGTTCACTGTATGTAGGGCAGGGTGCGTTTCCCTGCTGACTGACCGGCTCCTCGCCCTTCCCTCGGCAGCTCTCGTCGGTGTGGGCGGACGCCCCCCTCCCAGGAGCAGCCATGCTGCGAGGCGCTTTCGTGCTCTGGAACCTCCGCTTCTTCAACGTGGAGAGGAGCCTGGCACGCAGGCTGCAGCAGGACACGCATTACCCCTTCCAGGTGCAGCAGCCCAATGGTGAGGAGCAGCCCCGGCACCAGGCCCAGCAAGCTGGGCCCTGGGGTGTCCAGGGTACATGGTCCCACATCACCCAAAGCTCCTGGAGGTGTTTGAGACGCCCACAGGAGGATGTGTCTGATGCAGCATCACTGGGTTGTAGTGTTGTGAAGAGGGGCCCTGAAACCACCTTCTGCACTCCAGAACCTGCTCTGGAACCCACTAATGTTCTGCACACCCGCTCCAGAACCTACAAATGTTCAACCTGCCCCACTCCAGAATCCACAAGCCTCCTGCCTTCCCTGCTCCAGAACCCACTCCAAAACTAGCAAGCGTTGGCCTCCCAGCTCCACAACCAGCCAGCCTCCCCTGCTCCAGACTCTGCTCTGGAGCTTGCAAACACTTTTCTTTCCCCTCTCCGAAAGAGCAATGGTCTGTCCTCCCCGTTCCAGAGCCCACTCTAGAACTCACAGCCATGCTGGCTCCTGCACTCCAGAACCTGCTCTGGAACCTGCTTCTGTCTGTTCTCCAAAAACTGCTGCCTTCCCCACCCCAGAACCCACACCTGTCCTGTCTTCCTGCTCCAGAGCATGCAACTGTTCTGCAATACACACTGCAGAGCCCATTCTGGAACCGGCACATGGCTGCCTTCCCTGCTCCAGAATGTGACCTGGAACCCACAAATGCGCTGCTTTCCCTGCTCCAGAGCATGCAACTGTTCCGCTTCCTTGCTCCGGCACCCGCTGGCATTCGGCCTGCCCCAGGGACCTCCCTGCCCGTAGCCCCTTACACCGACCGGCACTCGCCGAAGGGCAGAGCCTGCCACGGGCGCCCGGTGTATGCTCGGCCCTGTGGGTCAGGGGACAGAGGGGGCCAGTCTTAGAACTGAAGGTCCCAGGTTGAGCCTGTCGGGGGCAGCCCCAGGTCGTCCCCCCACCCCGCGCCCTGTGGTGAGTGTGCCCTGGGCCTTGCTGGCTGGCCCGGGGGAGGGTGGGTCCTGGCCCGGCCCGGCCCCATGCTGAGCTCTGTCTATCGCCCCCAGTGTTCGTCATGGAGTATTACAAGGACACGCTGTGGAAGGGGGCCCTGATCTTCCTGATCTGTGTCCTGGGTGGGGTCTTCTACGTCAAGAGTGAGAAGGTAGGCGAGCCCCTGGCTGGTCCCAGGCCGTGCCCCAGAGCCCCCCGGCTGGGCCCCTCACACGGCCGGCCTGGCCCCCGGGGCTGGTACTGGGCCAGGCAAAGGGTGTTGTTCCCATTCCCCCCATTGGGCGGGTTCTAGATAACTGGGGATCCCTCCCCCCGAGTCCTCCAGCTACTTCCCCAGCCGGGGAGCCAGGACCAGCAGATGCCTCTGGCTCCAGCCCCCCCCCCCCCCCCCCCCCCGGCTCTGGGTCTTGGCTCCTGGGTCCGTCCCTGCAGGTCTCCCAGGATTACTCCGGCTTCTTCGTCTACGGGACCCTGGTCGGCTTCTGGCTCCTCCTCAGCTCCATGCACAAGCGGCACCTGGTCATCAACCACCTCCAGGGCTGCTACCAGATCTACATCAAGAGGCGGCTGTGGGAGGAGGGGCCCCTGCACCAGATCTTCGTCCGGCTGACGGCCCAGACGGACGGTACGGCCCCTGCCCGGGGAGAGAGCCCCCCCCCCCCCCCCCGCCCCCACGGGACTCTCGCCCCTCACCGGCTCCTCTGGCCTGTCCTGCAGCCTACGGGAAACGCTTCTACAGCCTCATCATCAACGGCCACGGGCTGGAGGGGCTGGCCCTGGCCAGCCTGTCGGACAAGTACGAGGTGAGCAGCCTGGCCAGCCCCTGCCCGGCCCTCCCGGCGTGGCAGGGGGCCATGCCGGGCACCACGCTGCAGCCCACGTGCTGTGCCTGGCGCCACTGCAGCCATGAGCCCGCTGTGAACCGGAGAGATCAGAGAGAGCCCCACCACCCCGACCCGCAGCCCCTGCTAGCCCAGCCCTGCGTCCCCCAGCTCTGCCGGTGCCCCTCACTCGCGACACACAGCCCCCTGCTAGCCCAGCCCTGGGTCCCCCAGCTCTGCCGGTGCCCCTCACTCCCGACACGCAGCCCCCTGCTAGCCCAGCCCTGCGTCCCCCCACCCCCAGCTCTGCCGGTGCCCCTCACTCCCGACCCGCAGCCCCCTGCTAGCCCAGCCCTGGGTCCCCCAGCTCTGCCGGTGCCCCTCACTCCCGACACGCAGCCCCCTGCTAGCCCAGCCCTGCGTCCCCCAGCTCTGCCGGTGCCCCTCACTCCCGACACGCAGCCCCCTGCTAGCCCAGCCCTGGGTCCCCCAGCTCTGCCGGTGCCCCTCACTCCTGACCCGCAGCCCCCTGCTAGCCCAGCCCTGGGTCCCCCCACCCCCAGCTCTGCCGGTGCCCCTCACTCCCGACACGCAGCCCTCTGCTAGCCCAGCCCTGGGTCCCCCCAGCTCTGCCGGTGCCCCTCACTCCCGACACGCAGCCCCCTGCTAGCCCAGCCCTGGGTCCCCCCACCCCCAACTCTGTTGGTGCCCCTCACTCCTGACCCGCAGCCCCTGCTAGCCCAGCCCTGGGTCCCCCAGCTCTGCCAGTGCCCCTCACTCGCGACACACAGCCCCCTGCTAGCCCAGCCCTGCGTCCCCCAGCTCTGCCGGTGCCCCTCACTCCCGACACGCAGCCCCCTGCTAGCCCAGCCCTGCGTCCCCCAGCTCTGCCGGTGCCCCTCACTCCCGACAAGCAGCCCCCTGCTAGCCCAGCCCTGCGTCCCCCAGCTCTGCCGGTGCCCCTCACTCCCGACCCGCAGCCCCCTGCTAGCCCAGCCCTGGGTCCCCCCAGCTCTGCCGGTGCCCCTCACCTCCCGACCCGCAGCCCCCTGCTAGCCTAGCCCTGGGTCCCCCAGCTCTGCCGGTGCCCCTCACTCCCGACCCGCAGCCCCCTGCTAGCCCAGCCCTGGGTCCCCCAGCTCTGCCGGTGCCCCTCACTCCCGACACGCAGCCCCCTGCTAGCCCAGCCCTGCGTCCCCCAGCTCTGCCGGTGCCCCTCACTCCCGACCCGCAGCCCCCTGCTAGCCCAGCCCTGGGTCCCCCCACCCCCAGCTCTGCCGGTGCCCCTCACTCCCGACCCGCAGCCCCTGCTAGCCCAGCCCTGCATCCCCCAGCTCTGCCGGTGCCCCTCACTCCAGACCCGCAGCCCCTGCTAGCCCAGCCCTGGGCTCCCCCATCCCCAGCTCTGCCGGTGCCCCTCACTCCCGACACACAGCCCCCTGCTAGCCCAGCCCTGGGTCCCCCCAGCTCTGCTGGTGCCCCTCACTCCCGACCCGCAGCCCCTGCTAGCCCAGCCCTGGGCTCCCCCCCAGCTCTGCCAGTGCCCCTCACTCCCGACCCGCAACCCCTGATAGCCCAGCCCCTTTGCTGTGAGTTTGCACAGGTTGTCGGCAGGCCGGGAGGCTGCTTTGGAGCATGGGGCTCTCTCAGGACTAGTGTGTCTGTGTGTGGGTGCTTGGGGGAGCTCATGTTCCCAGGGCCCATGGCAAGGCCAGGCAGCGAAGGGGCCATGGAGGCTGAGTGGCTCCTTCCAGGATAGGGGGAGATACCCTGGGGCAGGTGCTTGGTGGGGATCCGCCCATCTCTGTCCAGATCCCCTTGCCTGGCCTCATGTCCCGCCCCACAGGGACCCCCCCTCCCGCTGCCCCTGGGCGCCTGTCCCGGCCTCATGCCCCCGCCCTGCCTGTTGCCCCCCAGCACATGGAGTTCCTGGGCAGGCGGATCGCGCGCAAGCTGAAACTCAACTACTTCGACTACCTGGATGTGTCCACGCGCCACGTGATCCGCCACCGGCCCCCGCTGGAGCGGGACGAGGAGCTGCAGGTGTGAGGGGGGCAGGGCCCCAGTAAAGCTCGGCCTCCCTCTCCGCTCGCAGCTGTTTGCACTGGGGGGGCCCTGCTGGTCCCACCCGCTCTGGGCCTGTCGGGGGGGGGCCCTGCAGCGTATCCGCTGGGGCTTTGCCCCGTCCCCAGCCCTGGCGCCCACCGAGTGTCGCCCCTCCCAGCCCCTGGGCTCCTCGGTCCCTCCTCGGGCGCCTCCCACGTCGGTCCCTGGGCGACCAGCCCTGTGGCTGTGCCAACCGCCCAATCAAAGCGCCCCCGGGCCTGCCAGGGGCCGACCCCCCGTCCTGTCCAGCCCCCCCCGGCGTCTCAGACCCGCCCCTCCCGCACAGAGCGAGCCCCCCAGGCTGCCCCAGTGCCCCAGGGTCCCCCTGGCTGGGCCTGTTCAGAGCATCCCCCCGAGGGCTGGGGCTGGCTAGGCTGCGGGCGCGTTTGCCCAGGGAGGCTGGGGACGGGCAGTGGCAGCGGGACCTGAGAACAGGCAGCTTGGCCAGGGAGGCCGGGAGAGTCCTGTGCCCGGGGCCGTCCAGCGGGGCCCACGCACGGCGCCGCAGGTGCCTGCTCGGGTGCCTGGTCCAAACCGCTGTGCGGGTCCCTCGGCCAGGCAGACTCGGCCAACGGGCCGGTGAGCTCCCCAGCAGGGGCCGACGGGGCTGCAGGCAGGGCGGAGAGAGCTGCTCTCGGGGTGTCCTGGTGCTGCTGGGGGGGGGTGCCCAGCCATGCGGGGGGGGGGGACCTGGGGCCGAGGTGTGGCTGGGCACAGCGATCTGGGCCTGGCCTGGCTGCGTCTCTCTGCTCCGGCCTGCTGGAAACCGGCTGGCACGGCCCCGTGCGAGCCGCCCTGCACAGCCCCCTTAGGCAGAGCACGTCCTGGCCCCCGGGTGGGCTAATGGGGGCCCAGTCCCTGCCTCGCCAGCTGGCCCTGCTCCTAGCCACGGGGCTGTCGTGCCGGGTTCCCCCGCTAGATGGGGCACGTCGCACTCCAAACAGTTCGGTGGCTCCGAGCCCTGGGCTGCGGGGGGTGGAGGGGGCAGTTTGCAAAGCCCCAGGACATCCCCCCCCCCGGCCCGGTCCTGGTTGAACTGGGCTCTGCGACGGGGTGAGGAGGACGTGGGGGTCGGGGTAAGAGGCAACCAGGGGGATTCCGTGACACTGGGCAGGTCCCGTCCCGGTCTGTGCCTCAGTTTCCCCATTGGACGTGGGGCCAGGGAGCCTGAGAGCGCTGAGGTGTGTGAAGGGGGCCAGTGGTCGGTGGGCACCTAGCCCCAGAGAGCAGCGCACGTTGCCGCAGGGCAGTCCGGGGAGTCGGGCACCAGCCCAGCGCCTGCTCGGAGGTGCCCCGTGCTGCCGAGCGAAGGGCGCTGGGGCTCATGGGTTCACACAGCCAGGTGCTGCCCTGCCCAGCCCATGTGACTCACAGCCAGCCCTGGGCACGGCTGAGCCCAGCCGGTCTCCTCCTGGCAAAGGGCTCTGCCCTCTGCTGGGCAGCTGCCCCGAGGCCGGGTCCTCCTGGGCTCTTCTGTGCTGGAGTGAGACGCGCACCAGCCTGGCCCTGCCTTAGCACATCCGCTGCACGCGCGTGTGCCACAGACAGTGCCCTGCACGCGCGTGTGCCACAGACACTCCGCTGCACACTCAGGTGCCACAGACAGTGCCCTGCACACTTGGGTGCCACAGACAGTGCCCTGCATGCTCGGGTGCCACAGACAGTGCCCTGCATGCTCAGGTGCCACAGACAGTGCCCTGCACACTTGGGTGCCACAGACACTCTGCTGCACGCTCGGGTGCCACAGACAGTGCCCTGCACGCTCGGGTGCCACAGACAGTGCCCTGCACACTTGGGTGCCACAGACACTCTGCTGCACACTTGGGTGCCACAGACAGTGCCCTGCATGCTCAGGTGCGCTGCTTGATGTGCCAGTGTGGTGACAAGGAGCTTGTCCCATCACCTGCCGCTGCCCACCTGACTTACCACCACCCAGCCCCACACTGCCACCCCCCTCGCCACCACCCATCCCCACGTCACTGCCCATCTCTCTCAGCACCACCCCCTGCTGCCGCCCACCCCGCACCCGGTGCTCACGGACGGCTCTAGTGAAACCGAGGAAGAGGTCGCAGCACAAGGTTCAGAGCGCCGTGCGACGGGCAGGAGATGGGTGGGCAGCAAATGGCCACGTGTTAAATAAACCCATCAGCCGTGGTCTGGAGCCTCGATCCCATTAACGAGGGACGTTCACCTCTAAAGCGACGCTCCCCCAAGTCCTTCCAGTGCCGGCAGTCAGGGGCCAGAGACCCCTGGGGAAAAGCAGAGGTTTAACCCGCCCTTGGTGTGTTGTCAGTTCGCTGCACGGCCCCTCCCAGCCACAGGCGCCACTTGGCCTGGTCAGGGGGTGAAGGGACGTGTGCCTAGACCAAAAATGGGCAACCAGCCCCACCTCGCAGCTGGGCTCAGACGAGCCGGCTCCAGCCCTGGATAAAACCGCGGCTCCATCGCAGCCCATGGGAGCCGAGCCGCTAGCCAGCGAAAGGACACGCCCGGCTTCGGCCGCTGGGCCGGGAGGGAGCTTTCCCCACCTCGAGTCCCTACAGCGAGTGACCCGAGCAACCGCGCAATGGAAGGGGGAAGTGAGCCGCCCCTGGGCACCGTCCCGCGGTGGGAGGCCGGGAAGGCTGGCGCCTCCTGTAGCTGCGGGGACGCTGGGGACTGGTTACTTGCACCCAGGACTTTGTCTAGGCTGGAAGTGTAACACCCAAGGGTGCTCGTTACTGTCTGCGTAACTCGGCTGGGTTTGCCCCCCCCGCCCGCCGAACCCTATTTCATCTGGGAATCTGCAGCTTCCCATGAAATAAACCTTCTTTGTCTCCCAAGCCGGGTGCAAACGGGAGCAGGTGCCTGGGGGCTGGTTTCCCCCCAAGGGGCCGGTCCGAGCGCCTGGGCACTACGGAGGGGTGGACGTGGGAGAGCCCGGACCCCGCAAGGCTGGTGAGAGGCAGGGTGAGGCCTGGTGCTCGTGGGCAGGCGACTGATGGCAGGGAATTGAGCCAGACCCCACAGCGCGTAGGCCCCGATGTTACAGGGCGGGCGGTGACAGAGCTGCCAGCCTGAGCAGGCCCCAGCACGTCCCGTTGGCACCGTCAGTGGGGTTCCAACCTGCCCGGGCATGGCCAGCTGTAGAGTTTGGCTGGGTGCCGGGGGGAAGAAAGGGGCCAGGAGGGCTTGGCAAAGGAGCTGAATGTCCTGCCCTCCTCTGCCGGTGCTGAGCAGCTACAAGGACAAGTGCGGAGTCCTGCACTTAGGACGGAAGAATCCCATGCACTGCTACAGACTAGGGACCGAATGGCTGGGCAGCAGTTCTGCAGAAAAGGACCTAGGGGTTACAGTGGATGAGAAGCTGGATATGAGTCGACAGTGTGCCCTTGTTGCCAAGAAGGCTAATGGCATTTTGGGCTGTATAAGTAGGGGCATTGCCAGCAGATCGAGGGACATGATCATTCCCCTCTATTCAGCACTGGTGAGGCCTCATTTGGAGTACTGTGTCCAGTTTTGGGCCCCACACTACAAGAAGGATGTGGATAAATTGGAGAGAGTCCAGCGGAGGGCAACAAAAATGATTAGGGGGCTGGAGCACAGGACTTATGAGGAGAGGCTGAGGGAACTGGGATTGTTTAGTCTGCAGAAGAGAAGAACGAGGGGGGATCTGATAGCTGCTTTCAACTACCTGAAAGGGGGTTCCAAAGAGGATGGAGCTCGGCTGTTCTCAGTGGTGGCAGATGACAGAACAAGGAGCAATGGTCTCAAGCTGCAGAGGGGGAGGTCTAGGTTGGATATTAGGAAACACTATTTCACTAGGAGGGTGGTGAAGCACTGGAATGGGTTCCCTAGGGAGGTGGTGGAATCTCCTTCCTTAGAGGTGTTTAAGGTCAGGCTTGACAAAGCCCTGGCTGGGATGATTTAGTTGGGGTTGGTCCTGCTTTGAGCAGGGGGTGGGACTAGAACCTCCCGAGGTCCCTTCCAGCCCTGAGGTTCTGTGACCCCTCCCCATCCCATGCGGGGCTCCTGCAGGTAGTGGGGCACAAACATGGCGACGAAGCAGGCCACGGGGTTGGCGATGTTGCTGAGCACCACGGAGAGGTGATAGGCCGTGCTCCCGTAGGGCAGGCAGGAGTAGCTCTGCACCGAGGGCAGCACGCCGTTGGTCAGCGCATTGGAGACGCCCAGCAGCACCAGCAGGTAGATGTTCCGGCCCGTCCAGAAGGAGGCGGGCTGGGCCGGGGGGTGGGCGCCCTTGGCGATCTCCGTGGCGCTGTCCGCCGTGGGGGTGCCGTCCTGCAGCGGGAAGGACTCCTCCGTCTCCATGCTGCCCTTGGAAGCGCTCTCCTGGCAGGCGGCGGCGCTGCTGGCGCGGCGGCGCTGCAGGATCAGCCCCAGGAAGGCGAGTGCCGAGACAGCGAGCATGGCGGCCATCAGCCAGAAGTAGGTGTCCGCAGGGAAGTTCTCCTGCAGGTAGTGGGGCTGGGAGCCGTTGCCGGAGGTGGCGTTGCGGCACTCCAGCTTGCCCACCCCTTGGGCCAGCGCCAGCACGCAGGGGAAGAGGGCGCTCAGGCCCTGGCCCACGAAGAAGGTGCGGATGAACGGCTGGGGGAAGCGGTACATGAAGGGCAGGAAGGTGACGTTGGAGGTGCAGCAGACCAAGGCCAGGACGAAGGCCAGGAGCAGGAAGGCCAGGCTGTGGGGCTCCCCCGCCACCGTGGCCGTCCGGTGCCAGAAGAGAGCCAGGAAGAGGCCCGCCCCCACGCCCAGCACCTGGCTGGCGTGGATGACCCAGCGCTCCTTCAGCCGCCCAGGGGCCAGCTTGTGGGCCAGGGTGACGGCGATGGGGCCCACGTTCCCCAGGGCGATGAGGACCGAGAGGTAGGCAGGGAGATTCCAGCCTGCAGGGGGAGAGAGACAGCGCTAGTGACACTGACGTCCCGAGCCCTTCGCCCTGCAGGGCAGCCGGAGCCTCGGTGCGCCAGGCACCCCAGGGCCCAGCCCCGAGCCCTGCAATTCTGGGCCCTTCTAGTGCAGGCGACCAGAGCCGCCCAGCCCGTGCCCCCCTTGCCGGAGAGGGAAGCAGAGGCTGCAGACTTCAGGGCAGCACCGCGAAGGGGCCAGTGCCTGGGTTTCGTGTCGTCCGGGCTCTGGTTGGGGGAGACAAAGCCAGGGCTCCCACGGGGGTGCTGCAGCCTCCCGTGGGATCAGCACAGCCCGGCGCAGCCCTACTGGGGAGAAAGGAGCCCATGGGCTGATCTCCCCGCAGAGAGCGCGACAGGGGGGTGGGGGGCAGGGCGGACGCTGGCTAACGAAACGCTGCTACCAAAGCAACTCGCAGAGCACTGCTGCTGCCCCCAGTCCCGACCCATGCTGCCCCCTGCCCCGGCCCTGCATGGAGACGCTGCACTGTGGGATGGTCCTGGGGGCCAGCGGGGACCGGCCGAGCCCCAGCCAGCCCGGGCTGCAGGCTGCTAGTGGCAGGGGCCAGGCGAGGGCATGCGTGTGGGGGGGGAATCCAGCTGCGAGGCGGGGAGGCTCAGGCACACTCCCTTGGCACAGCTGGGTAACACCGCCAGCCCCTGGCAGCGCTTAGCTGGGAACACCGTGTGCCCGCAGCAGGTGCAGAGGCAGCCTTCAGCTGGGCGGCCCTGGCACAACGGCGAGACAGAGACAAGTAGGGAACCAGGCCTCCAGCACCCTCAATAGCCCCCCAGGGGAAGCACAGCAGCCTGCCCCCGGCCCCAGGACGCTGCCTGTGCAGAGCGTGGGGCTGGCCTGCCAGCCTCCCGCCCCAGGGCTCCCTTGCCATGGCCCGAGGACACTTGCGGGTGACCTGCGGGGGGCTCTGTGACAGAGGCGAGCCTGGAGCCGTGGGGGACCCCCACGGAGGAGAGTGGAGGCGCCACGGGGAGCAGGGGGCCCCCAGGAGGCTGGGTAGCGTGTGCGCGGGGCACCAAACGTGAGCATGACGGGGTGGGGGGAGGTGGCTGGCGTGTGCGTGCAGAGTGGCAGACAGGAGGGGAGTTGAACCAGGAACAAAAGGAGCCTGGAAATCCCCCAGCTCCTCCTCCGCTGTCTCTGCCGGTGGGCGCTGCCAGAATGGCCAAGGTGTGCCCCCCCCTCCCCCATTGTGGGCATTTGGAACCCCCGAGGCCGGCTACTCCTAGCCAACCCGGCTACGGCAGAGGCGAGCAGGCCCCTGTCTGGCCGGGGGCCCAGCGAGTTCCTCTGGGACCGGGCAAAGGGCGAGGAGCGGCCTCCCTGCACTCGTGGCGTGGCTGTGGCAGGGCCGTGCGTGGGGCGGGTGCAGATCACGGCAGGGCTACGGGCGCCCCAGCACAATCCCTCCCGAGCAGGAACAGAGCGGCCCCCGTTTGGGAGGTGGGAGGGGGTGGAACTGGAACCGCCCTAACACTAACTCCCGGCCCTGCCTCCTGCTCCTTATCCCGCTAAGGAGCCAGCCCCAGCACGCCGGAAACACCCACTCAGCCCACCCCACTGGCCTTCCCCGGCGCGCAGCCAGCACGGCACGCACTAGCCTCCACCCCCAGAGACGGGCGGAGGGCGGCTCTCCGCGGGGAAAGCCAGGCAGCACCTGCTGGCTCCTGGCACAGAGAGCGGGAGAACCCAGCCCCCCCCAGGCAGGGCTCCGCTCCGACACCCGGGGACTCCACAGCTTCTTCACTAGGTCGCCCAGCAGCCCGGGAGCAGAACAAAGCTCCCTTGGGGCCTGCGTTCCCGGCTCCTACGGCAACCCGGAGCCCGGAGCTCCGGCTGCAACCTGGCGCCCCGGCGGCAGCCCGGAGCCCGGAGCCCCGGCGGCAGCCCGGAGCCCAGAAGCAGCTGCCCGCGTTCACACCAGCAGCGTCCTTGCTGCCTCCCGCTTCACCAAGGACCCGCCAATGACTCTTCCTTCGCCCTGGGCCGTGAAACCCGCTGGAAGCCGGGGGAGCTCATTCCCTTCCTGCCTTTGTTCTCCGCCCGCTCGGCTGGAACCGAACGTGCTGTTTGTTGCCTGGGGCTTTGGGCTGCAGCCTGAGCATCCTTGTGCTCAGCTAGCACAACACGTGCTGCACGCGTCCAGGGCAGCATGTCTCTGCGCAGCCGGCACCGGACACCGGCCCCCTCTGAGTCCAGGGCACCGCCGGGGCCAGAGCCAGCAGGGTTCCAGCTGCTCTTCCGGTGCCCTGCTCAGGCGGGGTGGCAGCAGCTGGGTCAGTCACGAGCTGCAGGAGCGTGCCCAGCTTTGGCTCCCATTCTGATCCTTCGTGGCCTGGGCGGTCGGAGCCACGCAGGCTAACGCAGCATTCGGAGGCCGTGCACTGCTGGGGAGGGGCTAAGTGAGAACCCCCCACCCCCAGAGGCCTCACGCCACCGGGGAGGGGCTGAGAACCCCCCGCCCCCCCAGAGGCCTCACGCCGCTGGGGAGGGGCTGAGAACCCCCCGCCCCCCAGAGGCCTCACGCCGCTGGGGAGGGGCTGAGAACCCCCCACCCCCCAGAGGCCTCACGCCGCTGGGGAGGGGCTGAGAACCCCCCACCCCCCAGAGGCCTTACACGGCTGGGGAGGGGCTAAGTGAGACCCCCCCCACCCCTGAGAGGCCTCACGCCCCTGGGGAGGGGCTGAGAACCCCCCGCCCCCCAGAGGCCTCACGCCGCTGGGGAGGGGCTGAGAACCCCCCACCCCCCAGAGGCCTTACACGGCCGGGGAGGGGCTAAGTGAGACCCCCCACCCCCCAGAGGCCTCACGCCGCTGGGGAGGGGCTAAGTGAGACCCCCCCACCCCCAGAGGCCTCACGCCGCCGGGGAGGGGCTAAGTGAGACCCCCCCCACCCCTGAGAGGCCTCACGCCGCTGGGGAGGGGCTGAGAACCCCCCGCCCCCCAGAGGCCTCACGCCGCTGGGGAGGGGCTGAGAACCCCCCGCCCCCCAGAGGCCTTACACGGCTGGGGAGGGGCTAAGTGAGACCCCTCGTTGCTGAGCCCCGGACTAGCAGGTTCGCATGTTTCCCGAGGACGGGGATTGTCTGAGCCCCACCCGCCCCCTTTCATGATCACAGGGATGTTGCCGTGTAACTACAGCAATTCCCCATTCAACACTCTCCTCCTCTCCGCTGGCTCCGGGCGCTGGGCAGCCGGAAGGGAAGACGAATGGCACAGCAGAAGGCAAGACACCTGACCACCCACTGGGCTGCTCCTACGTGCCAGGTGAAGCCAGGGGCATCAATCTGCCGGGCCCACAGGCTCCGCTCTATTGCCACCCATCAGTGCCTCACCTTCTGGAAGCCACTTCACCACCACGGGGAGCTCCACCCACAAGGAGTTCACGGAGACCCAGGAGCCCATTCCGAAAAGGGCCACCAGCACGTGAGTGAGCACGGCCTGGCCCATCACGGAGGCAGCCATCCTCTCACCCTGGCAACAAGAAGAGAACAAGGTCCGGTTCAGCTAATCCCCTGGTGAACAGCGCCAGCTCTGAGGGGATTCCAGACGGGGTCCCTGGCTCCCAGGGCAGGCGTGCTGCAGCACAGAGGGCTCAGAGCCAGGGAGAACCTGGCATAGGAGTCAGCAGAGCCCCCTCCCAGCGACGGACATGCACAGAGCCGGGCCGGCTTCCTACACACAGCCCCATCCGTCTAGCCTGCCTCACGCCTCTCCCAGGGGCTCAGTCCGTATGACTGGCAGGGGAGGTCAATCTCCATGGCCCAGCCAGTCCCCTGTCTGCAAGGGCCTAACAGCAAAGAGCTGGTCACAGTGGCAATCTCAGGTCTGAGCATTTGGCCACTAGGAACAGGGCACGACCAGTGAGTCAGGGTCTGTCTGTGACTAAGGGGGAAGATTCTGCATCTCCCTCAATTGATTCCTAGGAGGCAGCAGGGGCTGTCTCCACCCCACCCGTGTTCCCTCCCGCTGGGCAGCTGGTAAGCAGAGGGGTGGGGAGAACATGGGGTTTGTACCTGGGGTTACCTGATAGGCTGGTGGATCCAAAACCGAATCGCTCCCAACAGCCCGAGCTATGCCAGGCGAAGAGCGAGGAGGAGTCCAGAGCCGCCGGAGCAGGGATCCCCACAGCCAGCCATCGCTGAAAGAGACAACATCCTTCACCAGAGCGCCGACCGCTGCGTGTGCTGGGGCTGGAACTGTCCTACCAGGGCCCAGCGCCGAACTCCAGCGGCCAAGGCCTGAGCAGGGGCGGTGCTGTGGGACGATGCACGGAGCGCGCACGTCCGAACGCTCCCATTCAACCTCTCAGCACAGTTGTAAGCCAGTGAGCTGAATGCAACAAGCCAATGGTCAATTTCTATTCGCACTGTCAGAGCCCGGGCAGAGCTGCAGGCAGGCTCCAGGGGTGCTGACAGCTGGGCAAGGCCCTCAGGAGTGGGGCAGCCGCAGGGCTGTGGGGCACTGGCAGAGCTGTCTTCATACCCTCTATTCATACTTTCAACCCAGGCTCCAGAGCAGCTGTGGGACCCACTCCCTGCACCTTTCTGTGCCCTGTGTCAGTTCTGACCAGACCCGCTGTGGGGCAGAGCCCTGGGTCCCCCAGTAGCACACGGACTGACCACCCCACACATGCTAAATCACAGCCAGAGCACCAGGGTAGGAGGCGGCGAGTCCTGCTATGGAGCAGGCAGCTGGGGAGGCTGATTGATTAGACCCACTGGACGGCCAGGGTGAGTCTGGGCTTTACGCAGATCTCAGCGGTGGGGAGATCCCCCCATGCAACACTAAGAGTGCCCTGGCCCATCCCCCATGGCCCAGCGGGGGCCAGAGCCCATGTGCTCACCCCTGGGCCGGTGGGAAACCTCAGACAGCTCTGCAGTGACTCCTCCGGCTGACCAGGAATGATGCCCACGGGTTCCCTGTCCAGCCCTCACTGGCTAATAGCAGCGTAGGCCTGGCAGAGAGAGACTGGCCCCGGTTGGCGCTGAGCGGCGTTCTGCCCGTGCTAGCAGTTACAGGGCCCTGAAGGGGGGTGACAGGCCGCTGCAGTTGAGGTGAGAGGAGATGGAGGCAGACTGAGGACTCCAGCTCAGGGGAAGTGACCCCAGCAGCCCCCCTGGGGCGGAAATGGACAGCGGGGGGGGGGGGGGGAGGGGGGAAGTGAAGAATCAGAGGATGCCAGAGCTCTGGGCAATGAGAGTCCTGAGCAGAGGCAGAGATGAGCTGTGTGCAGGGAGGCTCCCCAGCAAGGCAGAGCGACCGGAGGTGGAGCTATGGGCGTGCGATCGGCGAAGCTATGGGCGTGCGATCGGCGTAGCTATGGGCGTGCGATCGGCGTAGCTATGGGCGTGCGATCGGCGTAGCTATGGGCGTGCGATCGGCGTAGCTATGGGCGTGCGATCGGCGTAGGACTAGGAGCTACGGCTGAGAGACCCAGTGCCCATGACTGGGACACGGGAGCAGGAGCAGTGAAAGATAAAGGAACCTGCTGAGCCTTGTTCTTCCCAAGCCCCTGGAGAAAGGGGCTCGGCAGCCTCCAGCCGTATCACAGCTACAGCGTTAGCTCCCCACGCTGGGAGAGGCTGGGGAGTAACGGGACCACTGCAAACCCCGTCCATTGCCAACGAGCAGAACGCGAGGGCCATCACGTACGGCGGGGACACAGCGCAGCAGGGGCCCAGCGGGGCCCAGAGCCCCTGGAGCTTGGCCTGGATTCCTACGTAACAGTATAGCCCACTGGATGCCCCACACCCTCGTAGTGACCTTACCCGCCCCCCAACCACCTCCCTGCCACCACCCGTCCCAGATCTAGCCCCCTAGCCACCCTCCTCCCCACTGACCCCCGCCTGTCCTCACCCTGCTCCATACCCACATCAGCTCAGCAGCAGGCTGGGACGGAACACACCCTGTATTCACACCCCATAATCCTCTGTGGGCAAAACAGGCCTTGTCAGGTAGCATCTGAAAACTGATAACTCGCTGGTCAATAACATCCCGGCAGAACGTGGGTAGCAACATTACATGTAAAGTTACAAATCCCGTCACAATGACATTGGTGGCACATGTTCAAAACCACGTAGCCCCGACTGGGCAGGTCCTAAACAACAGGATGTGTGTTCATCTCAATTTATATCCGAGTTGTGACCAGGATCCTCAGAGAGCGAGAGGGGGGAAAGCAGGAGACAAGGAAAATCTGCATTTCAGCAAACAAAGGTGAGAAGAAACAGCTGCAGCCTCCTTCACCCCTCGAATGAACTTGAACTGGGGGTAACTCTCAGGAAAATGCAGTACAAGGATGAGTGAACTGTAGAAGTGAGGGGCAAAGCCACACCCAGCTCTCTCTCCCTGTCCATCTCTCTGTTCCAGCCGGCAAAAGGAACAGTCTGTGGACTTTGGAAGCAGATCCTGGCCTCCAAGTCTGGTCAGCAATCGACTGAAAACATGCAGTATGGGACTTCCCCGGGACCCACGGCTAGTTTGAAAGCGTTTCATCTTTCTCACGGCTGTAAGAATTTCCGACTCTAATGCCTTATGCAGGTATTCACTCAAAATCTCCCTCTTTGTAAACAAACAAACTTGTTTCATTCTTTAATTAAAACGAACCCAGCGTTGTGAATTGGTTGAGTAACTTCATTTACAGGAGCAGACTGTTGTATGCTGAGGAGGGGGCTGGACAGTGCAGAACAACCTTTGTGTGCGCGTTTGGGGGGGATTAATCCAGGACTGGGAATGTGCTGGGATCACCCTGCAGCTTGTAACCAAGGCTCCTGGCAGCCAGAGTGTGGCTGATGTTTGCTGGGGTCAGAGCTGCTGGCCCAGGGCCGCGGCTACACACACACACACGGCTACACACACACTCACACTCACTCACTCAGGGTGTGACCTGCGTGCTGGCAGGCTGTTTGTGAGGAGCCCAGGTTGGGCGCTACAGCAGCAAAGCACGGGGAGGCACCCCAGGTTGCAGGGCAAGTGGTGACACAGCCCCTCACGGCTCCAGATTGCAACCTGGCATGTCCTACAGGCTCCTCATCCTCACCGCCAGCCTGATGCCGCTTCCTCTAACCCCTGCAGGGTGTTAATCGCAGGGGGCCCAAGGCAAGTCACTGAAGTGTTACTGGAGCAGGAGTCCTGTTTGCACCCCTGGGAGGCCCTCCCGGCAGTCGCCCTGGGGCAGCCGGCACAGAACGGGCATTTCAGACGTCAGGATGGTGGATCCCTTTGGAATCCAGCGATTAAAAAGAGCCTCCTGCTCAACTGCACTGATACAGAATGGGGGTGGGGAGCAACTGGCTGCTCAAGAGTGGGGAAGTCAAAAACGCAGAGCTGCCCCGGAAATCAACACAGCCCAGCAAGTCTCAGGAATTCAGGTTCTGCCAACCTCCCTGCTCTGCCTCCTGAAAAGCTTGTCAGGGCACGGAACATGCTGAGCACCGGGTGCTGGAATAAGAGCATCTAGCACCTCGACAACCCTCGCACTGCTCCTTCCCCGCAGGCAGCATGCGCCGCGCCCATTGTGCAACGGGGCCTGGAGGAAGTTGGGCAATGGGAGTTTCTGAGCGGGCAGAGATCCACCCGCTCCCAGTTTAACACGACAGCTGCCAACATCAGCCCTGGTTGCAGAGCTATCAGCAGCTTTCAGATCCAGCCCCAGCACTGATCTCCCTGCCCTCCTGCCGCAAGAAGCTGTGAGTCTGCGCCACAGACCAGGACTTCCTTTAACCTGAGCTAAATGGACCTGCCACTAGTGTCCCTGTGGAACTCCAGGGGCTCAGATTATAGGAGAAAGAAGAGGACTGAACAGACCAGTTCTCGTTCATCCTAGTGCTAAATTACCCCATCGTACCTTTGGCCTTCCTCAGGCTTCTCTGCAGCCTCAGGAGATGCTTCCTTACGGTTGGGAGGCAGCCAGACAGCTCGTAAGATGAGACTCCAGCACCACTCAAGGTCCCCAGCACCTCCTGAGTTCCCTCTCGGCAAGTCCTGGAAATGCAGAGCCCAGCAGCGTGAGACACCATCTCTGGCAGCACAAGTGGCCCTCCCCATGGCCACACTCACACCTACCTGGAGCTGAGCCTCTCACACACCTTAGGGTCCTTGGTGAATTTCATGAACCCGCAGTCACTCCCTCCTCTAAATAATTCACCCGGCCATGGGACAGCCCAGGGCCCAGCACCCAAGCAAGTCACCCACTATTAACCTCTATCCAAACAGGCCAGCTGCTGCTCACCACGGCTCCCTTTCGCACCAGCGGCCAACACACCACAAGGCTCCCCTCCTACCAGGGGTTACTCATTTCCCGGACAGCTTTTTATGGAGATGCCTTATCAAAAGTGTTGTGAAATCCCCACCCAGCACCCAATGGCTCCTCTTATCTGCTAATTTATTGGCTTCTTCTGAGAAGCCCAGCCAGCCGGTCAGAGCTGCCTGATTGAGGACTGAGCTGGCTGGGCCCGGACCAGTGACCCCCACCCCTGACCACACTCCTTATGGCCGGTGTTACATGCCGGTGGATCTCAGCCAGGGGCAGTGCACCCCGGGGGGACTGAGAGGTCTCGCGCGGGTCCGTCAGCTCCTCTGGAGATTTGCCGAGTTTTACAGCCGGCTCCAGGAAAAGCCCTAGACTCGGAGCTCGCACCGTGAGCTGCGGACGCGGAGATGCACGTGCGGCAGGGGCTGGGTGTGAGACGGAGCCGCTAGACACGAGAACGGAAGCTGGTGCTCAGCCCTGGCCCGGCTCGGACCCTGCCGGCCTGTGTCTGGGTTTGGAGCGAGCAGCTCTGCGGGGCGGTGAAACCCGGGGGCGGGGCGGGGCGGGCAAACCCGCGTCCCGGAGGGGGGGGGGGCAGGAGCCTGGAAAGGTCCAGAGCCGCCAACGGCCTAAGAGCTTCTCCCAGCAGCTGCCCCCGGCCCACGCCGGGCCGGGCTCCGGCTACGCGGGACTGGGGGCCCCGGGGGCCTTCCCAGCCCCCCCCCGGGGCAGGACGCACCCCGGGCCGGGCTCCGGGCTCCGCCCCCGCCGGGAGCTCCCCAGCCCCCCGGGACGCCTAGGCCTGGAGAGCGGCTCCCCCCGGCCGAGCCCCGGGCCCAGCTCCGGCCCGCGAGCGCTGCGGGCCCGTCCCCACTTCCCCACAGCCCCCCCCCCGCACCTCTCTCCTCCCCCCTCACCGCCCCCCCCCCGCGCTCTCACTCGCACGCGGCTCCAGCCTCCTGCCCGCTTCCGCGAGTGGGGGGTGGCCCCGCCCCGGAAGTGACGGATCCGGGATGGCGCCGCAACATCCGGTCTCGCGGGCCCCTGACTGAGGAGCCGGCGGCGCACGCGGGGATCCCGGTCAGCAGCGCGCGGCCCCCCCTGCCCCTTCCCACAATCCTCAGCGCGGGACCCCGGGTTGCCCCACAGAACCCTGCCCCGCCCCTCCCCCACCCCGAGCCCCCCGCCCCTCCCCTCCTCACCCCTCCCCCGCCCCGCCCCCCCACCCCGAGTCCCCCCGCCCCTCCTCACCCCTCCCCCACCCCGAGTCCCCCCGCCCCCGCCCAGCCCCCCTTGGAGCTCGCCAGCTGCGGGCTCCCCGGTTGCAGATTCACCCGCGTGTCTCTGCCTGCGCCTCCCCCGCTGCCGCAGCAGCAGCTTTGCCCCCGGGCCGGACCCCGCAGGAGGCTCCCAGCCCCCCAGCGCTGGCCTGAAGCGGCGCCGTCCTCTGGCTAGAGCAGGGCAGGGAGCGCGCCGCCCCCAGGGAACTCCGTGCCCCCGAGTGTCACCCAGCCCCTGCGAGTGACCCAGCCGGTCCGCTCCCAGGGCGGCGCAGGGCTGGGGGGGGGGCAGGGCGAGAAGCCCTGAGGACAGGCCCATGTCTCCAGGGGCGCTGACAGGAGTTCATCGGGCGCCGTGTGGAAGAAGCGGGAAGTTAGGGCCTTGTAGGTAAAGGAGGGCAGCAGGGAGATGGCTGACGGGAACAGCAATACTTTATTCCCCCTGTCAATCTCCCCGTGCTCCGGGTCGGTCGCCCCCTTTGTGTTGGGTTAGAGTCTTTCTAGAAGATACGCTCTCGTTCAGGCTGGATCCAGCCTCTCCCTGGGGAGGGTTCCCTGGCCTGCGCCATGCAAGAGTTCAGACTAGATGGTCAGAACGGTCCCTTCTGGCCATAAAATCCATTAATCGTCATTCCCAATTTACAGCTGGGGAAACTGAGTCGCAGAGAGGTGACGTGTGTCACCTGGGGTCGAACATCACCATCAGCGCCGGGAACAGAACACAGATCCCGTCACTTGGAGCGCCACGCCCTGTCCACAGGGGACCACGCGGAGGCTGGAACCAATGAATGAGATCCAGCTTTTGTCCTTGGCCTGTGTTGGTTTTCACTTCGCTGCCGGCCTGCCTTGGTAGGAACATGCGGAAAGACCCGAACGCTCCTAGCAGGGGTTGTCACCTGTCTTTTTTGCTGGAAATGTGCTGCCAGATTGTCTCTGTCGATTAACCCGGCCTATAGGAGCTACTATGGAAGAGCCCAGGACAGCAGAGAACTTGAGAGAGGCTGGGGCCTCTTCAGAACTGTCCGGCACAGGGCAGAAGGCTTCCAAGAAGCAGAGAACCAAGGCAGGTGGGAGACCGGGACCAGGGGATGCCAGCAAGGCCTCCAAAAAGAAGGCGGCTTTCAAGGCCCCCAGGAGAGTGGCCCCGGACTACTTTGTTCATGAGACGGACAATGACATGCTGCTGATCATTGCCAACATCGGCGACGGGCAAGACCGCCCTCCCAGGAAAGTAGCAAAGAGAAAGCACCAAGCGCCAGCAAAGAAGCAGCCGCTGCAGCGCGTCCAAAGGACTGGCGTGGCAGGAGGGAGAAAGAGAGAGAGAGGAGGGGCTCCTGCTGCCCAGGAGCCTGTGCCTGGGGGCCGGGCTGAGGAAAGCGGGGGAGCTGCTGGGGCCTCCTGGGGAGAGCGCCTCCCAGTAGAAATCCTGGTGCGGATCTTCCAGTCTTTGGTGGCGTCCGAGGGGGCCGTGCCCTTGCTCTGCAGGTGTGTGGAGATCCAGGGAAGTGGGTTAGCGGGGACCAGGCAGTCAGCACGGCACAGTCACTCAGTGCTTACGGGAACAAGCTCACTGGCTTCCTTCTCTGTTTGGGCTAATAGTCCATCCTTGCTTCCTGCTTTGCTGGGGTCAGAGGGAATGGGGGGCCGGGGTGATGAGAGGAAGGATGGGCCAGTGGTTAGGGCACTAGCTTGGGACTTTGGTTCCATTCAGATGATCACAATGGTCCCTTCCGGCCTTGGAAGCTATGAATTCCTTGCTCTGTCACAGACTTTCCGGGTGACCTCGTGTCACGGGCTCACAGATTGTGCCCACTCTTGGCCCCACGCGGTCCGTGGGGGGGGGCCCCTTTCAGTGCGACAGCCCTTCTCGGGGGCCACTCTCTCTCGGGGTCAGGCCCCTCCATCTCCCAGAGTCGCACCTCTTTGAGCCTTAGCACATCTGTTTCTCGCTGTGGGCCAACTCAGGGAGTCAGGGGCGCTCTGGACCCCCACCCCGGGCCTCCACCCCCCAAAGGGGTTGATGCAACCCTGCTCTCTAGCCCAGAGTGAATCAGCCAGCGTAACACAGGAGGGTTTATTGAGTGTTGAACCCAGCACAGGAAACTCTCAGGGCCTCAGGCCTGGCCTCCCTCAGCACAGCACATCCCAGTCCCCCTGCAGCCAGGGGGGCTCTGCCTGCTCCCCTGCTCCAGCCCCGAGCCCCCCTGCTCCCAGCTGGGCCTCCGATATCCCCTCTGTCCATTGGCTTCTCTCCAGATAATCAGGGCCGTAAACAGGCAGGCCTGGGTCTCCTCTCCTCCCAGCCCTCTGGCCGCTTTGGCTGGAACTGGCTGGTCAGGTCACCGGGGTCCTCTCCCCGCAGCCCATTGTCCCCCACTGGCCAGAACCAGCTGCGACTCCTGAGCTGGGTCTCCGGGTCACCAGTCGCTGGGGTCTCCATCCTCCAGGCCATCGGCCGGGGGTCCCGAGTTCCCTCTCTGGTCCTGTGTCCCAACAAACTCCCTCTCCCCTCACCTCATTCAACCAGTAACACCCGGGGACACTGAGTCCCATCCCCTCTGCATGCAAACCATTGGAAAAACCAAGAAACCCGCCCACTTCGTCACACCTCGGGTAAGTCACTTAGGGCCACCTTTGTAAAGATCTTGAAATCGATGGGAGTCAGGTACTAGATGCCTTTGAAAATCCCACTAGGCACCTAAATACCTTTAAAAATCTGGCCCTTTGTCCCTCTCTGCCTAAGTTCCCTTTCTCTCCGGAGGGGACAACAGCTGTGCCCTGCCTCCAGGGCCGTTTGTGAGGGTAAATGGCTAAACCCATTGAAGAGTGTGCAATGGCGATGGGGCCCGAACGGCGTATTCCTTTAGATAGAATCAAGGGGCCCAGAGACTCAGAGGTGGTGACAAGACACTGTACCTGTGTTGGACGAGGTTTGGGGTTTGGTATGCAGAGACCTCAGCCTGCATAGTCCCCTGGCAAGCACCCCATTAAACAGCCTTTTCACCCTGAGTAAAGACACAGAAAAGAAGGGAGGGGGCTAAACAGTGAAAGCATTTGAAATGTCAGCTCTCCCTTGTCCCCTTTCCCTTTAGCTGGAGCGAGTTTTTAGACCCAAGCCCCCTTAGACACTCGTCTGGTGTTAAAGGTGGCAGCAATAACTGTCCGTGGGGGAAAAGCGAAGCCGTTAGCAGATGGGCTGGCGCTGGCATTGTGGCTGATGTTAACGCCAATCCCGTTCCCCAAAACAAGCCAAATACACCCGAGAGGGAAGGAAAAAAGAGCAGCAAAGATGCTGCTCCTGTCTCTGGTGCTGACTCTCCCTTGCAGACTCCCTGCTGGAGAAACACAGACCCGTCCACTGTCTGATCCGCCGCTCTGAGACCTGGCAAACTCGTCCCAGCCTCAGGCTGGGTCTCGGCACAGGCTCACAGCAGGGTGGCGGAATGAGCCGTCTTGTCCAGCTAAGCCAGAGAGAGAAGGCAGAAGGAGAGGGATAGGAAAGAAAAGAAACAAGATGGGGAAGGAAAAGGACAGGTTAGGTTGGGGGGAGGGGAGTGCCTCACATCCCAGGTGGTATTCAGGATTCAGCCAGTGCTGGTAGAGGTGAGGGTGCCATCTGGGTCCCTCTCTCTGGCCCACTCCGGTCAGGACGTCTGTCAGGATTAGGATGAAGAAGGCACAGTGGTGTCACGCTGGGTCCCAGGAGATGGTGTGGGTGGCAGCCGTGATGATGAAGGTTGCTCCTTCCCCATCACTCAGTCAGACGGTGTTCCCGTCCTTTCTGGCAGCCACTGCTGTGATTGCTGCCTTTTCACACCCTTCCACATCCACGTTTGTTGTGAGACGTCAGTGTGAGATAATCATTCACTCACTTTTCACAGTTGAGCTCACAATGAGGGTAACTTTCTAAGCTCGGTTATCACAACACATGTTAGTACCTAAGATGGACAGAGGGTAAGGAGGGAGGTGACGTGGTGGGATCGCAGGGTTATCCTCTCTGATTCCAGATCCAAGCCGGTCCCTTCACTCATCGCAAGCTGGCTGTAACGGCTGGCGCTGCAAACTGACCCTCCTGGCTCTGCAGGCCGAGCTAGACGCTCTCTGCCTCTGACAGTGTCGCTACTGATGCAGGTTCTGCAGCAGGGAGCCAGCTGCCAGTTCTGCTGGGGTTGGGGCAGGCAGAATCAAATGCCCCTCAGGATTGCCTGGCCGCATTGGCCCTGCATGCTGCCCTGGCCCATTGTAATGAATGCTCAGTAGAGCCGATCTTCGAGACCTACCAGGAGCTGGGCAGTTGAGTACAAAGGGGGCACTTGGCGGACCCACAGCCTGATGCCTAGAGTGGTGGGATTCTTACCAGAATAGTCCAGGCACCCTGGCATCGTGTGGCAGCTCACTGGCGTGGCTTTGAACTCGTTTTGTAAAGCAGTACTCCAGGAAGAGAAGACAGGTGGCCACGAGGGCTCTTCTCCCAGAGCTTAGAAACCCCTCCCTTGACAATGTCTCTAAGGTATTTCCGAGGCTCCTTTCACCGGGTCGTTTTATCAGCATATCAGGGTCCCAGAGCAGTAGTGAGGTAGCCCAAGGCCTCAGGGGGTCAGCCTGCAGCCCCTGCGTTATGGGTCTCTAGTAGCCCCAGGGGAATCTTGCATTGACATTCTGCACAGGCGCCTTGTGCCCCCGGCCTCTGGGCACTTGAACCAATCTAAGGATGAGATTTGTCCTGGTAAATAGTGCTAAGCGTGGATTTCAGCGTGCACACCACACACCGAGGAGAAGGTATTCCCAGCGCTAGTAGCCAGCATGTACAGATGGGCAAAGGAAGAGAAATGCTGCTTGTGTGTAAAGCGTGTTGTCATGCTGGTGCTAAGGGAGCTGGAGCAGAGGTGCCATGTAGGTAGCTTTAACTTTTGACTCTCAACTGCTACTTTCGTTAAATAATTGTCTGTGCTCAACCCCCGCCCCCCATCATTTCACACAACTGTGAAAACGTAAATTGGTAAAAGTCTAAAAAAAGGCTTAAAAATAAACAGAATCAGAGAACGGAAGGACTGGCAGGGACCTCGAGGGGTCAGATAGTCCCGCCCCCTGCACTCCTGGCAGGACTAAGTATTAGCTCGACCATTGATATTATGTGTGAGAATTAAAAAGAATAAAAAGTGACTTCTGCCAAGCCGAAATATAAACCTCCCAGAGCAGGGCCTGGCTGATAAGTTCAGGGCGTCGCTGGGGGCAAACCAACCCCCAACCCTGTCATCTGAGTCCCCAGAACCCCGCTGTGAACCAACCGCCTGAGAAGGACCTGGGACCAAAGTCAGTCCTGGGGCAAGCGCTTGCAGCTCCCTACTGAAGTCACCAGGTGTTGCTGACTTTGCCCTTGGCCTTGAGGGACATCACCGTTGCGCGCTGGCACTCAACGAGGAGGAGGAGTGGCTGGAGCGTGCTCCTCAGTGGAGATGGCCAGTGGTACCTGTAGGTCAGTCTCGGGCACCTCAGTGCCATGGACAGCTGGCCCTATAATGTGCAAGGTCTGAAAGCCCAGGAGCAAGGCCTTGAAGAGGGCCTGGTGGATAATGGGTGGCCAGTGACACTCACAGAGTGTGTGCATCACCGACTCCCAATGGGCAGAGGCCCCGGAGCCCGCACGTGGCCTGTTCTGCACCCACTCCAGCCGGAGGGGCATTTCCAGGGGGGCTCCCAGCAATGCTCCTTGCTGTACTGGGTCACACACTCGGGCAGAAGGGCTGTGGAAAGGGCTCTGACCCACCTGAAAAGCTCTGCCTGACCATTAGCTGGGCTCTCACCTGCTGGCGGTGGGCCCCTGGGGCCTGCTGTGCTGAGATGGCTCTGCTCCCACCTCCGCTACGTGTCTAACCTGGCGTGTGCCATGGCAGTGACGGGTGTCTCCATCCCCAGGGTGGCCCGTGTGTGCCGGCTGTGGTACGGGGCAGCCTCCAATCCCGTGCTGTGGCAGAAGGTGTCAATCGGCTTCTGCTGGGTGGAGCCTGGCAAAAAGCAGCCTCCCCAGACCGAGAGGAGGATCCTCAGCACGATGGAGTGGCTGGTCCCGAACAGGTGGGTGCTGCGTTAGAGATGGGGGGTGTCCGAGCCCCTGTGCATGACCTGCCTTGGCCCTCCCCCCGCAGTCCTTCCCACTCCAGCTCCCCTTAGGGGCTGGACGCTGCGCTGCCCGTCCCCCCCCTTTATACCGGGGCCGGCTCGGCAGCCAGATTCACTCTCTGTTTCCTCCATGCAGGTTTTCACTTCTCCGGGACTTTGCTCTTTGTCACTGGAAGAGCCACGTGCCCGTTGTCCTGCAGGTGAGAGGGCAGGGGTCAGTTTGGCGTGATATTCTGCCATCCTTTGGTGGCTGCTCTCCACGGGCAATGCCCCTCTGCCCTGGGACACCGGCCGGCCCACTCCGATCCCTGGTTTTGGATGGATGTAGCCGTAGCTCTGAGAACAGGAGGCTTTCTGTGACTAAGAGCCAGTGGCACAAAGCTCTGTCCTTTTCACGCAAAGGATATCCAGCCCTTGGGCTCCGAGTCTGGGGCCGTCTGCTGTCAGTCACGCAGCCCCTGTCAGCCTGGAAGAACTGAGATCGGAATCGTCTTCCTCGCAGGGAATTTAATTGGAGCGAGGTGGCGAACGTGAATCCCCAGCCGGCGTGTAGCCTGCCTTTTACAGGGTCTGCTCATGGGATGGCAGGGCCGGCTGGCTCACCGCCCTCTCTCGTTACAGGCCCTTGCGGAGTCCTGCCCCCTTCTCCTGTCCCTCAAGCTGACCTACTGCAGTGGAGTGACCACCAAGTCCCTGAGCGTACTGGCCGAACGCTGCCCCCGGCTGGAAAGCTTAAACCTGCAGAATTCCCAGGTAGGGGCGTGTGAGGGTCTGCTGAGCTGAGGGGGAGACGGGGTCAGTTTAGGCCAGGGAGCACTTGAGGCCCTGCCAGAAATACAAGGGTGCCGTCCTGGGGGCGATGCTGCAGCCACATCACTATTGCTGCCTGCTGGGGGGGTGAGTCTAGGAGGCCCATCCTGCCCAGCCCCCGGGGGAGCACTGTGTGCCCTGCCAGAGAGGAGCCATCTGCCAGCCCTCTGGTCCCCTAGGGACGTGAGAACACTGAGCTACAGCCAATCAAACCCACCGCGCCTGCTCTGAGACTGTCCACGCCATCGCATGGGACAGCGCTCAGCCCCCTCCCAGACATGCCAGACAAGCCCCTTACCCCGTCCCAGTATTGCTCGCCCCGACGGGGGCTTCCTAAGCTGATGTAGCCAACAGCTGTGTACAGCAGTGGAGCTTTTCCTGTGGCTAATTAGCCAGCCCCTCCTCAGATGGCTTTGAGGGCGGTGCATGACGTCGGGCTGCCACGTGCTGGGTGGTAACCCCTCGCTGGGTGGCCTCCTCTGGTTTGTTCCCAGGTTGACTCCTCAGCTGTGGTGAGCTTTCTGGAGGCTGCTGGCTCTCGGATCCGGCAGCTCTGGCTGACGTACAGCAGCCGAATGAATGCCATCATCGCCACGCTCTCGGTAAGCCTGGCAAAGGCCGCTGGGGGAGGGGCTGGCCTTGCCCGAGGGTTCCCTGTCGGAGCTGGACTGCACCACACGCACGTGGGCTGGGACAGTTTCAACAGAGGCTTATGAGACCTATGAAGCTGCTTCCGCTGAGACTGGCAGGGGTTGAACTGGGAGTGCTGCTTCCCCAGGCTCTGCCCACAAGCTGGGCGCTCCCCATTCCTGACTCTGAAATGAGATGCCATTGAGTCAGTGTCAGATTTCCATTGTAACCATTCCTCTTCCTGGCAGCTCTGCTAAGCTGTGAAATGGTTAGCATCTCACATTGCTCGTTAGGTTTCAGAGTTAACACTCCATTGCGATGAACAGGGCAGATCGTACCGCTCAGGGCTGCTGTTCCAGGCTGTCTGCGGATGTCACTGCATCAGTTACACCTGGGTCACATTGGGAAGGTTCAGCAAGGCGGGTGGGCGTGGGGCCTGACCGATCAGCAGGGAGTGCCTCATTCTCTAAACCTGTCGCCCCTCTGCAGAGCGGTTGCTGCCTTGGGCTGCGGCTCCTGGAGGTGAACACGGAGATCAAGCAGAGCAGCCAGCACCTCCAGCTCTCAGTAGAACAGCTGCAGGCGGCCTGCCAGCAGCTGCAGGTACCTGTGAGCTCTCCTTCCTTCCTTCCTTCCTCTCACGCGACTTCTCTGATCTTCCTCTCTCCCCTTCCCCTACCCTGGTAACCCTTTGCCGCCCTGCAGCTCCAATGCTAGCTTATTCCTTCCCCGCTGGGTAGGTTCCTTGGACACATGACAGTTCTGGTTTCACAGGCTTCCCGGAAGCTCAGGTCGGTTCATTCTCCTGCCCCTGCCCTGTTCGGTCTGCACCCCCACTGCACTGGCAGCTTGTGTGGCCACCTGTGGCTCCAAATGGCGCTCGGTTCAATGCAGCGCGCTTGCCCAGTGTGCCCCTGCAGCCAGGAGAGGTCTCCTGACACCTGAGGGCGTCCCCTGCCGCTGGGGGCTTTCTCTCTCTGGAGAGGGTGGCAAGCCTTGCATGAGGGGCTCGCAGGCATTCACAGCCAGCAGCTGCTTTTCAGCAGGTGATGCCTGTGTGTCCTGGCATTGCTTTATGGCCGTGCATTGCCTTGCCTTCTCCCACGCTGCCCCCTGCTGGTGGGAGACCTCCCAAACCCAAGGTACCAGGCGCCCCTTCACATCCCTCCTAGAGACTTGCTTCCTCCCTAGTCTCTCGCCCGTGTCCGGAGCTCTGGCCACCCCAGCAGTGTGTGCCAGTGAGGTCATGTCTGTAGCTCACCTCTCCTCCCGTTTCCCTGGGCATCTCGACAGACGCAGCTCAGAGGACGGTGGTGCCCGGTGCCCAGGGTGCTGTGCCCAGCGCGGGCCTGGCCCATGTGATCAGGGTGGATCCGGAGGCAGTTCTGCTGATATTGTTGCATGGCAAAGCCCTCGTTAATGCTGCTGGGGCACCCCAAGCTTTGGGACACTGAGAGCTGCATCGGCACCTTGCACCTGCCTTCCCAGTGCACATCCAGGGCCTGGTTCGTTTCCAGAAGGCCCTGAGCAGCCTGGCTGTCTCGGGTCGCCTCTCCCACTGTGCCCATTGCAGCGGGGAAGCTCTTGCCATCTGCCCCCTTCTGGGACAGGACTTCAGGGTGTCCTCAGGGGACCCCCTTCCTGCCTGCTGCTTGAGCCTGTCGAAGCCACTTCTAGGACGCAGTGCAGGATCTGATTGTTCCCTCTGTCTTCTGATGTGCGCCTGGGGCAGGGTGCCTGTCATCCCACGGGAGGAGGTAGGGTTGATCTGCACTGGCTGTTTTAATCCTCCTGTGCCCTCCTATCCCCATGCTGGGCATGGGGTACATGCCTGGAGGAGAGACAGCTATTGGCCAAGGGTACTGCTGTTCCCAGCATGCAGTGCGTTTGGCTGCATTGCATGCTGGGATTTGTAGTTTTCCTGGGCTGCACTGTAGAGCATCAGGAGCTGCACCTGGTCAATGTTTGCTGCCTACTCTTTAAAGCAGCCCTGAGTGGAGCAGGCCAGGGGTTGTTCCTGCCCATAGGCACGAACTTTCCCCGGTGCTGGTGAGTGCTTGCGCCCCCCTGGCCCCGCCCCGACTCCACCCTTCCCCGCCCCCCTTCCCCAAAGTCTCCACCCCCTCCCTGCCCCTATTGGACCCCTTCCCCACATCCCCTCCCCGGCCCTGCCACCTCCCCGAGCGTCCCGCGTCCCCCCCCATCCCTCCCAGCTGCTTCGCGGCGCAAGCACTGGGAGCTAGGGGGGAAAGCGGGCACGCAGCGTGCTCAGGGGACGAGGTGGAGGTGAGGTGGGCGGGGAGCTGCACCCACCAATTTTTCCCTGGGGGTGCTCCAGCCCCGGAGCACCCCTGGAGTCTGCTCCTATGCTCCTGGCGGTAGCCATTGTTGTCAGCCGATTGGGAGATTGTTGTCTCAAGGTTGGTGGGTCATTCCTGCCCCCATCTGTTTCCCTTCCAGGTGCTGCGTCTGCTCAATGTGGTCTGGTCCGTGAAGCCGAGCTCTCGCTCCGCCCCCACCTCCTTGGGCTTCCCTCATTTAGAGGAGCTGTGCCTGGCCACCACCTCTTATTCCTTTGTCAGTGACGGCGTCCTGCAGAAGATCCTGCAGGCCTCCACCAGGCTGCGGGTGCTGGACCTGCGTGGCTGCTTCCGCGTGACACCCAAGGGGCTGCAGGAGCTGCCGTGCCCTGGTGAGCCTCGGAGTCCCTGTCTCTGGGGAGCAGGAGGGGTGCATCTGGTGCGGAGGACGGGTGCATCTGGTGCAGCTAGGGACAGTCTGTCTGCCTCCTGGTGAGGCCCTGAGCCTAATGTGTAGACCAGAGGTGGGCAAACTACGGCCCGTGGGCCACATGCGGCTCGCGGGACCCTCCTGCCCGGCCCCTGAGCTCCTGGCCCAGGAGGCTAGTTCCCGGCCCCTCCCCTGCTGTTCCCCCTCCCCTGCAGCCTCAGCTCACTGCGCCACCGGTGCAATGCTCTGGGCGGCGGGGCTGCAGGTTCTTGCCGGGCAGTGCAGCTGCAGAGCCGCGGCCTGACCCGGTGCTCTGTGCTGCGTGGTGGCGTGGCTGGCACAGTGCCGCTCTGGGCAGCGCAGCTGTAGCGCCGCCAGCCACTGGTGCTCCAGGCAGCGTGGTAAGGGGGCAGGGAGCGGGGGCGTTGGATAGAGGACAGGGGAGTTCAGGGTGGTGGGCGGGGGCAGGGGTGTGGATAGGGGTTGGGGTGGTCAGAGGGTGGGGAACAGGGGGGTTGAATGGGGGCAGGGGTCCCCAAGAGGCAGTCAGGAAGGAGGGGGGGTTGGATGGGGTGGCAGGGGGCAGTCAGGGGCAGAGAGTTCCACAGGTTGATTGTGCGTTGTGTGAAAAAATACTTCTGTTGGTTTTAAACCTGCTGCCTGTTAATTTCATTGGGTGAGCCCCGGTTCTTGCTACGTGAAGGGGTAAATAACACGTCCTTATTCCCCGTCTCCACACCTGTCCTGGGTTTATAGACCTCTGTCGTCTCCCCCCTTCGTCGTCTCTTTGCCAAGCTGAACAGTCTCAGTCTCATTCCTCTCTCCTCGTCCGGCAGCCGGTCCATCCCCTTGAGCATGTTTGTCGTCCCTCTGTGACCCTTTTCCAGTTCTAATGTAGCTGGTTTGGGTTGGGGCCACCAGAACCACACGCCATATTCCAGGTGTGGGTGAACCAGGATTTCTATAGAGGCCCGTTCCGAGGGTTCCTAACATTCTGTTCCCTTGTTTGGCTGCCGCTGCTCGTTGAGTGGATGTTTCCAGAGAACTCTCCACACTGACTCCAAGATCTTTCCTGAGGGATAACAGCTAATTCAGACCCCACCATTTTGTACGTAGAGTTGGGATGATGTTTTCCAATGTGCATCACTTTGCATTTATCAACACTGAATTTCAGCTGCCCCTGTGTTGCCCAGTCAGTCACCCAGCTTTGTGCGTCCCTTTGGGACTCGCGTGGTCTGCCTGGGACTTAGCTGTCTTGAGTAGCGTTGTGTCTCTGCATCCCAGACCTAGAGCAGCTGTACCTGGGCCTGTACTGCAGCGATAACCACCTGCTCCTGCCCTCGGCGGGCAGCCATCTGCTCACCTGGAAGTGGCACCACAGCCTGCAGGAGCTCGATCTGGCAGGGCAGAGCTTCAGCGAGCACGACCTGGAGCGCGCCATGGCCGCCTTCGGGCAGGGCAGCAGCCGGGCAGCCCTGCGATCCCTCAACCTGACCGGGACCAAGGTCACCGTGAGCACTGTCAGGTGAGCGCCGGCGGAGGGGCTGCGGGCAGCCAGCGGGGAGCCCTGTGCACTGGCTCGGGGTCACCAGCCATGGCTGCGTTCCCCCCGGGGCCTGGGCTGCAAAGCCCCCTCTCGCCCGGAGAGCTGCTGTGTGTAACTGACTCCCTGCGTGGCTGGCTCGCAGCTCGGCTGCTGCAGCCTCCGCTCCCCCGTCAGACGCCACCCCGAAAACCAGCCTCTCCTGCTCCGCAGGCCTCTGCACCCCGCTCTCCTTCCACACCGCGGCCCTGCTTGGGTCTTCCCCGTCCTGCTGCGCTGCCTCTTCCTGGCTGGGCCGTTCTGCTCGGCTCCCACACGGCCTCCCGCCTTCTCTGGTGCCACCACTGGCACGTGGGCTGGCCCCTTGCCTCCTTCAGCCTCCGCGCTGGGTCTGCCGCCCCACGTGCTTAATCTAGGGGGAAGCCCCATGTGGCCGAGGGATGCAATTCAGGCATTTCTGCTTCTCCCACAGTGCCCTGATCATCAGCTGTCCTGCCCTGAGCTACCTCAGCCTGTCTTCCTGCCGCTGCCTGCCCCGGGGCATGAAGAAGGTGTACCGGGGCCAGGACGACATCCGCCAGTGCTTGAGCAAGCTGCTGGCCAGCGCCGACGAGCCGGCAGCTGCACAGGATACGTCGTCATGACGCCAGCACCTCCCCTCTCGATTGGCAGCCTGAGGCCCACGCCCAGGCTGAGTGCCAGGGGCTGGTGTTTCGCTGGGACGTACCCATACTCCTGGCAGTGTGGGTGGCGCCTGGGACCTGGGCTCCCACCTGGTGCTGTAGCAGCAGGCAGCCTGTTCCCCTGGGAGGAGCAGCCGTGCCTGGTTCCCTGCTCCCCTTTTTGTATGACGTTCCTCTTGGATTTTTCAGTGTTTTACTGTCCGGTGCAGCGCCCGGTGCTACAGAATAAAGGGCTGTTCCTGCAGGGAATTCGTGGGTCTGTCCCCAGGGCCTGGCGCACACGCTGCAGGGAGGGACCTGCCCGCTGCTGCAGCCTGGCAGGGAGTCAGAGGCCTGGGGAGCTGCAGCCCACCGAGCCCAGCGGATTCCGGCAGCCACACGGCTTCGGTAACCCAGCTTCTCCGGGGAAAGGGTGTTTCTCCACCAGGGGCTTCGGGAGGCTTGGCGGAACCCAGGACCCACACAACACTTCTCCTGAGCTGAATTCCTAGGCTGGGTTTCTGGGGTGAATGGCTACCACCGGCTCACAGCGAGAGGGAGCCCTGTCTGTGCGCCCCCCCCCCCGGGAAATTCCCCACCCCCGCTCCTTTGTACAGGCTAGCAATTTACACACCCGCCTTGTTATACCTGAGTGCCAAGTCCCCGTCTTCTGGACAGCCGCAGTGCACCCTGATCCGCTGCGCCCCCGTTCACAGCTCTCACCCCCCTTCAGCACTCTCCTTAGCACCAGGCACTTAGGTTGCTAGTGAAACCAAACTGAAGTTTCTTTAACAGAGCTTCAGCCGAGACTCAAAGCACGTGGAAGGGTTTGGAAACGTACGGTTCCGGGCAAGGGACAAACGAGACGCAATCAAAAGTCGACCCTGGTTAGCAAGTTCCTGTCCTGTCTAATAGGGGATTTCTCAGCCCCAGGCCAGTCCTGGCAGCTGGGCCCACTGGTCATGAGACACCTTCCGCCTTCCCCAACAACAGAGAAGCACTTCTGCTTCCAGAGTCACCAGCTAGTGGCTCCGAGCCCAGCCTCCCCTTCCAGGCGCTCGCGCGGCTGAGGTCCTCCGGCCGGGCCAGCCAGCGTCTCCACGGCTGTCCCCGTGCTCAGCGTGGCCTGCGCCAGCTCACCCCTGCCTGCTCGGGTGACGGGCTTGAAAGCCGGGACCCTGCACAGCGCATCCCTCGCAGGTTCTTTCCCGGCCAGCCCTCTTGCAGTGACCCTGGCGGTCAGCCCGGGCTGACCCCACTTGAGACGATGGCCGGATACGGGGCGGGGGGGTTGGCCAGGGGGCCGGTTTTCGACCCGAACATCTGGTGGAGAAGGGAAGCTGGCGGCACAGCCGAGGGGATGCTACAGTCCAGTTACCTGCAGTAACCGGCCTCCGCCACCAGGGGGCGGGAAGAGCAGCTGCTGCTGGGCCTGGCGCCGCGGGTCTGTTCGGCTACTGCTGCCCTTCCCGCCCCGGCCTGACCGCACCGGCTGCGCCCGCACCGGGCTCCAGAGTACCTGCCTGCCCCGCCCCCCCGCTGTGCCTCGATTTCCCCAGCCCTCGCTCCAGGGACCGACCCCCCCCCCCAGCTGTGCCTCGATTTCCTTCCCCGCCCCTCGCTCCAGGGACCGACCCCCCCCGCTGTGCCTCGATTTCCTTCCCCGGCCCCTCGCTCCAGGGACCGACCCCCCCCCCCGCTGTGCCTCGATTTCCCTCCCCGGCCCCTCGCTCCAGGGACCGACCCCCCCCCGCTGTGCCTCGATTTCCCCAGCCCTCGCTCCAGGGACCGACCCCCCCCCGGCTGTGCCTCGATTTCCCCAGCCCTCGCTCCAGGGACCGACCCCCCCCAGCTGTGCCTCGATTTCCCCAGCCCTCGTTCCAGGGACCGACCCCCCCCAGCTGTGCCTCGATTTCCCCAGCCCTCGCTCCAGGGACCGACCCCCCCCCCCGCTGTGCCTCGATTTCCCTCCCCGGCCCCTCGCTCCAGGGACCGACCCCCCCCTGCTGTGCCTCGATTTCCCTCCCCGGCCCCTTGCTCCAGGGACCGACCCCCCCCTGCTGTGCCTCGATTTCCCTCCCCGCCCCTCGCTCCAGGGACCGACCCCCCCCGCTGTGCCTCGATTTCCTTCCCCGGCCCCTCGCTCCAGGGACCAACCCCCCCCCCGCTGTGCCTCGATTTCCCTCCCTGCCCCTCGCTCCAGGGTCCGACTCCCTCCCCCCGCTGTGCCTCGATCTCCCCCCGCGGCCCCTAGCTCCAGGGACCGACCCCCCCCTGCTGTGCCTCGAGTTCCCTCCCCGGTCCCTCGCTCCAGGGACCGACCCCCCCCTGCTGTGCCTCGATTTCCCTCCCCGCCCCTCGCTCCAGGGACCGACCCCCCCCTGCTGTGCCTCGATTTCCCTCCCCGCCCCTCGCTCCAGGGACCGACCCCCCCCCTGCTGTGCCTCGATTTCCTTCCCCGGCCCCTCGCTCCAGGGCCCGACCCCCCCCCGCTGGGCCTCGATTTCCCCAGCCCCCGCTCCAGGGACCGACCCCCCCCCACGCTGTGCCTCGATTTCCCTCCCCGGCCCCTCGCTCCAGGGACCAACCCCCCCCCCCGCTGTGCCTCGATTTCCCTCCCCGGCCGCTCGCTCCAGGGACCGACCCCCCCCTGCTGTGCCTCGATTTCCCTCCCCGCCCCTCGCTCCAGGGACCGACCCCCCCCGCTGTGCCTCGATTTCCTTCCCCGGCCCCTCGCTCCAGGGACCGACCCCCCCCCCCGCTGTGCCTCGATTTCCCTCCCCGCCCCTCGCTCCAGGGACCGACCCCCCCCTGCTGTGCCTCGATTTCCCTCCCCGCCCCTCGCTCCAGGGACCGACCCCCCCCCAGCTGTGCCTCGATTTCCTTCCCCGGCCCCTCGCTCCAGGGACCGCCCCCCCCCCCCTCTGTGCCTAGTTTTGCTTCCCCGGCCCCTCGCCCCTGGGACTGACCCCCCCCAGCTGTGCCTCGATTTCCTTCCCCGGCCCCTCGCTCCAGGGACCGACCCCCCCCCCCGCTGTGCCTCGATTTCCTTCCCCGGCCCCTCGCTCCAGGGACTGACCCCCCCCCGCTGTGCCTCGATTTCCCTCCCCGCCCCTCGCTCCAGGGACCGACCCCCCCCCGCTGTGCCTCGATTTCCTGCCCCGGCCCCTCGCTCCCGGGACCGACCCCCCCCGCTGTGCCTCGCTTTCCCTCCCCGCCCCCTCGCTCCAGGGACCGACCCCCCCCGCTGTGCCTGGTTTTCCCTCCCCGCCCCCTCGCTCCAGTTACCGCCCCCCCCCTCTGTGCCTCGATTTCCTTCCCCGCCCCCTCGCTCCAGGGACCGACCACCCCCTGCTGTGCCTCGATTTCCCTCCCCGCCCCTCGCTCCAGGGACCGACCCCCTCCCCCCGCTGTGCCTCGATTTCCCTCCCCGCCCCCTCGCTCCAGGGACCGACCCCCCCCCGCTGTGCCTCGATTTCCCTCCCCGGCCCCTCGCTCCCGGGACCGACCCCCCCTGCTGTGCCTCGATTTCCCTCCCCGCCCCTCGCTCCAGGGACCGACCCCCCCCCCCGCTGTGCCTCGATTTCCTTCCCCGGCCCCTCGCTCCAGGGACCGACCCCCCCCCGCTGTGCCTCAATTTCCCTCCCCGCCCCTCGCTCCAGGGACCGACCCCCCCCCCGCTGTGCCTCGATTTCCCCAGCCCTCGCTCCAGGGACTGACCCCCCCCCGCTGTGCCTCGATTTCCCTCCCCGCCCCTCGCTCCAGGGACCGACCCCCCCCCGCTGTGCCTCGATTTCCCTCCCCGCCCCTCGCTCCAGGGACTGACCCGCAATTGGGCGGGCTGCACATCACCTCCTCTCAGCCCAGCTCTGCAGGTGGCAGGTGAGTGCAGGGGGAGGGGGCAGGGGGCAGGGGCGGGGCCTCGGGGAAGGCGGGGCCGGTGTTCAGTTTTCAGGGATTGGAAAGTTAAGAGCCCCACGCAGGGGTTGTGCACGCGCCTGGGGACTCCTGGGTCTGGCTCCCCCCCGCCGTACACTGACCCACATCTCGCCTCTGGGCTGGTATCTCTGCTCCCGCCATGGCTAGGCAGGGTGCCGCTTCCAGCCAGGGGCCTCCCCTTCTCAGCGGGGCCGGCTCCCGGACTGGACCTGGCCGAGCAAGTCCCCTCCCCGGGGCATCGGGGGACGCCCCCCTCCCCGGGCCCAGCTCCACTTCCCTGATCTCCCCTGCACTGGGGGGCTTCTCGGGAGTCTGCTTCACCCTCTCCTGCCACCTGGGTCCTGGGCCCTCCGAGCAGACTGGGCTGCCCAGAACGGCTGCTCTGCAGGGCTGAGAGGAGACCAGGGCGCGGCGCTCAGGAGGGGAGTCCAGCGTCAGACACACACTGCTTGGGCGAGAGGGTTGTGATCTCCCAGGGCAGGGCCCAGCCACACCCACAGGCCATAGGAGAGTGGGAGACAGGGAGACGCCCGCTCAGCTTGGCCCCGGGGCCGGGAGAAGAAGCATCGTCCCAGCTCGCCCAAGAACGGACCCCGTCACGTGGCCTGCTGCATGCCTGGCAGGTGCTCGGCTCCAGTGGGCTACGCAGAGCAGGCCAAGAGCAGGGGCCACCGCGGTGCCTCCCTTCCTGCCTCGCCAGCGGCCTGGGGACCCCCGGGCCCTTCAAGTCACTAGGGGATGGGCTAGGTGAGCCTCCCCTGCCCGCCACAGGGGCACAGGTCTCCTCGGCTCCCGGGGTTACCCCCCGGGCAATTCTGTGCCAAGAACATGACAAATTCTGCGCACAATATTTTAAAATTCTGCATAGTCAGGGGGGAGGGATAGCTCAGTGGTTTGCGCATTGGCCTGCTAAACCCAGGGTTGTGAGTTCAATCCTTAAGGGGGCCATTTAGGGATCTGGGGCAAAAATTGGTCCTGCTAGTGAAGGCAGGGGGCTGGACTTGATGACCTTTCAAGGTCCCTTCCAGTTCTAGGAGATTGGTATATCTCCAATTATTATATTTTTTATTTTTTTTATTATATTTTATTTTTCAAAATAACACATCGTCATCACACCCGTGAGATTATTTGGGTAATTTATTTCAAAATACCTGTCAGCAAGTGTGTCTGTAACAACGCAGACAACAAAAAGAGATGCCGAGTTTCCTTCCTAGGCGCATTAATACAGACCTCGGAGTAATCATTCCTTTAACCTACACCCCAGAACCGGATTTCCCGCAGCCCCCAGAAGCCGTGCAAAGACGGGGGAGTCGGGGGTAACTGAGGAGCTGAGGAGGGGGAAGGCGCCTCGGAGTGAACCTGGAGGGATTGTTGGGGAACTTCCCCCATGCAGAGCCTGGCCAGTCCCAAGCCTCTCCCATTCAGACAGGTACCTCTGCCTCTGTCCCCATGTGGCCCTGCAGCCCCCTCCCACACAGCCACTGGCTCAGTGCTGTCACCCCACTAGCTTCTGTGACCCCCCAGCAGCCCCGTGTGCATGACTCTCTGCCCCCCCCATCCTGTGCCCCCTAACCTGGCTCCCTGGGCAGGGGGCTGTGATGACTCCAACGTGGTCAGCTGTTACTGTCTGTTCTGGCGCCACAGCAGCCTCTGGTGGAAGAAGGGCAGAACTGCAGCACTTCTCAGGCACTTTCTGCACAGAAAAGCAAATTCTGCACTGGGCATGAATTCTGCACATGCGCCGTGGTGCAGTTCCCCCAGGAGTAAGGGCTGCTCAGCAGCTGCTGTTTGGCCTGGCCACACTGGGCGCCCGCTGAGCGGGGGTGGGTCCTAGTGGGTGCCTGGGACCTTCCCGCTGAAATGTTGGCAGCTGAGAGCTTAGCCAGGAGGTCCTGGCTTTTAAAGGCCAGGCTCCCTAGGAGCCGCAGAGGGAAGCACGGGGGGCCAGCTGGAGCCAGGCTGGTCCCCAGCCCCACAGGCCAATGCGCAGGCTGCCCAATGTCTGGGTGCTAGTCCCTCCCAAGCCCCCTGCACTCCCAGCCCCTCCTCTAGAGCCTGGTGCACGGGGCTGGGGGCAGGGCCTGCTTTGGCACCGCCCTTCTCTGAGTGCCGTTGCCCTGGAAACAGTGTCCTGGGTTCTCTAGAGCTCTGTCCGCCTGTTCTAGAGCCCACAGGGGCCGGTCGCCATGGCGCAGCAGTGCACTCTGTGCCCCCCGCCCCCTGCAAGGGCCCTGCTGTTGAGCCTCCCTTGCCGCAGACAAGGCCCTTGAACCAGGCTTGCTGACCCGCTGTTCCCCAGCCGGGACTCCCCAGCTCCTGAGGGTAGGGCGACTTGGCAAGTGCTGGGACCGGGGGGCTCTGTGCGGTGGGGCCCTGGGTACAGAGCTGGGGCTGGGATGTTCTCAGCTCGTACCGGCTCAGGAGGGTTGGGGCAGCTCAGTTATTAGATGGGAGACTTCTCGGTGCTGCCCCAGCCCCGGCTCCCAGGTGGTGCTAGGGGTGCTGTGCTGCAGGGAGCTCGATAGGGGGCGCTCTCCTCTGTGAGTCAGCGCTGACCTCAATGTCCCAGCATGGCCCTGGGGTGCTGGGGTGCTGTCAGCTCCGCTAGGGGCACTCGCTGCGGGATGCTCTTTTGGCTGAGATGAGTCCGAGGCGCTAGCTGCTTGTGGGCCTTTGAGATCCCTGCGGATCTGTAACGCCCCGGTGCCCTGGCCAAAGCCCAGCTCGGGGGATTCCATTCTGCCTCAGTTCCCCCTGTATTTTCAGGTAGATCGGGGTGTGACGGTGCTGCCCGTGGGAGCCAGCTGAGGTCACTCAATCAGGGTGAACTGCAAACAGAACGGGGCAGACAAACCCCAGACGCTGGTGGTTATTCCAGTACGTAGATTTACCAACCAGCTCAGAACAGCTTCTGTAGCACCTCACTGGGCACTCAGAGTCCAAACCCCGCAGTTCCCTTAAAGTGCCCAGCCTCAGGCCTCTGGCCAGACACACCTGTCAGATATGATGATGATTCCTGAAAATCTCTCATCATAGAAAAGAAAAAGTTCTTCCAATCCCAAAGGATCAGCCACACACCCAGGTTCAATTATAACTTAGATCTTACCCAAAATACACGCTACAGCCAATTCTTATTAACTAAGCTAAAATGTATTAAAAAAGAAAAGAGACAAAGAGAGTGTTGGTTAAAAGATCAATCTACAGACAGACTTGAATTCAATTCTTGAGGTTCAGACACAGCAGAGATGAGCTTGTAGTTGCCAAAAGTCCTTTTTTAACTAGTCCAGAGGTTACAGTCCAATGTCCATATTCAGGGTGACTCCAGTCAGTGACTGGGGATCTCAATCCTTGTGGCTTAAGGTTTCCCCCTCTTGAAACCCAGAGCAGATCTGAGATGAAGCAGGATCATGACCCAGGTTCTTATACATTTCCAGCAGCCTCTTGGCCTGAGAAAACAACAGGCTCAACTCTCCTTCCAAACATCCTGGCAAGTAGCACAGGGTAATTTATCCATTAAACAGTTCAGATACAGGTGACCACAACCTTCAGAGAGACACATAGACAATAACACTATTTCACTCAAATATCATCATAAATGTTAATATTTCTTTTTTGATCTTTGAATCAAAGCTCTAGCAATAGACAAGCCTTGTTTGCTTACATCACAAGACCTGAGCAAACACCTTCCCCTTCTGCCTCTAGCAATGCCGGCTGCATTTCCAAGCTCTGGTCATTTACAGATCTTCCTAACCAGTCTCTAAAGCTCGGCCCTGGGTCAGGTCAGTCTGGGAGGTAATTAACTCTTTCTGGCCCTGTCACCTTCCAAGGAAATATTACATTACACTCATAACATCACACGGGGCTTATCCTGCCCCCACTGTTGTGTGGTGTTGCAGCGGCTGTTAAACAGCTGCTGCATCCCACCCCAGAGGTGGCTGCATATCAATGGTCAGGGAAGTGGTGGCTGTGCACAGTCTGTGGAGCCCTTTGGGATACTCCCGGATGGCAACCTGGGCTATTAACTTGGGACTTGGCTTCTTGGGTCTATTCCCAGCTCTGCCACCGACTCGCTGGGTGACCTTGGTCGAGACACGTTCCCGCTCTGTGCCTTAGTTTCCCCACTGCTGACATGCGCCTGATGAATCCCAGGGTTCACTGTATGTAGGGCAGGGTGCGTTTCCCTGCTGACTGACCGGCTCCTCGCCCTTCCCTCGGCAGCTCTCGTCGGTGTGGGCGGACGCCCCCCTCCCAGGAGCAGCCATGCTGCGAGGCGCTTTCGTGCTCTGGAACCTCCGCTTCTTCAACGTGGAGAGGAGCCTGGCACGCAGGCTGCAGCAGGACACGCATTACCCCTTCCAGGTGCAGCAGCCCAATGGTGAGGAGCAGCCCCGGCACCAGGCCCAGCAAGCTGGGCCCTGGGGTGTCCAGGGTACATGGTCCCACATCACCCAAAGCTCCTGGAGGTGTTTGAGACGCCCACAGGAGGATGTGTCTGATGCAGCATCACTGGGTTGTAGTGTTGTGAAGAGGGGCCCTGAAACCACCTTCTGCACTCCAGAACCTGCTCTGGAACCCACTAATGTTCTGCACACCCGCTCCAGAACCTACAAATGTTCAACCTGCCCCACTCCAGAATCCACAAGCCTCCTGCCTTCCCTGCTCCAGAACCCACTCCAAAACTAGCAAGCGTTGGCCTCCCAGCTCCACAACCAGCCAGCCTCCCCTGCTCCAGACTCTGCTCTGGAGCTTGCAAACACTTTTCTTTCCCCTCTCCGAAAGAGCAATGGTCTGTCCTCCCCGTTCCAGAGCCCACTCTAGAACTCACAGCCATGCTGGCTCCTGCACTCCAGAACCTGCTCTGGAACCTGCTTCTGTCTGTTCTCCAAAAACTGCTGCCTTCCCCACCCCAGAACCCACACCTGTCCTGTCTTCCTGCTCCAGAGCATGCAACTGTTCTGCAATACACACTGCAGAGCCCATTCTGGAACCGGCACATGGCTGCCTTCCCTGCTCCAGAATGTGACCTGGAACCCACAAATGCGCTGCTTTCCCTGCTCCAGAGCATGCAACTGTTCCGCTTCCTTGCTCCGGCACCCGCTGGCATTCGGCCTGCCCCAGGGACCTCCCTGCCCGTAGCCCCTTACACCGACCGGCACTCGCCGAAGGGCAGAGCCTGCCACGGGCGCCCGGTGTATGCTCGGCCCTGTGGGTCAGGGGACAGAGGGGGCCAGTCTTAGAACTGAAGGTCCCAGGTTGAGCCTGTCGGGGGCAGCCCCAGGTCGTCCCCCCACCCCGCGCCCTGTGGTGAGTGTGCCCTGGGCCTTGCTGGCTGGCCCGGGGGAGGGTGGGTCCTGGCCCGGCCCGGCCCCATGCTGAGCTCTGTCTATCGCCCCCAGTGTTCGTCATGGAGTATTACAAGGACACGCTGTGGAAGGGGGCCCTGATCTTCCTGATCTGTGTCCTGGGTGGGGTCTTCTACGTCAAGAGTGAGAAGGTAGGCGAGCCCCTGGCTGGTCCCAGGCCGTGCCCCAGAGCCCCCCGGCTGGGCCCCTCACACGGCCGGCCTGGCCCCCGGGGCTGGTACTGGGCCAGGCAAAGGGTGTTGTTCCCATTCCCCCCATTGGGCGGGTTCTAGATAACTGGGGATCCCTCCCCCCGAGTCCTCCAGCTACTTCCCCAGCCGGGGAGCCAGGACCAGCATTTGCCTCTGGCTCCTGCCCCCCCCCCCCCCCCCGGCTCTGGGTCTTGGCTCCTGGGTCCGTCCCTGCAGGTCTCCCAGGATTACTCCGGCTTCTTCGTCTACGGGACCCTGGTCGGCTTCTGGCTCCTCCTCAGCTCCATGCACAAGCGGCACCTGGTCATCAACCACCTCCAGGGCTGCTACCAGATCTACATCAAGAGGCGGCTGTGGGAGGAGGGGCCCCTGCACCAGATCTTCGTCCGGCTGACGGCCCAGACGGACGGTACGGCCCCTGCCCGGGGAGAGAGCCCCCCCCCCCCCCCCCGCCCCCACGGGACTCTCGCCCCTCACCGGCTCCTCTGGCCTGTCCTGCAGCCTACGGGAAACGCTTCTACAGCCTCATCATCAACGGCCACGGGCTGGAGGGGCTGGCCCTGGCCAGCCTGTCGGACAAGTACGAGGTGAGCAGCCTGGCCAGCCCCTGCCCGGCCCTCCCGGCGTGGCAGGGGGCCATGCCGGGCACCACGCTGCAGCCCACGTGCTGTGCCTGGCGCCACTGCAGCCATGAGCCCGCTGTGAACCGGAGAGATCAGAGAGAGCCCCACCACCCCGACCCGCAGCCCCTGCTAGCCCAGCCCTGCGTCCCCCAGCTCTGCCGGTGCCCCTCACTCGCGACACACAGCCCCCTGCTAGCCCAGCCCTGGGTCCCCCAGCTCTGCCGGTGCCCCTCACTCCCGACACGCAGCCCCCTGCTAGCCCAGCCCTGCGTCCCCCCACCCCCAGCTCTGCCGGTGCCCCTCACTCCCGACCCGCAGCCCCCTGCTAGCCCAGCCCTGGGTCCCCCAGCTCTGCCGGTGCCCCTCACTCCCGACACGCAGCCCCCTGCTAGCCCAGCCCTGCGTCCCCCAGCTCTGCCGGTGCCCCTCACTCCCGACACGCAGCCCCCTGCTAGCCCAGCCCTGGGTCCCCCAGCTCTGCCGGTGCCCCTCACTCCTGACCCGCAGCCCCCTGCTAGCCCAGCCCTGGGTCCCCCCACCCCCAGCTCTGCCGGTGCCCCTCACTCCCGACACGCAGCCCTCTGCTAGCCCAGCCCTGGGTCCCCCCAGCTCTGCCGGTGCCCCTCACTCCCGACACGCAGCCCCCTGCTAGCCCAGCCCTGGGTCCCCCCACCCCCAACTCTGTTGGTGCCCCTCACTCCTGACCCGCAGCCCCTGCTAGCCCAGCCCTGGGTCCCCCAGCTCTGCCAGTGCCCCTCACTCGCGACACACAGCCCCCTGCTAGCCCAGCCCTGCGTCCCCCAGCTCTGCCGGTGCCCCTCACTCCCGACACGCAGCCCCCTGCTAGCCCAGCCCTGCGTCCCCCAGCTCTGCCGGTGCCCCTCACTCCCGACACGCAGCCCCCTGCTAGCCCAGCCCTGCGTCCCCCAGCTCTGCCGGTGCCCCTCACTCCCGACCCGCAGCCCCCTGCTAGCCCAGCCCTGGGTCCCCCCAGCTCTGCCGGTGCCCCTCACTCCCGACCCGCAGCCCCCTGCTAGCCTAGCCCTGGGTCCCCCAGCTCTGCCGGTGCCCCTCACTCCCGACCCGCAGCCCCCTGCTAGCCCAGCCCTGGGTCCCCCAGCTCTGCCGGTGCCCCTCACTCCCGACACGCAGCCCCCTGCTAGCCCAGCTCTGCGTCCCCCAGCTCTGCCGGTGCCCCTCACTCCCGACCCGCAGCCCCCTGCTAGCCCAGCCCTGGGTCCCCCCACCCCCAGCTCTGCCGGTGCCCCTCACTCCCGACCCGCAGCCCCTGCTAGCCCAGCCCTGCATCCCCCAGCTCTGCCGGTGCCCCTCACTCCAGACCCGCAGCCCCTGCTAGCCCAGCCCTGGGCTCCCCCATCCCCAGCTCTGCCGGTGCCCCTCACTCCCGACACACAGCCCCCTGCTAGCCCAGCCCTGGGTCCCCCCAGCTCTGCTGGTGCCCCTCACTCCCGACCCGCAGCCCCTGCTAGCCCAGCCCTGGGCTCCCCCCCAGCTCTGCCAGTGCCCCTCACTCCCGACCCGCAACCCCTGATAGCCCAGCCCCTTTGCTGTGAGTTTGCACAGGTTGTCGGCAGGCCAGGAGGCTGCTTTGGAGCATGGGGCTCTCTCAGGACTAGTGTGTCTGTGTGTGGGTGCTTGGGGGAGCTCATGTTCCCAGGGCCCATGGCAAGGCCAGGCAGCGAAGGGGCCATGGAGGCTGAGTGGCTCCTTCCAGGATAGGGGGAGATACCCTGGGGCAGGTGCTTGGTGGGGATCCGCCCATCTCTGTCCAGATCCCCTTGCCTGGCCTCATGTCCCGCCCCACAGGGACCCCCCCTCCCGCTGCCCCTGGGCGCCTGTCCCGGCCTCATGCCCCCGCCCTGCCTGTTGCCCCCCAGCACATGGAGTTCCTGGGCAGGCGGATCGCGCGCAAGCTGAAACTCAACTACTTCGACTACCTGGATGTGTCCACGCGCCACGTGATCCGCCACCGGCCCCCGCTGGAGCGGGACGAGGAGCTGCAGGTGTGAGGGGGGCAGGGCCCCAGTAAAGCTCGGCCTCCCTCTCCGCTCGCAGCTGTTTGCACTGGGGGGGCCCTGCTGGTCCCACCCGCTCTGGGCCTGTCGGGGGGGGGCCCTGCAGCGTATCCGCTGGGGCTTTGCCCCGTCCCCAGCCCTGGCGCCCACCGAGTGTCGCCCCTCCCAGCCCCTGGGCTCCTCGGTCCCTCCTCGGGCGCCTCCCACGTCGGTCCCTGGGCGACCAGCCCTGTGGCTGTGCCAACCGCCCAATCAAAGCGCCCCCGGGCCTGCCAGGGGCCGACCCCCCGTCCTGTCCTGCCAGCGCCCCCGGCGTCTCAGACCCGCCCCTCCCGCACAGAGCGAGCCCCCCAGGCTGCCCCAGTGCCCCAGGGTCCCCCTGGCTGGGCCTGTTCAGAGCATCCCCCCGAGGGCTGGGGCTGGCTAGGCTGCGGGCGCGTTTGCCCAGGGAGGCTGGGGACGGGCAGTGGCAGCGGGACCTGAGAACAGGCAGCTTGGCCAGGGAGGCCGGGAGAGTCCTGTGCCCGGGGCCGTCCAGCGGGGCCCACGCACGGCGCCGCAGGTGCCTGCTCGGGTGCCTGGTCCAAACCGCTGTGCGGGTCCCTCGGCCAGGCAGACTCGGCCAACGGGCCGGTGAGCTCCCCAGCAGGGGCCGACGGGGCTGCAGGCAGGGCGGAGAGAGCTGCTCTCGGGGTGTCCTGGTGCTGCTGGGGGGGGGTGCCCAGCCATGCGGGGGGGGGGGACCTGGGGCCGAGGTGTGGCTGGGCACAGCGATCTGGGCCTGGCCTGGCTGCGTCTCTCTGCTCCGGCCTGCTGGAAACCGGCTGGCACGGCCCCGTGCGAGCCGCCCTGCACAGCCCCCTTAGGCAGAGCACGTCCTGGCCCCCGGGTGGGCTAATGGGGGCCCAGTCCCTGCCTCGCCAGCTGGCCCTGCTCCTAGCCACGGGGCTGTCGTGCCGGGTTCCCCCGCTAGATGGGGCACGTCGCACTCCAAACAGTTCGGTGGCTCCGAGCCCTGGGCTGCGGGGGGTGGAGGGGGCAGTTTGCAAAGCCCCAGGACATCCCCCCCCCCGGCCCGGTCCTGGTTGAACTGGGCTCTGCGACGGGGTGAGGAGGACGTGGGGGTCGGGGTAAGAGGCAACCAGGGGGATTCCGTGACACTGGGCAGGTCCCGTCCCGGTCTGTGCCTCAGTTTCCCCATTGGACGTGGGGCCAGGGAGCCTGAGAGCGCTGAGGTGTGTGAAGGGGGCCAGTGGTCGGTGGGCACCTAGCCCCAGAGAGCAGCGCACGTTGCCGCAGGGCAGTCCGGGGAGTCGGGCACCAGCCCAGCGCCTGCTCGGAGGTGCCCCGTGCTGCCGAGCGAAGGGCGCTGGGGCTCATGGGTTCACACAGCCAGGTGCTGCCCTGCCCAGCCCATGTGACTCACAGCCAGCCCTGGGCACGGCTGAGCCCAGCCGGTCTCCTCCTGGCAAAGGGCTCTGCCCTCTGCTGGGCAGCTGCCCCGAGGCCGGGTCCTCCTGGGCTCTTCTGTGCTGGAGTGAGACGCGCACCAGCCTGGCCCTGCCTTAGCACATCCGCTGCACGCGCGTGTGCCACAGACAGTGCCCTGCACGCGCGTGTGCCACAGACACTCCGCTGCACACTCAGGTGCCACAGACAGTGCCCTGCACACTTGGGTGCCACAGACAGTGCCCTGCATGCTCGGGTGCCACAGACAGTGCCCTGCATGCTCAGGTGCCACAGACAGTGCCCTGCACACTTGGGTGCCACAGACACTCTGCTGCACGCTCGGGTGCCACAGACAGTGCCCTGCACGCTCGGGTGCCACAGACAGTGCCCTGCACACTTGGGTGCCACAGACACTCTGCTGCACACTTGGGTGCCACAGACAGTGCCCTGCATGCTCAGGTGCGCTGCTTGATGTGCCAGTGTGGTGACAAGGAGCTTGTCCCATCACCTGCCGCTGCCCACCTGACTTACCACCACCCAGCCCCACACTGCCACCCCCCTCGCCACCACCCATCCCCACGTCACTGCCCATCTCTCTCAGCACCACCCCCTGCTGCCGCCCACCCCGCACCCGGTGCTCACGGACGGCTCTAGTGAAACCGAGGAAGAGGTCGCAGCACAAGGTTCAGAGCGCCGTGCGACGGGCAGGAGATGGGTGGGCAGCAAATGGCCACGTGTTAAATAAACCCATCAGCCGTGGTCTGGAGCCTCGATCCCATTAACGAGGGACGTTCACCTCTAAAGCGACGCTCCCCCAAGTCCTTCCAGTGCCGGCAGTCAGGGGCCAGAGACCCCTGGGGAAAAGCAGAGGTTTAACCCGCCCTTGGTGTGTTGTCAGTTCGCTGCACGGCCCCTCCCAGCCACAGGCGCCACTTGGCCTGGTCAGGGGGTGAAGGGACGTGTGCCTAGACCAAAAATGGGCAACCAGCCCCACCTCGCAGCTGGGCTCAGACGAGCCGGCTCCAGCCCTGGATAAAACCGCGGCTCCATCGCAGCCCATGGGAGCCGAGCCGCTAGCCAGCGAAAGGACACGCCCGGCTTCGGCCGCTGGGCCGGGAGGGAGCTTTCCCCACCTCGAGTCCCTACAGCGAGTGACCCGAGCAACCGCGCAATGGAAGGGGGAAGTGAGCCGCCCCTGGGCACCGTCCCGCGGTGGGAGGCCGGGAAGGCTGGCGCCTCCTGTAGCTGCGGGGACGCTGGGGACTGGTTACTTGCACCCAGGACTTTGTCTAGGCTGGAAGTGTAACACCCAAGGGTGCTCGTTACTGTCTGCGTAACTCGGCTGGGTTTGCCCCCCCCGCCCGCCGAACCCTATTTCATCTGGGAATCTGCAGCTTCCCATGAAATAAACCTTCTTTGTCTCCCAAGCCGGGGTGCAAACGGGAGCAGGTGCCTGGGGGCTGGTTTCCCCCCAAGGGGCCGGTCCGAGCGCCTGGGCACTACGGAGGGGTGGACGTGGGAGAGCCCGGACCCCGCAAGGCTGGTGAGAGGCAGGGTGAGGCCTGGTGCTCGTGGGCAGGCGACTGATGGCAGGGAATTGAGCCAGACCCCACAGCGCGTAGGCCCCGATGTTACAGGGCGGGCGGTGACAGAGCTGCCAGCCTGAGCAGGCCCCAGCACGTCCCGTTGGCACCGTCAGTGGGGTTCCAACCTGCCCGGGCATGGCCAGCTGTAGAGTTTGGCTGGGTGCCGGGGGGAAGAAAGGGGCCAGGAGGGCTTGGCAAAGGAGCTGAATGTCCTGCCCTCCTCTGCCGGTGCTGAGCAGCTACAAGGACAAGTGCGGAGTCCTGCACTTAGGACGGAAGAATCCCATGCACTGCTACAGACTAGGGACCGAATGGCTGGGCAGCAGTTCTGCAGAAAAGGACCTAGGGGTTACAGTGGATGAGAAGCTGGATATGAGTCGACAGTGTGCCCTTGTTGCCAAGAAGGCTAATGGCATTTTGGGCTGTATAAGTAGGGGCATTGCCAGCAGATCGAGGGACATGATCATTCCCCTCTATTCAGCACTGGTGAGGCCTCATTTGGAGTACTGTGTCCAGTTTTGGGCCCCACACTACAAGAAGGATGTGGATAAATTGGAGAGAGTCCAGCGGAGGGCAACAAAAATGATTAGGGGGCTGGAGCACAGGACTTATGAGGAGAGGCTGAGGGAACTGGGATTGTTTAGTCTGCAGAAGAGAAGAACGAGGGGGGATCTGATAGCTGCTTTCAACTACCTGAAAGGGGGTTCCAAAGAGGATGGAGCTCGGCTGTTCTCAGTGGTGGCAGATGACAGAACAAGGAGCAATGGTCTCAAGCTGCAGAGGGGGAGGTCTAGGTTGGATATTAGGAAACACTATTTCACTAGGAGGGTGGTGAAGCACTGGAATGGGTTCCCTAGGGAGGTGGTGGAATCTCCTTCCTTAGAGGTGTTTAAGGTCAGGCTTGACAAAGCCCTGGCTGGGATGATTTAGTTGGGGTTGGTCCTGCTTTGAGCAGGGGGTGGGACTAGAACCTCCCGAGGTCCCTTCCAGCCCTGAGGTTCTGTGACCCCTCCCCATCCCATGCGGGGCTGGGCCCAGCCCCTCGTGCGGGTGCTCTGGGGCACCGTCCAGCGCTGCCAGTGCAGAGGTAGCTCTGGTTCCTTTTACCCCTCCTGCCACCCTGCTCGCCCCAGCCCTAGGTCCCCAGATCTCCGCCTGGGTCCAGCCTGCAGAGCCAGCCGGGCTCTCTCCCGCCGAGCCGGGCGGCCCAAGGAGGCGCTGGTCTCGCCCCCTTCCGAAGGGAGGGAGCGTCAGTCCCCCCCGCGTTAGTCTTACCGTGCTGTGGCCGACATGCCCCATCCACGCTGGGGGGCCTGGCTGCCCCAATCCCATCTCGCTGCCAGAGCCCCTGGGTCCCATCCTGGTGCAGACAGAGCCTGTGAGGTTGGGGTGCGAATGGCCGGCTCATTGGGCTTCCTCAGCCGAGGCCTCCCTCCAGGACATGCCAAACCTGCTCCCTGGGGGGCCGGGGCGGCTGCCAGCTCTGGGCTGGGTGTGACGGAGCGATTCTGGCGGGACCCAACTGAGAGTGCCAAATCAGGACCAATTGCTCAAAGAGGGCAGTCACAGCCCTAGGCTGGGGTTTTTCCACCTCTAAGGCAAACCAAACCAGCCAGACAAAGAGGACTTTGGTCTCACCCCACTGGCTAACCACAAGTCACACAAGCAATTTCCTTAGACACTCCAGTCTCCCAGCATCACCACCAGTGCACTCGTCCTGGGGATGAATGGTTATGAAAACCAACACCCCAATAAAAGGAAAAGGTTCCCTCGATCCCAAAGGACCAAGCCCCAGACCCAGGTCAATATACACATCAGATCTTACCCACAAATCACGCTGTTGCCAATCCTTTAGAATCTAAAATCTAAAGGTTTATTTACAAAAGGAAAAAGGTAGAGATGAGAGGTAGAATTGGTTAAATGGAATCAATTACATACAGTAATGGCAAAGTTCTTAGTTCAGGCTTGCAGCAGTGATGGAGTAAACTGCAGGTTCAAATTAAGTCTCTGGAGAACATCCCCCACCGGGATGGGTCGTTCAGTCCCCTGTGTAAAGCTTCAGTTTGTAGCAAAGTCCCTCCAGAGGTCAGAAGCAGGATTGAAGACCAGATGGAGATGATGCATCAGCCTTATATAGACTTTTCCAGGTGTAAGAATCTCTTTGTCTTCACTGTGGAAAATTACAGCAAAATGGAGCCTGGAGTCACATGGGCCAGTCCCTGCACTTTGCTGAGTTACAAGGCGTGTCTGCCTTCTCTCCATGGGTCAATTGTGTAGCTGATGGTCTTTAATGGGCCATCAAGCCAGCTAGGCAGGGCTAACACCAGCTTGTCTGGGATATTTCCCAGAGGCAGAGCATAATACAAAATACAGACAGTACAGAGCCAATACTTATAACTTCAACTACAAAATGATACACAGACATACAGACAGCATAATCATAACCAGCAACCCAGAACCTGGTCTTAGACACCTTATATGACCCCCTTTACTTAGGATTTGGTGCCACTACAGGACCTTGGTTGCAACCCATGTTCTATATAGTTCCCATTTATATCAATAACGTCACACTGGGCCTGTCCCAGGGGAGCTGCCAGGCCTGCGAGCAGCACCCTGCCCAGACACTGCTCACAGGGGCTCTCCGACGCCAGGCCCACTGCTGGCATCCCAGCCCCGCTCCCGCCTCCAGTGCCTGCCAAGCTGGCGCCAGCCATCGAGCCGGCCCTGCCGGCTGCCCCTCTGTGACACGGGGCCAGTGACCTGCCCCACCGGGGGGGGGGGTATTTACCAGTCTGGGGTACTCACATGCCCCCCCACTGTAGTGTCTGGGCACCTCCCCATCTGTCAGTCCTCTGTCCTCACAGGCCAGTGCTGCTATCTCCATGGCACAGACGGGAAACGGGCTCAGAGCATCTAAGTGACTTACCCAAGTTCCGAGCGGGGCCCTGACTCCAGCTCTCCCAACCCCCTGAGAGCTGAGGGCAGAAGGTGCCATAAAGGGGCCTATTCGAGACACCTCCCCGGGCACGCAGAGGGTTAAACCGATCCCACGTGCCGCACCTGCTGAAGAGCCCGGAGAGCAAAGGCAGCTGGGGGTGGGAGGGGAGCAGGGGTGGGTGCCTGGGCACGCATGGGCCCTCCCAGCATCTCCTGTCGGGGGCCTGGGACTGGGTGTCTTGTTGCACAGACGTCCCTGCCAGCTGCGTGGGGCGTGGCGGGAGGGGGCCCTGCAGCACAGTGCCCCCTCTGAGCTGGCGCTGCCCTGCCTGCCCTCCCCCCAGAGGAGCCAGTGTTCTGATGGGGCTGGCTGGGGGAGCCTTGGGATGCTGCCCCCTCGTGCCCCCGGGCACCCCCAGCTCCGTGCACGGTGCCCTGTACCGCTCGAGGCTCAGCAAAGGGCCGGGGCTGCCGCGGGCTGCCCAGTTCCAGGGGCATCCCAGCCCGTCCCGCCTGAGCAGGGTGGCATCATGTGGCCGATGGACGGGGGCCCGCCAGGGCTCGAACCAGAGCCCGAGCTCAGCCCGGAGCCTCCACTGAACTTCTCCAAGTGGAAGAGCGAGACCCCAGCCCACCACCCCTCGGATCCCCCCGGCTCGCGGCGGCGGGAGGCAGAGCCCTTTCATTGCTTTTATAAAGTGCACAAAGGCAACAGACTCCACGGGAAGCCGATGCCCCCTCCCCCGCGCCCGCCCGCGCCAGCCGCCTGTGGCACTCCCCGGAGGAGAGGGAATCTCGGGCTTCATTTACCGCGTCAGTTGTGCCCAGCGCCGGGGCGGGCGCCCGGGTGCAGACACAAAGGGGCAGGCCAAGGGGAGCAAGGGGCTGCCCAGATGGCAGGGGGGGCAGTGCCTCTGGTTGGGGGAGGGGCTGAGTGCCCCCTCCGTGCCTCCGGCTGCCCCCGAGCTGAGCTCACGGGAAGTGGCAGCAAAGCGGCCCCCGCGGGGAAGACACAGCCGGGCGCGCAGCCTCCCACGGACAGCGGCACCTCTCCTGGGCTCGGCACCAGAGCACGGCCCCCGCGGGCGAGGCCCTGACCGCGCTGCAAGGGGTCAGACCCACAGGACTTGCAGCTCGGAGCCATCAGTGTCTCCCACCCCCCCCACTACCGATCTGCCACTGCAGCCCCAGGGTCCAGCCTGGCCCGCTGGGCGTCCTGCTGATTGCCCCGCTCCCAGCAGCCCCCTGCTTTCTAGGCTCGCCCCGGGGCGTGGCCGTGGCTGTCTCGCCTGCTCCCCCGCTACTGCAGCTCGCCCGGCAGGGCCCTGGCCAAGCCTGATCCCCTCCGCTTGCTCCACAGTCCAGGGCCTTTTCTCTCCCCGTCCTAGGCCCTGGCAGCTGCAGCATCCCAGGAGAACACAGCTGTGGTGGGGTGGGAGGTCTCCATCATGGGCACGGCTGGGTCCTGGCAGCCTGCTAGTGAAAGGTCCCAGCCGTGACCTGGCAGGGGCATGGACATGGCGTGAGGGGCTCTCAGAGCAGCCAGACCCCCATGGGAGTTACGCACAAGCCCCATGGCAGTTCCCTGGGCCCTGGGCCTTCTCCTGCTGACTCTCCCTGTGCCTGTGCGCAGCTCCACAGACAGAGCGAATGCCCCCAGAGCTACAGCTTCTGTGGGGTCAGAGCCCCCCATACCCACACGTCATCCACAGCCCAGGGCCAGCGGCCCCCGGGCACTCAGAGTCCCTGCAGGCCAGGCGGGAGGTGCGAGATGGAGCAGATCTTTGCATATCCAACCTCTCCTGTTCCTCCTTCCTGGGCACACGCCCAGCAGCCTCACTGGGAATGGAGGAGTGGGAGCTGTCCCCTGCCCCTGGAGAACTGATCAATGAAAGTGTTTTGAATTGTTCACTTTATGAATGTAACTTCTGTTCCCCATTCACTGCACTTGCCTGCACTGTAACTTCTGGTCACTGTTTGCCATATTGGAATTCAAACCCCATTTTCAAACGCTCCCTCCAGTTTGTAAAAGCTTCCGCCAGCCTTCATTTCTGCAAACCCTGCTGTCATCTTATTAGCTTAGCTGTGTGACTGAGGTATGGATGGATGATGGAATCAGTCTCCAGCCCCAGCCTGTCCTGATGAAATAAACTTCAAACCCCAGCGGGTGAAGCTGCAGACAGGAGCCCTAACAAAGTAAGAAGATTCCACCCTAAAAAGAAAAGGTGCAATAGAAGGAAGATCAAAGCCAGGTCCGAGGCTGAAAGTCAGGCCTGCAACTGACGGGTGATCAATCACCAAACCCAGAGGCAGCGGGACACAGCAAGACCTAGAGACTCTGGATTCAAAGTAAAGCCTACAAAAAGGCTGGGTGAGATGGGAGACTTTGGAGGGTAACATTCTGCTGCCGGCATGGAAGGGCATCGGTGCAGGCCCAACAGTGACCCAGCCCGTCCTTGTGCCCGGCTTTCCTGGCCAGTTACCGCCAGAAGCTACGAACCCAAGCTATGTCCAGGACTGGTAACTATGCAGCAGCTGCAGAACATCTGATGGGTGTGTGTGTGTGTGTGTGTGTGTGTAGGTATTAGGTATAATGTGTGTATAAGGATTAAGATATTAGTTATTGGTAATCAATCAGATTGTTATCATCATAAATGTGGCATCTTTGTCCTGTCCCCTGAAAAGATCCTGTGCAGTTTTCTCTGTACAACACCCCTCTCCAGCAGGGCTCTCCAGTGCCACGGGACGAGCCAACCCTGGTCTTGGCTACAGGAGAGGCCCCGCTCCAAGCACGCAGCAGAGCAGGGATCGCTGGGCTCCTGCCTGGCGCTGGGACACACGGTGCAGGGGCAGAGTCACCCTAGCCCTGGGGTCATCCGAGTGTGATGCACAGTCAGACACATTGCCCCCCCGGTCCGTCCTGCCTCTGCACAACCAGCTGTCCGGCCACCCGGCCTCGCTCCAGTCCCTGGGCGGGGCAGGCTGTGCTGACCCCCAGGGCTCAGCTCCTCAGCCCAGGAGTGGGGGGCACAGAATCACTGACCCCCCCCCCACCTGGACACCCACTAGTGCACACACAGACACCCCCAGTGCACACACAGACCCGCCCCGGACACCCACTAGTGCACACACAGACCCCCCCACGCCCACTAGTGCACACACAGACACCCCCCCCGGACACCCACTAGTGCTCACACAGACCCGCCCAAGCCCACTAGTGCTCACACAGACACCCCCCCGGGACCCCCACTAGTTCACACCCATACCCCCCCACACCCAATAGTGCACACACAGACCCCCCAGTGCACACACAGACCCCCCCACGCCCACTAGTGCACACACAGACCCCCCCACGCCCACTAGTGCACACACAGACCCCATCAGACACCAGGAGTCTCAAACCCAGGCCCCCAGGGTTGCCAAGCAACAGCCTGACCCGCTGCACCCCCGCCCAGCCAGCCCAGCCCAGTGACCTGCAGCTCACACCCCACCGCCAGAGCCACGCCCACCGACACAGCGGGGTCAGGTGACTAGCAGCAGACGGCTGATTGGACACCACTGGGTATAAAGCTTCTTGTTCCTGTCCCCCCCTTGCCAGAGCCGCCAGCTGCTGGGCGCAGCAGGTCCCCGTCTCCTGCCCGAATTCCAGGGCTCGATTCTCGCATGACCCTTGGCGCAACATCTGAGTCCGATGCCGGCTTCATCCTTGGCAGGGCCGTCAGCCGGCCTGCCGTGACTCCAGGGTGTCAGTGCCAGGCGCAGGGCAGAGTGCCGGGAACCCGGCCCAGCCCCACATCGGCTGTGAGTTCTGTGTTCGATTTCACCCACCGGTTACCAGGTGCGAGCTCCTCAGCCCCACAACAGGGGAGTCACAGACAGGCCTGTGGGTGCCCCCATCGGTCCTGCCACCTGTGTGATAGCCGGGCCCTTTCCCCAAGGATACAGCAACAGTCAGGTTACTCCCTGTCCCAAAGGCCCCGTCCTCACCCCCGGGCCCTGCGCTTCAGCTCTCACACCAAAGCCCCGCTTGTAGCCAGCCCTATAACAAGCTGTCGAAAGCTCCATTACATGGGAAAGGAAACAGGAGGGTTCTTGGCGAGGTTCCGCAGGGAACCACAGACACACACCGGAGTTACAGTCACAAGCTCCCAAAGGGAATCGAAGCGTCTATCACATGCAAGCTCCATACGTCCCTTCGGGTGACCCAGGCTGAGCACTGGGGATCTCTTGCTTCTGCCTAGAAACCTGCCCCTCCAGAGTCCAAGCAGAGTGTCACGGACTCACAGATTGTGGCCCCGTGCAGTCCGTGGGGGGGGGCCCTTTCAGTGCGACAGCCCTTCTCGGGGGTCCACTCTCTCGGGGTCAGGCCCCTCCACCTCCTGGAGCTGGAGCTTGTAGCAGTGATGGAGTAAACTGCAGGTTCAAATCAAGTCTCTGGAGAACATCCCCCACTGGGATGGGTCAGTCAGTCCTTTGTGCAGAGCTTCAGTTTGTAGCAAAGTCCCTCCAGAGGTCAGAAGCAGGATTGAAGACCAGATGGGCCGCAGGGAAGTGCAGCCTGTTGGGTCTGGGGGCGCGAGCGCTGCACTGTGGGGCAGCCCAGGCAGGGCAGAGCAGAGACGAACAGGCTCTGGGGTGCCCCTCGGATCACAGCCTACGTGCATGGCCACAGCAGGGAGACTCCCAGTGCAGAGACACCAGGCCCCCGCCCATGGGGCTCAGCTGGGCTCATGCCATGGAACTGAGGGCACAGACCGGCCCCACGGTCCGAAACGCACCTGGAGCCTGGCTCTGTCCCCCGGCCACCACTAACCCACGCACCAGCCAGCCTCAGGACGGAGATGGGGAAACTGAGGCACAGATGGGGCTGTGACTTTCACACTGAGTCAATCCTGGCTTTCAACCTCCCCCCCCCCAGCCCAAAGTACTAGACCCTACTGCCCTCCCAGAGCCAGGGATCGAACACAGAGTCCAGGCTCCCAGACTGCCCTGCTCTCACCATTAGACCCCACTTCCTTCCAGAGCCAGGAATGGAAGCCAGGAGTCTGAGCCCCAGCTGCCCCATCCCCCCCCCACTGTAACCACTAGACCGCGCTCCCTCCCAGAGCACAGAGACACGTGCACACAGAGACCTGGGGGTGGGGTTGTGTAACAAAGGAGCTGGTGAGAGGTGATGAAGATGGGAGCTGGCAGCCGGGCCTTGCAGAGGAGCAGCTAATGAGCTGCCAGAGCATCTGCTCCCCCTGCCAGCCAGGGTGGGAGGGCGGGGGGCAGATTCCTGCGCAGCCGCCCGGCAGTGCCTTCCCCGCTGCAGCCACCTGGCCAAGGGTTCCTTCAGCCCCCCCCCCCCGCCCCCCAGCTGCCTCATTAACGCTGCAGCCCTCTTGTTAGAATAATCAGGGCCACGGGGAGGGAGGGGGAATGCGGGAGGGAGAGATGGGGGCTCCCCCTTGCTGCAGGGGCTGCTCTGGGTCTGGCCAGCCAGTGTGGGGCGGGGGGAGCAGGGCCGGATACAGAGCAGAAGCGGCTTGTCCTGCCCCTAGCAAGCAGGCCTGTCTCTGTGGGCTGCCCAAGGGCGGGGCTGGTCCCTCTCAAGGCTGGTGTCAGCGGGTGCCGGCATCAGTGGATGTGGGGGGCGGAGGGTGTGAGCAGCGATGTCAGTGCGGGAGGGCGGCAGAGCTTGTGTGCCTCAGTGTGTTGGTGGCTGGGTGGCTGCGGTCATTGCTGGTGTCAGAGAGTGCACAGGTGTCAGCAGCACCGTGCACGGGTGTCAGGGTGTGCGGATGTTAGTGCATGTGTGCGTAGGTGTCAGCAGCAGCGTGTGCTGGCGTGTGTGCAGATGTCAGTGTGTCGTTGGTATGTGCAGGTGTCAGGGTGTGCAGGTGTCAGTGTGCGTGGCAGTCAGGCTGTGCAGGTGTTGGTGTGCACGGGTGTAGGGGCATGCAGATATTGGTGTGTGCAGGTGTCAGTATGCACGGGTGTCAGAGCGTGCAGGCGTCGGTGTGCACAGGAGTCAGGGTGAGCAGCTTGGTGTGTATGGGTGTCAGGGTGTGCAGGTGTCATTGTGTGGGTGTCAGGGTGTGCAGGTGTCAGTGTGCGCAGGAGTCAGGGTGAGCAGGTGTCGGTGTGTGTGGAAGTCAGGGTGTGCAGGTTCGGTGTGCCCAGGTGTCAGGGCATGTAGGCATTGGGGGGGTGGGTGTTGCTATCAGTGTGTGTGGTTGTGAGTGTCAGTGTGAGTGTTAGGGTGTGCAGTTGTGTGTGTGGTTGTCAGGGTGTATTAGCGTCAGTGCACCGGTACCTGTGGCTGTTGGGGGGGTGTGCCTCTGTGCCTCTGTCCGTGTTTCAGAGGAACACTCCCAGACCCAGCCCTGGGGTTTTCGGGGGGGGGGCGCTCTGGCTGCCTGGGAGATGGGGACACATGCACCCTGACTGCCCATGGCAGCTGGCCCCACCCTCAGGTGCCTCCATCACTTTGATCACTGTGGACAACCCCACCGTCCTGCCCGTCACTCCAGCCTGGAACCGGCCTCACTGACAGGCTGTGTCTGAGTCTTGCCAGTTCCTTCTGTGCAGCACTCTGGGATCCGGCCTCTCCTCTCCATCCACGCAGCTAAAACGCTCCCCCAGGCTCTCACCAGCTCCCGTCTCGATGAGTGCAACCCCCGGCTCTCTGGCCTGGGCGAACGCAGCCCTGCCCTGCCCGGCAACGCTGCTGCAGAGCTGCTCCTCCCAGCCTGCCGCGTGGACCGGGTCACCCCTCTCTTCGCATCCCGCCGCCGGCTCCCCTGCTCTGCCACGTCAGACACCAGCGACGTCCCCGCCCGACCTGTCACCTCGTTCGGTGCCGTTCAGTCCAGGCTGCCAGCCGCCAGCGCCCACTGGTTCCATTGTCAAACAAGCCCCTTTGTGCTTCTCCAAGGTGCCCCCTGGGCTTGGGACACTTTGGGGGCTGCCCAAGGGGCGCAGGGTGAATCGCTGTTACCCGTTTGCAGTGTGAGGGAGCCTCAGCTGTGCCGCTGTGGGAAACTCGCCCCAAACGATGGGCTGCTGGTAGCACGAGCGCCCCACTCTGGGCTCCGCGAGCCCCACCCTTTCCGTCTGCAGGCTGACACTTGGCACCCCCAGCCTGTCGGCTCCCTGAGTCCTAGGACACAGCAGAGATCTCAGTCTATGGAGATAGTTACCTGCAGAGTTCTGCCCTGCCCCGGGGCACGGGTCCCTCCCATCTGTCTGCACACACCCCTGCGTCACACGCGACTGCCCAGTGCCTCAACCACTGCACAGCCGCAGTGCACACAGATCGGAGCCTCCATGGAAGCAGAGTCCCCAGTTAACATAAGAACGGCCACACTGGGTCAGCCCAATGGTCCATCTAACCCAGTGTTCTGTCTGCCGACAGGGGCCAGGGCCAGGTGCCCCAGAGGGAATGAACAGAACAGGGAATCAGCAAGTGACCCATCCCCTGTCGCCCACTCCCAGCTTCTGACAGTCAGAGGTTTAGGGACACCCAGAGCAGGGGGTTGCATCCCTGCCCAGCCTGGCCAATAGCCATTGATGGACCTGGCCTCCATGAATGTATCTAGTTCTTTTTTGAACCCTGTTACAGTCTTGGCCTTCAACATCCTCTGGCAAGGAGTTCCGCAGGTTCACTGTGCGTTGGGTGAAGAAATACTGCCTTGTGTTTGTTTTAAACCTGCTGCCTGTTCATTTCATTGGGTGACCCCTGGGTCTTGTGTTATGCAAACCAATAAATAACTCTTCCTTATTCACTTTCTCCACCCTAGTCAAGATTTTATAGACCTCTGTCATATCCGTTCTTACACATATCTTTTCCAAGCTGAAAAGCCTTATTAACCTCTCCTCATACTAAAGCTGTTCCACACCATAACAATTTTTGTTGCCCTTTTCTGAACCTTTTCCAGTTCCAATGTATCTTTTTTGAGATGCAGCGACCAGATCTGCAGGCAGGATTCAAGCTGTGGGCGACCATGGATTTATATAGAGGCAACACAATATTTTCTGTCCGGTTCTCTATCCCTTTCCTAATGGTTCTTAACATTCTGTTTGCTTGTTTGGCTGCCCCTGCACATTGAGTGGATGTTCTCAGAGAACTCTCCACACTGACTCCAAGATCTTTCTGGAGTGGTAAGAGCTAATTCAGACCCCACCATTTTATATGTAGAGTTGGGATGATGATTTCCAATGTGCATCACTTTGCATTTATCAACATAAAATGTCATCTGCCATTTTGTTGCCCAGTCACCCAGTTTTGTGAGATCCTTTTGTAGCTCGTCCCAGGCTGCCTGGGGGTTAACTATCGTGAGTAGTTTTGTATCATCTGCAAATTTTGCCATTTCACTGTTTACCCCTTTTCCCAGATCATTTATGAATGTGTTGAATAGGGCTGGGCCCAGTACAGACCCCAGGGGAACACCACTATTGACCTCTCTCCATTCTGAACACTGACCATTTATTCCTACCCTTTGTTTCCTGTCTTTTAACCAGCTGCTGATCCATGAAAGGACCTTCCCTCTTATCCCATGACAGCTCACTTTGCGTAAGAGCCTTTGGTGAAGGACCTTGTCAAAGGCTTTCTGAAAATCTAAATACATTATATCTACTGGATTCCCCTTGTCCACATGCTTGTTGACTCCCTCCAAAAATTCTAGTAGATTGGTGAGGCATGATTTCCCTTTACAAAAACCATGTTGACTCTTCCCCAACAAATCATGTTCATCTCCGTGTCTAACAGTTCTGTTCTTTACTATAGTTTCAGTGGTTGCCATAACTAAGCAGTTCAGCTATAGTCACCTCTTGCACCAGATCCTGTGCTCCACTTTGGACTAAATCAAGAACTGCCTCTCCCCTGTGGGTTCCAGGACGAGCTGCTCCCAGAAGCCGTCATTACCGGTGCATCGCTAACTTCACCGCCATTCAGCCCTCTCCTGAATGCACTGAGCCGGGCCCATGGTACAACCAAAGGGACGTTTCATTGACAGAGCTGAAGAGAAGGATTCAAAGAGAAGCCAGTGTGAGGCTTGGGCACATGCCTACAGCGAACGCAGTCTAGAGCCTACGCTTGTTACCACGGCCCTGTCCTGGCTGGTGAGGTATTTCCCAGCCAACGGCCAGTCCAGAGAGCTGGGCTCTGCTTTTCACGAGCCGCGCCCACTGGCAGAGGGTCACCGCCAGCAGGGTGGGGGGGCCCTCGGGTGTCCTTCCTTCCGCTCCTAGACAGGGCCAGACCTTCTGACTCTTTTCAGAACCGGGCGTTTTGTCGCCGTCAGTTCGCCCTGGCGGTCCCCCTACTCCAGGGCTCCTTGCTGGTTCCACCCTGCACCTTGGCTGGCCTGTCAGCACGGGGCTGGGCTCCCACAGGGGCCAGTTCGCTCTCAGACCCGCCCGCCCTGCACCTCCAGCAGCGTTGGGTCTCGATGTGCTGCCTGGGGCAGAACGCTCCGCTCCAGGTGTTTTCCGTACGTCCCTCCCGCAGTGACCGTGACAACCAGCGAGTGTGTAGCTCGGCAGAGACCCTGCCTGCCCTTCGGGCAGCACCATCACAGGGGAAACACGCCCGTCTGGGCATGGCGAGGCAAGTCCCTGGGTGCAGACCCATAACTGTGCCCCCCACCTGTTGCCAGCCTGGGGTGCCTGGGTGCCCCTCCCCGTAAACAGCCACAAAGCTGCCCCATCCCGCCTGAAAACTCTCTGCTACCAGCTGGGCTGGGCTGGGCTGCTGAGACCACTGCCTGCCGCGCTGACCAGCTGCTGTCTCTTGGCCTAGCGGGGAGCGTCTCTTTGTTCTGGGTCTGTGCAGCGCCTGGCGCAGTGGGGACGGTCTGTGACGGGCGCACTGGGGCTTGGTGCTACAGAGAAGGCTCTCCCGTGGGTGGGGATGGAATCCCCTGTGAGGCCCCCTTCCATGGGGACGGGCTGCCCCCCGGATTGGGGCACGCTGACAGCAGAGACGTCGGGGGTCTGGGCGCTCACTGCCTGCTCAGGGGAAGATCCAGCTCAGCGCCTGCTCTCTGCCGATCCCCACGGGGAAGCCATTTCTTTCCTGGGCTCCCCTCCAGCCGGGCAGAGGGAGGGCATCCTCAGGGTCCCTGGCAGTGCCTGTGTGCACGGAGCCTTCTCCTCCCGCCCTCTTCCCTTCTGCCCAAAATGTCCTCCCGGACTCTGAGCCTTCCCCTGCTGAGGCCTTTTGTCACCTCCATCTCTGGGCGCCTGCCTCTGGGTCCTGACAGGGGCATTTCCTCTGGTCCGCCCCCGCCCTGCACACCCTCCTGGCTGACCTGGGTCCCTGGCTCCTCACCCACCTTTGCGTGGTCAGGGTACAGGAGTTACAGCTGATGCCCTGCCACTGTCCACCCCGTACCGCCAGCCATTGGCATTGCCCTCGCGCGCCGCATGGGACAGGTCCCTCCAGCGAGTTCAGCACCTCACCCCGGCTCCCCAGCCCTGGAGCCTGGATCCCGGCTGATGGCGGATGCCGGCTGGCTGGGCACAGGCCGCTCTGCGACACTGCAGATCCCTGCTGCTGGCTGCATCGCTCCCAACGGGGTGAAGCCCCTCTGGAGGGCCACGGCGAGGCAGGACTCTGAAGCCCGAGGGTCCTGGCTCAGCTCCATGGAGCTGCGGGTTGACCCTTGTGAAGAGTGTGGGCCCTGCGTCGGGCGCAGGAAAGGGGGCACTGCCTGGGAGACTTGGGGGGGGGGAGGTGGAGCCCACCCTGTACATCCCTGAGGGCAGTGTTGGCCCCAGCCAGGTGACTGGTTACCCAGAGCCCCAGACCGGCAGTCCCAGCACCCCAGGTCCCCAGCACACAGCAGGGGCCTGCGCAGAGACCAGACCGCTCAGATCTGATGCTGAGCCTGGCTCTGGGTTCAAGCATGTCTTTGGCTGAGGCCTCGCTCGCATTGTGGGCCATGCACCCCCCCCCCCCGGTCCTTGTCTTTGACAAGAGCTGATCTCCCCTCTCAGCCGCCCTAGGACACTGAGATCCCAGCTCCACGCATGGAAAGGGCTGCCCTGACCCAGCAAGAGTATGTGTGACTCACTAGGGGGCGCTGGCCGTGAGTCTGAGCTGACCCCAGTACCCAGCGCAGTGCTAGGGGGCGCTGTGCTGCGGGGAGCGGGGCCGGGGGGCGCTAGGGGGCGCTGTGCTGCGGGGAGCGGGGCCGGGGGGGGGTGCTAGGGGGCGCTGTGCTGCGGGGCCGGGGGGGCGCTAGGGGGCGCTGCGCTGCGGGGCCGGGGGGGCGCTAGGGGGCGCTGCGCTGCGGGGCCGGGGGGGCGCTAGGGGGCGCTGTGCTGCGGGGAGCGGGGCCGGGGGGGCGCTAGGGGGCGCTGCGCTGCGGGGAGCGGGGCCGGGGGGGGGGCGCTGCGCTGCGGGGAGCGGGGCCGGGGGGGGGGGGGGGCGCTGCGGGGAGGGCCCCTTGTCAGGGGGAAGCTGACCCGACAGCCTCTGGCCTGCCCGGTCCCAGGGCCAGCTCCGGAGCGCGGCGCCCGGCCCGGCCCGCTCCCTTCGGCTGCCCCGGCCCAGCCCGCGGTTCCATGGCTCGTCCCTGGGGTGGGGGCCGGGGGGTCCCTGCGCGCCCGGCGGGCGGCGTGGCGAGGAGGGGGCACGGGCGGGGGTGGCAGAGGGGCTGGGGCAGGGCCGAGCCGGCGGGTCCTCGCTGCACCCGGCCGCCGAGCAGAACTTTCCGTCTCATTAACGCTGCCGCGAGCAATCGGCCGGCGCAGGCCTCGCACCAGCTGACCGGCTCCGCGGCTGACTTCTGAGGGGCCAATTAGCAGAAGCAGCTAATTACCAGCACCTGGACCCCCCCTCCCCCGCATCGAACCCTCAGTGTTAACCCCTGAGTGCCCAGAGCCAGGCCTTCCTGCAGGGCCCCCGGGAGAGGGGAACCTCTGAGCCTGGACTGCCCTTCCCCTCAACCCCAGCCGCCCCGGGGGGCCCTCTCCCGTACCCCCAGCCCCGGCAGGCCCCTGCCCCAGGGACACCCGCCCTGCCCGGGGGGCAGGCAGCACTCAGCCGGCAGCTCACACTGCTGGCCACTGACCGGCCCTGAGCCAGGCTCGGCTACCTGGGCCTGGCAGAGAGACCTGCCCCGGGGGCAGGGGGTGCTTGGAGAAGCGTCCAGGCGCTGGGAGGTGCCATAAAGAGGCTGGGAAAGGCCTAAGAGGCCGTTGCTAACTGGTGGGGTAGGGAGGCTCCATGGAGCGCCAGCGATCCAGCCAGCTGTGCAGTGTCCAGCACCGTGGTGTCTGGGCACCGTCTGTAATGAGCCTCTAGAAACCCTCGCAGAACCTTGCAAATGGTCTCGGCTGCCACGGGGCAGCTGACGGCTGGAAATCGCCTGCATTATCCACCCAGCACTAGCACAGGCAGCGGAGACCCAGCCCAGAGCCTCCGGCTCCCAAATCACTGGCCCTGCCACTTGGCTTCTCCCAGCAGTTAGCAGTATAGGGGGTATGACTGGGGAGCAGTTCTGGCTCTGCCCAGTAGAGGGCAGTGGAGGGCATGCACATTAGCCAGTCTGTTACTATGCATATTCATCACCTCTAAAATGCAGCCTCCTCTGGGGTGGAACCTGCTGCTGTTTCACAGCCACACAGCGACATAGCAGGGTGAGCTTGGGGGCATCCAAACTGCAGCGTGGTGCGTGAACCCGTGGGGTTAGCAGGTGAGGAGGGGGTAATGGCGAGGGTTGGCAGGGCTGGCTGGCAGCACACAGAGCTGGGGATGGTGCCCAGGGACTCAGGCAGAGGGAGGGCACCAGGAAACCCGAATGTCCTGAATGGTGCCCATTGTGCTGCAAGCCGCCGGCACAATGTTTTAGGTGCAGGCTCTGGGGTGGTTGGGCCAGAGCTGAAACCTTCAGCCAGTAAAGGGACCCTCAGCGAAGGCACCTGGACCCCCTTGACTCTGCCCCATGGAAACTCAGGGACCTCACAGGCTCGTGCCCTGGGATGCCGCGTGGCAGCCGTTCTCCAGGGCTTGTTAGGCACAATGGCCAGATTCGGAGCTGGTCCCAATGGGTGCCGCGCCCCTGCCTTCCCCGACACCAGCTGTGGATCTGGCCCCGGTAGCGCACCCCCGTGTGCGAGGCCCGTGGGACCCGCATCCTCCCGCGGATGGCGCAAAGCCGCGCACTTGGTATTGCAGACACGTGTGTAAGAAACTCCCCAGCACCCCGGCCCTCTGCGCAGCCCGTCGGGGACACCCCTCCTGCCGCGGGGGGAGCTGGGGAGGCGTGGGCTGGGGCAGGCAGTGGGGAGGGGGAGGAGACGAGGCGGGCAGGGTGGGAGAAAGTGGCGGGATGGGCAAGGGGCCGATGGAAGACCCCTGGCTAGACCCCTGGGCCGGCTGTCCTGGCTCCCCGCTCACAGGGCAGCCAGGCAGGGTCAAGGACCTGACTCTCAGGCCAGGCACCAATGGGGCGCGGGGGCTACGCTGGGCATCAGGGTGGTGGGGCCTGGCGGAGAGAGGCCCCTGGGCACCGATTCCCTTGGCTCCCCCCAATGCTGTGCCCAGATGGGGAGTGGGTCTGTCATGGGAGTCCCTGCCTGCCACTGCCTGCCAGCAGCTCCTCCCCAGCACTGGGTATCTGTGCGTCGGGGCGGGGCAGGCTCTGCAAACAAGGGGCTGGAAGCCAGGACTCCTGGGTTCTATCCTGGCTCCGGGAGGGGAGTGGGGTCTAGTGGTTAGAGCAGGGGGGCTGGGAGCCAGGACTCCTGGGTTCTATCCTGGCTCTGGCAGGGGAGTGGGGTCTAGTGGGTTAGGGTGGTGGGGGGCTGGGAGCCAGGACTCCTGGGTTCTCTCTCCAGCCCTGGGAGGGGAGTGGGGTCTAGTGGTTAGAGCAGGGGGGCTGGGAGCCAGGACTCCTGGGTTCTATCGTGGCTCTGGGAGGGGAGTGGGGTCTAGTGGGTTAGAGTGGGGGGGCTGGGAGCCAGGACTCCTGGGTTCTATCGTGGCTCTGGGAGGGGAGTGGGGTCTAGTGGGTTAGAGTGGGGGGGGCTGGGAGCCAGGACTCCTGGGTTCTATCGTGGCTCTGGGAGGGGAGTGGGGTCTAGTGGTTAGAGCAGGGGGGCTGGGAGCCAGGACTCCTGGGTTCTGTCCTGGCTCTGGAAGGGAAATGGGATCTAGTGGGTTAGAGTGGGGGGCTGGGAGCCAGGACTCCTGGGTTCTATCGTGGTTCTGCTGCTGACTCCCTGGGAGGTCTGTCACACCACCCCGTGCCTCAGTTTCTCCACCTAGGGCCAGCTTATCAGGCTATGAAATAGGGCTTGGCCCTCCCCCGTGGGGTGTTTGGGGGCTGTAGGACAAACCGCTGCGACCCAGAGGACCCGTCGCCCAGCAGAGCTGGACAGAGGCTCTTCGGCATCAGGCCAGGCAGGCTCCACCTCCAGCTCCCCCCGGGCCCATCCCCATGGGGCACAGAGCAGGCTGGGCAGCCCAGTGCCGCTATCAGCCCCTGCCCAGGCGCCGCTCCCTGTAATGCTCCCAACAAAGCCCCCGGAATGCGGCTCCTTTCCCGGCACGGACTAATCAGGCTTAGGCAGGGAGCGCTCGGCCTTATCTAGGGCAGGCAGGCCCGGGAGCCGCCAGCTGGCTGGGCTGATAGGGGCTCCTGGAACCCACCTCGGCAGCGGGGAGCAAGGAGCCAGCCCCCTCCCCGCTGCCTTCCTGCAGCGCCTCCCCCCCCCCCCGCCTGCCTGCCCCACCCCCTCCCCGCTGCCTTCCTGCAGTGCCTCCCCCCCACTCCTTTCCCCCACCCCTGCCTGCCCATCTCCCACTGCCTCCCCCTCCCTGCTGCCTGTCCCCCCATCTTCCCCTCCCCTGCCTGCCTCTGTCTCCTCCATCTCCCTGCCCCTGGCTGACGGTCTCTGCACAGGCAAGACCTCTCAGCCCCATCTCCTCCCAGGCTGCCTCTGTGGGGGGTGCCCGGGGGAGTCCCTACCCCAGCCCCCCTCCTGCTGAGATGAGCAGATCCCGGGGTCCCTTAGTGAGAGCCTGGCTTTCCCCTGCCCTCTCCCAGCCGCCAGCCCAGCAACCCGCTCACCCAGAGCCACACCCAAGGCCCCTCCCCCCCGTCGGGGGCATGGCGCCCCTGCAGGCGGGGGCAGGGATGGCAAAGCAGGACCCTCAACACGAAGGCTCTGGGGGGCTCTGCGGGGGCTAAGCCCCACCTGCTGCTCTGCATGGCCCAGGGAGCGGCCGCAGCCTCAGCTGGGCTCCCCGGGACTCCGTGCCAGGCAGGGGGGCCCGGGCCCAGCATGAGAGCCAGGCCCGGCTGCCAGCAAAGAGCCCAGGCAGCTCCGGCATCCGGCGCCCCCCCACCCCCTGCACCAACAAAGGCCCCTCTCCTGGGCTGGCGGCCCTCAGCGCTAATGAGCAGGTGGAGGGAGGCTCCGGGCTGGCGCGAAGGACGAGCTGCGCTTACCCACAATGAGCCTCTCCAAGCAAATCAGCGGGTTATTGAAAAGGCTCCCGCTCCCCCCACCTCCCGAACACCTGCCGGGCTCAGCCCTGCTGAATGGAGGCAGGCTGGGCCGCCCACGAGCACCTCGCACGCGAACTGTTGTGTCTCCTGCTAGGAAGCGCCTGCCTTTGGCTCCCCAGCAGCAGGGCCGAGTTCTCAGCTTGGCCCTGGGGGGCTGCGCCAGGCTGGGAGTGGGGGGCTCCTCAGATCTGGGCTGGCAAAGGGCACAGGAGGGGGGCGGTCAGGGGGGCAGCACTTGGCAGTGGCCCCTGCTCGTGTGATGGAATCTGACCATGAGCTGCCTTTCATGTGAGATGAGTTTGGTGGGGTCTCAGCCTGGGGAACCCCAAGTGGGGATGTAGGTAGCAAAGCCAGCAGCCTGTGTCCTGAAGAGAAGCAGGCTGGAACAGCAGGGGGCTGCGGGTCGGGAGTGAGGGGCACCGGCAGAGCTGGGGGGGAGAGCCCAGGGCTGGAACAGCAGGGGGCTGCAGGTCGGGAGTGAGGGGCACCGGCAGAGCTGGGGGAGCCCAGGGCCAGGCTAGCAGGGGCTGCGGGTCGGGAGTGAGGGGCACCGGCAGAGCTGGGGGGGGGGAGCCCAGGGCCGGGCTAGCAGGGGCTGCAGGTCGGGAGTGAGGGGCACCGGCAGAGCTGGGGGGGGGAGCCCAGGGCCGGGCTAGCAGGGGCTGTGGGTCAGGAGTGAGGGGCACCGGCAGAGCTGGGGGGGAGCCCAGGGCTGGGGTAGCAGGGGGCTGCGGGTCGGGAGTGAGGGTCACCGGCAGAACTGGGGGGGGAGCCCAGGGCTGGGGGGAGCAGGGGGCTGCGGGTCGGGAGTGAGGGGCACCGGCAGAGCTGGGGGAGCCCAGGGCCGGGCTAGCAGGGGCTGCGGGTCGGGAGTGAGGGGCACCGGCAGAGGTGTGCCGGCATTGCCAGGTGTGGAATTGACATAGTCCCTCTAACCAGCCAAGGCCTGTGACCGTATCTATCAAATAGCTCCTGCCACCACGGTCCCGACAGCCCCCGGTGGGGTTTGTGATGGAGAAGCCAAGGGGCCCTGCCCCACACCTGCCCCAGCCTGGCCAGAGACACCTCCCAGCCAGCCAGACAATGGCTTCCCCCTGGAGCTGAGCTCCCCGCCCTCAACTAGCCAATCCCAAAGCAGCCAACAATCGCCTCAAGTGGCCAAGATCTTTCCCAGCCAATCAGTGTCCTGGCTGATTTGCAGGGCGTTGGGCTGTGCAGAGCTGCCGGGCCAAGGCTGGGGGGGGGGGTCCCTGTCTCACCCCTGCTGCCAGCGAGGCCTTTCCCACGCCCGGGTGTCACGGCCCTCGGGGCTCCCTGGGGCTCGCAGGGCCCTGGCAGTCGAGAGCCAGCCTGGCTCTGTCCCCTCGGCCAGGCTGTGGCCTCTCACGCTCCTACACTGACCTCCCTCTGGCCGGCGCCTGCCCCTCCCCTCCCCGGGAGCTCCAGAGCCATGCAGGGCAGCGGGAAAGAGGCCCTGGGCAGGCTTCCCGCAAGCCCAGCACCACGCTAGGCGGGTCCCATGTCACAGCGCTGGGCACACGGCCCATAGCGCCCCCGTTGCCAGGGGCGGCTCTACAAATTTGGCCGCCCCAAGCAGTCATGCCCGGGAGGCGCCCCCGAGCCGCGGGAGCAGCGGACCTCCCGCGGGCATGACTGCGGAGGGTCCGCTGGTCGCACGGCTCGGCTGGACCTCCCGCAGCTGCGGGCGGTTCGCTGGTCCGGCGGCTGCGGTTGAGCTGCCGCAGGCATGCCTGCGGGAGGTCCAGCCGAGCCGCGGGACCGGCGAACCGTCCGCAGTCATGCCTGCTCCCGGGGCTCCGGTGGACCTCCCGCAGGCATGACTGCGGCAGGTCCGCCAGCCCAGCCTGCCGCCCCCCCGGGAAAGGGCCGCCCCAGGCGGGTGCTTGCCCCGCTGGGCTCTGGAGCCGGCCCTGCCCGTTGCACCTTGAGTGTGTAGCCCATGGCACTGGGCCGCGTGGGCATCCCCACGTGCCGCGTGGGTTCCAATCGCCCTGGCAGGGCGGGGGCCATTAGCACTGGGGTTAATGAGCACACAGGGTCCAGGCAGGGAGAACCCGGCCCAGCAGGCTTCGAATGCCCCCAGCGTGGCGCAGGACGTGCTTGTTGGCGGCGCTGCCCCGAAGGCGTTGCAGGAGGTTGGTTGGTCGGTGTCGCGAGCTGGGGGAGGGAGGGTTGTTAGCAGCAGCCCCAAGCCTCTGCCTCCCCCAGAAAGCCAGTGTCCCAAGTAGCTACAGCACCAGGGATCCAGGAGCCCCGACAGAGCCGTCAGCCAATGGCCTGGCTTGGATCTCAGCATCGTTCGCGTCCCCTGAAGCTGTAACGGAGCCAGCGGCTGATACCCTTTTAAACGCAGCTCAGAGATGCTGCCAGCACCAGTTTCTCCGCAGCTGCAAAGCGGCAAACCTGGTGCACAATCAATGCATGAGTCATGATTCGCCAGTCCTGGGAGCTCCAGAGGGCGGGACCCCCCCAGCCAGCTGCTGAGGCTCCAGAGGCCAGAGAGGCCAGGAGAGGCTGTGCCGCCCCTGTGACGTTATTGATATAAACTGGGACCATATAGAACATGGGTTGCAACCAAGGTCCTGTAGTGGCACCAAATCTTAGGTAAAGGGGGTCATATAAGGTGTCTAAGACCAGGTTATGGGTTGCTGGTTATGATTATGCTGTCTGTATGTCTGTGTCATTTTGTAGTTGAAGTTATGAGTATTGGCTCTATGCTGTCTGTATTTCAAGTTTGTGCTGTGCTTCTGGGGGAAGCCTCCCAGACAAGCTGGTGTTAGCTCTGCCTAGCCTGTTTGATGGCCCATTAAGGACCATCAGCTACACAATTGACCCATGGAGAGAAGGCAGACACGCCTTGTGACTCAGCAAGGTATGCAGAGACTTGTCCATGTGACTGCAGACTCCATTTTGCTGTAATTTTCCACAGTAGGGACAAGGAAATTCTTACACCTGGAAAAGCCTAGCTCTGCACAAAGGACTGAATGACCCATCCCAGTGGGGGATGTATTCCAGAGACTTGATTTGAACCTGCAGTTTATTCCATCACTGCTGCAAGCCTGAACTAAGAACTTTGCCATCACTGTATGGACTTGATTCCATTTAACCAATTCTACCTCTCATCTCTACCTTTTTCCCTTTATGAATAAACCTTTAGATTTTAGATTCTAAAGGATTGACAACAGCGTGATTTGTGGGTAAGATCTGATGTGTATATTGACCTGGGTCTGGGGCTTGATTCTTTGGGATCGAGGGAACCTTTTTCTTTTATTGGGGTGTTGGTTTTCATAACCATTCACCCCCAGGACGAGTGCACTGGTGGTGATGCTGGGAGATTGGAGTGTCTAAGGAAATTGCTTGTGTGACTTGTGGTTAGCCAGTGGGGTGAGACCAGTCCTTTTGTCTGGCTGGTTTGGTGCCTTAGAGGTGGAAAAACCCCAGCCTAGGGCTGTGACTGCCCAGTTTAAGCAATTGGTCCTGATTTGGCACTCTCAGTTGGGTCCCGCCAGAACCGCATCGTCACAGCCCCTGACGGAGAACAGGGCACGGGCACCCTGTGAATGGGGTCCCCTAACTCCGGCCTCGCAAGACGCACAGCGTGGGATGTGCATGAGCTCTGCCCCAGGTACAACGGGCTCACGGAGCCTGGCCCAGCTCCCAGGATGCCAGGGCCCAAGCTCACTCATGGGCGGACGTTCTCCGGGAGCCGAGGCCGGAGGGCTACGGAGGAACGTGAGGAATCATCCCGGCCTTCCCGCTCTGCACCATCTTTCCTCCCCGGCTCCCAAGTCGCACTCTGCGAAGGGGCTGGCTGCTCCTGCCTCTGGGGTGGAGCGTGGCAGCTCCTGACCAGCTGCAGCCAGGCTGTGCTGCAGGGGCCTGGGAGTGAGGAGGAAATTTGTAGCCAGCTGGAGCCGAGGGGGAGATTGAGCTGGGCTGTGGCCAGGCCTCGGGTTAAGGGCCAGGCCACCCTCCCTGCCGGCCCCCGTGTCATGGTCCAGCTAAAGGACTCGGAACCCTGGCACCGCAGCGCCCCCTAGCCCGGCTCTGGCGTCAGTACGGCCCGTGGGCGAGCGCTCCCCGGAGCGCAGCGCCCCCTAGCTCCGCACTGGGGCATTGGGGTCAGACCACCCCTGACTCGGTCACCAGCGCCATCCCTGCCGCCCTGTGCCCCTGGCCCCGTGCTGGGGCTTTGGGGTTCAGGGCTGACCAGAGAGAACAGCCCCCCCCGAGCCCGCTCCCTCTGTGGGGCTCAGCGCCCCCCCCAGCCCGCTCCCTCTGTGGGGCTCAGCGCCCCCCCCCCGAGCCCGCTCCCTCTGTGGGGCTCAGCGCCCCCCCCGAGCCCGCTCCCTCTGTGGGGCTCAGCGCCCCCCCCCGAGCCCGCTCCCTCTGTGGGGCTCAGCGACCCCCCCCCCGAGCCCGCTCCCTCTGTGGGGCTCAGCGGCCCCCCCCCGAGCCCGCTCCCTCTGTGGGGCTCAGCGCCCCCCCCCCGAGCCCGCTCCCTCTCGGGGGCTCAGCGCCCCCCCCCCGAGCCCGCTCCCTCTCGGGGGCTCAGCGCCCCCCCCAGCCCGCTCCCTCTGTGGGGCTCAGCGGCCCCCCCCCGAGCCCGCTCCCTCTCGGGGGCTCAGCGCCCCCCCCCCGCGCCCGCTCCCTCTCGGGGGCTCAGCGCCCCCCCCCCGAGCCCGCTCCCTCTCGGGGGCTCAGCGACCCCCCCCCCCAGAGCCCGCTCCCTCTCGGGGGCTCAGCGCCCCCCCCCCGAGCCCGCTCCCTCTCGGGGGCTCAGCGGCCCTTACCACCACCCGGGGCAGTGGGTCAGGGCTGGCGGGGGAGCCCTGACTTTCCCTTGGAGCTCTCGGGTCTCAGCGGCGACCTGCGGATCATTGTACGCGGGGCGGGGCGGGGCGGGGCGGGGCAGGGGATGGGATGGGGGGGGGGAGTTGAAAGGGGCTCAGGGCAGCCGGCAAGGCCGGGCACTCAGAGCTGTCCGGATACAGCCCCCTGCGGGAGGAACGGTTAGGAGCCCATAGGACAGATGGGGAAACTGAGGCACGGAGCACCGGGAGGCGGGGGCAGAGCCAGGAGCAGAGCCCAGAGCCAGCTCTGCCCTGGCCCGGCCCAGCCGGTCTGCAGCGGGATCTGCACCGCCCCAAGGGACGGGGCTGGGGTGTATATTGGGGGGGGACACGCGGAGACCCCACCGCTCCCTGCCCTGCTCAGGGGCAGCCCGGGGCTGGCTGAGCCCTGGCGAGCAGGCGGCACCGCTGGGCTGGGGAGCTCCGAGCCGGTTCTCTGCCCCAGTCCCGTCCCCTGCCGGCCCCGGCCCCGCACACCGGCGGGCCAGGCCCTCTCCCTGCCGGGGCCGGGGCCGGGACCGGGACAGCGGCAGCGCGGCCCCTGGCTGGCGAGCCCCGCTCGGGGCGCAGGGAAGGGCCGGACCCGGGGCAGGGGCCGCCCAGCCTGGGCGCACCGAGCGGGGAGCGGCGCTGGCCCGGCCCGGCCCCGCCCGGCTGGCGGACGGTCTCGCCCCGCTCCCCGGCCCGGGCCGCGCCCACCTGTTCGCCGACCGAGGCCAATTACGGCGGGCGCTGGGGCGCAGCTGGGCGGAGCGCGCCCCGGGGACAGGAGCGCGGGGCTCCGGGCGGCCCGGGCCGGCTGGGGGCTCATTAAAGGCGGGGGACGCATGTGGGCGCAGCCGCCCCCGGCACAGACCCTGATAGCGGCTCCGCCAGCGCATCTGCTCCCCGCCGGCGCGCCGGGAAGTGATAAATCACCGGCTGCGAGGGGCGCGGGAGGGGCCGGGCGGCCAGGGGCGCGTGTGGCTCCCCCCGCTCGGGAGCAGCCGGGAATCGGCAGGGGAGGGGGGGTTATGGCACATTCACCAGGCGGCCACATGCGCCTCCGCTTGATTATTCCGCAATTAGCCCCGCAGCCGGGAGGGGCCGAGCGAGAGCGCGCTGGGCGCCCAGGGCCCCGATCCGCGCCGCGCGGGGCCGGCTCCCACGTCCCGCCCCGGGGAGCGGGGCACCTGGCGGGGGTGTGGGGCGTGGAGGTGGGCGGGCCAGACCCTCCCGGCGGGGCTGCCGCGGGTCTCGCCCTTCCTTGGGCTTCTGCCCCAGCCGCGGGGCCCCTCGGAACTGGGCTCCCGTCCCGCGGGCCCAGGGGCCGGATGGGGAGAGTTGGGTCAGAGAGCACAGCCGGGCTGGCAGCCCCCCAGCCCGGAGCCCGAGGCCCTGCGCCCTGCAGGGGGGCCCGGGGGTCTAGTGCGTGGGAACGCGTGTGCAGCCGTGGGGTGACCGGCCTGCTGGGCGCTGGGCAGGTCGCTGGCTGTGCAGGGGTGGGAGCCCGCCTGGGGGTGCTCCAAGCAGGCTAGGCCCAGGCCGAGCTGGGAATCCCTGGTGCCCCGGTTCCTTCCCAGGCCAGTGAGCTGCTCCGGGGAGTCCCCTTGTGTAGGCAGGTGAGGGCCAGAGGAGCCCGGGGCCTGCGGAGCTCGAGTGGGCTGGGGACGTGCTGGGCGAAGGAGCCCCTGGACCTGCTTCCAGTGGCCCGGCCTATGACATGCCCGTGGGGGGCAGAGGAACCACTTCAGGGTGGTGCTTTGAACCCACCCGTGATGTGGCATCACCCTCTGGGCCGGGCAGAGCTCAGCAGCGCCTGCCGGCCTGCTCAGCTGCCACCTTTGCCCAGCTCTGCCCGCCTCGCTCTGGGGAGGGGTGGTGCCTAGTGCCATGGGGGTGGGGGGCTGCTCAGACTGGAGGGTAATTTATCAGGGTGAGGAGACCCCTCCAGGGGACCTGAGAGCCAGCAGCGACACTGCATGGGCTGGGGAGAACCATGCAGCCCTCCTGCTCCGTTCCTCGGCTAGGGAGGAGAGGGCTCTGCCCAGGACAGGCGTGTGCCCCACGTGAGGGGCTCTCCCCCCAGGTCCTGCCTGCTGCATGCACCAGGGACAGGGTGGTGCTGCCCTCTGTTCCCTCCCCCCAGCCCACTGTCCTTGGAACGGGGGGGGGGGGCAGCTGACCTCAGCTTCCGCCTCTCCGGGGGCAGGGGGGCAGGGGGGTGTCTCTCCATGGGCCGCATCCGGGGAGCTGCAAACCTGGGACCCCGGCCACCCACTGAGAGAGACAGGCAGAAAGTCTAGAAGCTCAGCCCCTCCCCACCGCTGCCCATGGGCTGCCAGGCCCAGCCATGGCACCGAGCAGCCCTGCCTCCGAAGGCAGGTCCCTCAGGTGCCCCCAGGAGGGCAGGACTCCTGGGGAAGCAGATGAGCGGGATTCTCTGGCCGGAGGAGCGGTGAGGGCAGGCCAGCAGCTCGGAGAGACTGGGGGGTGTTGGTGAGACTGGGCTGGGAGGGTCTGTGCCAGGGAGTCCTGCAGCAGGTGGGGGGAGGTGGAACTTTGCCTTGCAGTGGGGGGGCTGGTTGAGATGGGGGGGGGGCGCTAGGAGAGCTTTGCTCGGTGCCCAGCTGGGGGATGCATGTGGGCAGGGACGGGCGTGAGGGAGGCTGAGCCGGCCCTGGGCTGGGGGGTTGTGTACGTGGGTGTGAGCAGCCCGTGAGCTCTGCATGTGAGGCCCGGCAGCCGGGTTCCTGTCTGCTGCTGGGTGGCCACGAGCCAGCACGCTGGGCCGGCCCAGGCCTAAAACCCGCCTCCCCAGCTCTCGGCACTGGGCTCCCAGCGGCCCCCTCTGGCAGCTGCCATGCTAGGGGCGCCTGTGAGGCGTGGAGGCCGCCCTGGTGCCGGGGAGGGGGTTCCCTGCAGCTGAGGGGCCAGGAATCTCCCTGACTCGTTAAGCATTTTTAATGAGCCCAGCCTGGCCCAGATGAGGCCGTCTCCTCGGTGCAGCCTCCTGGAACTGTCCCCGATTGGGCTCTGCGCCTCGCTCATCAAAATGCTAATTTGTTTGATTCCCCTGGTGGCCATTGGCACACCCCTCCCCCACCCCCAGTACGGCACAGGGAGAGTTCGAGACCATCAAAGCCGAGGCCCCTCGAGCACCTGGAGCCCGCTGAGTCCAGCCTGGCCCCTCTCCTGGAAGGGCCAGGGAGCACCCTGACCTGCAGAGGTGGGAGCTGGTGGAACTGGCCGGTCGCATCTGCAGGCCAGAGCAAGATTGCTGGGGTTGGGCCCAGGGTGAGGAACGGAGTGAGGCTGGAGATGGGGCTGAAGGACGGCCCCAAGGAGGAAAAGGACGCTGCCCGAGTCACAAGGAGGGGTGCAGGCTAAGCTGCGTGAAGGGTGAGGGGCTGTGGGAGCAGCAGGTTGCGGCTGAGACGGATCAGTAGAGCTGTGTGCATGGGGAGCCCAGGGCTGGGCTAGCAGGGGGCTGTGGGTCGGGAGTGAGGGGTGTTGGCAGAGCTGGGTGGGAGCCCAGGACTGGGCTAGCAGGGGGCTGTGGGTCGGGAGTGAGGGGTGTTGGCAGAGCTGGGCGGGAGCCCAGGGCTGGGCTAGCAGGGGGCTGCGGGTCGGGAGTGAGGGGCACCGGCAGAGCTGGGGGGGAGCCCAGGGCTGGGCTAGCAGGGGGCTGCGGGTCGGGAGTGAGGGGCACCGGCAGAGCTGGGGGGGAGCCCAGGGCTGGGCTAGCAGGGGGCTGTGGGTCGGGAGTGAGGGGTGTTGGCAGAGCTGGGCGGGAGCCCAGGGCTGGGCTAGCAGGGGGCTGTGGGTCGGGATTGAGGGGTGTTGGCAGAGCACGTGTGGAGTGCGTGTCCATTTACACACGGTATAGATGTGTTCACACACACTACATGTACACACAGGCCTTGAATCTCCAGCACTGTGCATGTCTGGCGTTTACACACCTGTGTGGGTGCAAAATACACACACTTGGGCATGCACCTCCTTGAAAATCTGTGGGCCAGGTGGGTGTAATGCACCCTCCCCCCAGAGCCTGCCATGACACATGGGGCCAGCCCTGGGCCGGGGCACTGCCTCTGAAATCCCAGCTTCCGCCAGGCCTGACTCTGGTCCATACACCTGTGCGCACACGACGTCCGTCGGCTCCCGGCCTGCGGCGCCCCCCCGGTGCACACGCATGCAGTGCGTGCACACGTCTCACGCTGGGTGTGCGCCGTGCACACGGAGGGGCTCGCACGTACACGTGTGGTGTGCACTTGAGCCCCACACAGCGCCCAGCATCACCCCGTGGGCTGCTCCCTTTGTGCCGGCCAGGCCGAGGTGGTGGAGGGAACATTAATCTTATTTGTCATGACCAGTCCCCTGGGGGGGGGGGGAGCGGCAGGCAGCCCAGCCAATTGGCTGAGGGGCTGGGCCCCCTTTATCTCGGCCCTGCAGTGTGGGAACCTAATTCTCTGGGAAAGTTGGGGAGGGTAACGCCGAGGCTGCGGCTCCATTATGCAAATGGCGCGGCTGATCCTTGTCTGCCGCCCCCACTGGCAGCCCCCTTCCTGGCGCGGGAACAAAGCCTGGGGCCGGGAGCCCCCGTCCCCGCCACGCCACTGCCTCTCGCTCCTCCGGGCCCCCTCTGGAGAACCCCCGGCAAACGCGCCTCCCCCCGGTCCTGGCCTGCAGCTGCAGTCGCTGCGTCGCTTCTGGCCAGAGCTGGGCCTGCCAGGCGTTCGGCCGGGGGCAGTTTGGAGCTGGGTTTGGGTCCCGGTTTCCAGAGCAGTTTCACATCCTCCCACAGGTCTGGTCTGGTTGCTGGCACAGCAGGGGCACAGGAGGAGTTTTCATGCAGCCCTCTGCCAGCCCCAAACCTTTGGGTTTGAAATGGGGCTGGGGTCCTGCCCCTGCCTAGGCTCCTTCCCCTCCTGCCAGGGAGCGAGGAGGGCGGTGACCCCACCTGCCTCCATGTGCCAGCCGCCTTGCTTGCAGCCTGGAGTGACGCCTTGGCATTTGGTCATCACCCAGCCCTGTCTCTGGGGCTCTGGTGAAGACCATATTGACTGGGAACATTTCACTTCTGGACGAAATGCAGAGATAAAATTTCTCGATACTTTAAATGACTGCTTCATGGAGCAGCTGGTACGGGAACCCACAAGGGGAGAGGCGGCTCTAGATTTAATCCTGAGTGGAGCGCAGGAGCTGGTCCAAGAGGTAACTGTAGCAGGACCGCTTGGAAATAGTGACCATAATACAATAGCATTCAACATCCCTGTGGTGGGAAGAACATCTCAACTGCCCAACACTGTGGCCTTTAATTTCAAAAGGGGGAACTATGCAAAAATGAGGGGGTTAGTTAGGCAAAAGTTAAAAGGTACAGTGACTAAAGTGAAATCCCTGCAAGTTGCGTGGGCGCTTTTTAAAGACACCATAATAGACGCCCAACTTCAATGTATACCCCAAATTAAGAAACACAGTAAAAGAACTAAAAAAGAGCCACCATGGCTTAACAACCATGTAAAAGAAGCAGTGAGAGATAAAAAGACTTCCTTTAAAAAGTGGAAGTCAAATCCTAGTGAGGCAAATAGAAAGGAGCACAAACACTGCCAACTTAAGTGCAAGAGTGTAATAAGAAAAGCCAAAGAGGAGTTTGAAGAACGGCTAGCCAAAAACTCCAAAGGTAATAACAAAATGTTTTTAAGTACATCAGAAGCAGGAAGCTGCTAAACAACCAGTGGGGCCCCTTGACGATCGAGATACAAAAGGAGCGCTTAAAGATGATAAAGTCATTGCGGAGAAACTAAATGGATTCTTTGCTTCAGTCTTCACGGCTGAGGATGTTAGGGAGATTCCCAAACCTGAGCCGGCTTTTGTAGGTGACAAATCTGAGGAACTGTCACAGATTGAAGTGTCACTAGAGGAGGTTTTGGAATTAATTGATAAACTCAACATTAACAAGTCACCGGGACCAGATGGCATTCACCCAAGAGTGCTGAAAGAACTCAAATGTGAAGTTGCGGAACTATTAACTAAGGTTTGTAACCTGTCCTTTAAATCGGCTTCGGTACCCAATGACTGGAAGTTAGCTAATGTAACGCCAATATTTTAAAAGGGCTCTAGGGGTGATCCCGGCAATTACAGACCGGTAAGTCTAACGTCAGTACCGGGCAAATTAGTCGAAACAATAGTTAAGAATAAATTGTCAGACACATAGAAAAACATAAACTGTTTCTGTAACATGGTTTCTGTAAAGGGAAATTGTGTCTTACTAATCTATTAGAGTTCTTTGAAGGGGTCAACAAACGTGGACAAGGGGGATCCGGTGGACATAGTGTACTTAGATTTCCAGAAAGCCTTTGACAAGGTCCCTCACCAAAGGCTCTTACATAAATTAAGCTGTCATGGGATAAAAGGGAAGGTCCTTTCATGGATTGAGAACTGGTTAAAAGACAGGGAACAAAGGGTAGGAATTAATGGTAAATTCTCAGAATGGAGAGGGGTAACTAGTGGTGTTCCCCAAGGGTCAGTCCTAGGACCAATCCTATTCAATTTATTCATAAATGATCTGCAGAAAGGGGTAAACAGTGAGGTGGCAAAGTTTGCAGATGATACTAAACTACTCAAGATAGTTAAGACCAAAGCAGATTGTGAAGAACTTCAAAAAGATCTCACAAAACTAAGTGATTGGGCAACAAAATGGCAAATGAAATGTAATGTGGATAAATGTAAAGTAATGCACATTGGGAAAAATAACCCCAACTATACATACAACATGATGGGGGCTAATTTAGCTACAACGAGTCAGGAAAAAGATCTTGGCGTCATCGTGGATAGTTCTCTGAAGATGTCCACGCAGTGTGCAGAGGCAGTCAAAAAAGCAAACAGGATGTTAGGAATCATTAAAAAGGGGATAGAGAATAAGACTGAGAATATCTTATTGCCCTTATATAAATCCATGGTACGCCCACATCTCGAATACTGTGTACAGATGTGGTCTCCTCACCTCAAAAAAGATATTCTAGCACTAGAAAAGGTTCAGAAAAGGGCAACTAAAATGATTAGGGGTTTGGAGAGGGTCCCATACGAGGAAAGATTAAAGAGGCTAGGACTCTTCAGCTTGGAAAAGAGAAGACTAAGGGGGGACATGATAGAGGTCTATAAAATCATGAGTGATGTTGAGAAAGTGGATAAGGAAAAGTTATTTACTTATTCCCATAATACAAGAACTAGGGGGTCACCAAATGAAATTAATAGGCAGCGGGTTTAAAACAAATAAAAGGAAGTTCTTCTTTACGCAGCGCACAGTCAACTTGTGGAACTCCTTACCTGAGGAGGTTGTGAAGGCTAGGACTATAACAATGTTTAAAAGGGGACTGGATAAATTCATGGTGGCTAAGTCCATAAATGGCTATTAGCCAGGCTGGGTAAGGAATGGTGTCCCTAGCCTCTGTTGGTCAGAGGATGGAGATGGATGGCAGGAGAGAGATCACTTGATCATTGCCTGTTAGGTTCACTCCCTCTGGGGCACCTGGCATTGGCCACTGTCGGTAGACAGATACTGGGCTAGATGGACCCTTGGTCTGAGCCGGTACGGCCGTTCTTATGTTCTTATGTTCTGGTGGCCTGGGGCCAGTGTGGCAGGGGTGCAGGGTGCCTCCCTCACATTGGCAGGCTCCCTCCAGAGCTGTGTCTTAACCCCAGGACTGTGCATATGCCAGGAGCCCATTTCCCCCGTTGAGGCCAACCTGCTGCCCCCCCCCAGGGCAGAGCCCCCTCCCCAGGTGGCCTGTGCTTCGGGCTCTCGGTGTAGAGACCTCACCCTGGCCATAGCCACCCTCTGACCAGGTGTCTCTGTTACCGGCAGCAGCCTCCAGCTGCGTCACCCTTCACTGGGGCCTCTCACCCCAGACAGGACGACCCCATCTGCTGTCACCCTGCCCCGCCTGGGTCTGCCCACGCTCAGCTGGGGGCTCAGCCACCCCAGGGCGCAGCTCCGCCCCTGCTCCCCAGTGATGGCAGGCCGGGAGCTGGCTGCCTCGGTCACAGCATCAGAGCCCGTGGGACTCACGTCTCTGCTGCGGAGCTGGGCTGAGCTGTTCCTCTGCCCCCTCAGGTCCAGGCATCTGGTTCCAGACAGGACGGTGTCCTCTGTGTGACAGGCCAGGAGACCCTCCCTCTCCCTGCCAGCCAAGCTCATGCGTTATCACTCACCCCTCCACCCCCACTCTTCTGGCTGCTGTGGGTCAAACCCTGGGCTGGTGCAGAACCAGGGTGACACAGTCATTCCCCAAAGGACGTCAGAGCGGCTCTCCTGGAGAACCCCACCCCCAGCTACCTCGCCCCCTCCTGGGCCTGGCCAGGGATCTGAGCCAAAGGCAGGGCAAATGGCTCCATGTTTGGGGTCTTCATCCAGGTCACAGTCCTTCAGCCTTCAATGGGGTTATTCCACACAGGGTCTGCCAAGGGGTCTCCCTGTCCCAGAGTCTCTCCAGCCCAGCGCTGTCTCCCCACTGACCACCCTTCTGCTCCCACTGGGGTCAGATGTGCCTGAGCCCAGGAGACTCCAACAGGACGTGTGGGGGGGGGGCTGGTGTGGGAACCCATCCATCACCACCCTTGAGTCCCCACAGAGCTGGCTGTGTGGCTGCTTCCCTCCGAAAGCTCAGTCACACCGTTCACTCTCGCAGCCTGAGCGACGGGCCTTCCTGGTTGGATAGAGGATGACGCAGCCTCTCTGCCCCAAGCAAGCCTTCTTTCATCAAGCCTTGGCCACTTTACCACCTATGCCCTGTTTTCCTACCGCTATTACAGCTTAGGTCTCTGAGGTCCCTTGGAGGAGATCTGCCCACATCAGCCGCGACCTATCAGCAGGTATCAAGCAGAGTGCCCCAAGGGTCGGTCCTGGGGCCGGTTTTGTTCAATATCTTCATTAACAATCTGGAGGATGGTGTGGGCTGCACTCTCAGCAAGTTTGCAGATGACACTAAGCTGGGAGGAGTGGTAGATACGCTGGAGGGTAGGGATAGGAGACAGAGGGACCTAGACAAATTAGAGGATTGGGCCAAAAGAAACCTGATGAGGTTCAACAAGGACAAGTGCAGAGTCCTGCATTTAGGACGGAAGAATCTCATGCACTGCTACAGACTAGGGACTGAATGGCTGGGCAGCAGTTCTGCAGAAAAGGACCTAGGGGTTACAGTGGACGAGAAGCTGGATATGAGTTGACAGTGTGCCCTTGTTGCCAAGAAGGCTAATGGCATTTTGGGTTGTAGGGGCATTTCCAGCAGATCGAGGGACGTGATCATTCCCCTCTATTCAATATTGGTGAGGCCTCATTTGGAGTAGTGTGTCCAGTTTTGGGCCCCACACTACAAGAAGGATGTGGATAAATTGCAGAGAGTCCAGCGGAGGGCAACAAAAATGATTAGGGGGCTGGAGCACATGACTTATGAGGAGAGGCTGAGGGAACTGGGATTGTTTAGTCTGCAGAAGAGAAGAATGAGGGGGGATTTGATAGCTGCTTTCAACTACCTGAAAGGGGGTTCCAAAGAGAATGGATCTAGACTGTTCTCAGTGGTAGCAGATGACAGAACAAAGAGCAATGGTCTCAAGTTGCAGTGGGGGAGGTTTAGGTTGGACATTAGGAAACACTATTTCACTAGGAGGGTGGTGAAGCACTGGAATGGGTTCCCTAGGGAGGTGGTGGAATCTCCTTCCTTAGAGGTTTTTAAGGCCCAGCTTGACAAAGCCCTGGCTGGGATGATTTAGTTGGGGTTTGAGCAGGGGGTTGGACTAGATACCTCCCGAGGTCCCTTCCAACCCTGAGATTTTCTGATTCGATGACCCTGGTTTGGGTTTACCCAAGTCCCTTTCCCAGGAGCCATGCTTGGGCCAGTCCCACTTTTCATACCTGGACCTACTGTCCACAAACTCATCTGCCGGCCGCACTGCGCTGCGCTGCTCCTTAGCCTGCCTCCCACTAGCCACGTTTGAAGCTCATGGGGACAGATCTCAGAGTTGTTCCAATCCAGCCAGGATACAAATCCTCCAGCGTAGTGACCCCTGCTCACTCCCCTACTGCCTTGGCAGAGAGACTCTCCCATCAGGGTGGTGGCTTCCATGCAGGTCACACCCTGGGACTTTTGCACACGCCAACACGTTTTCCTGTGAGCCTCAGGTGTCAATTGAAATGTAAGCAGCACAGCCTGTTTGATCTGTTCATGTCGCCCATCTGGCCGGGCGCCTTCAGGGCTTTGAGACCGAGGCAGGGGGTGAGACAGCGGAGCCAGGCCGCAGGGTCAGCCTGGTTCAGATCACAAGCCGTCCCACAGGCAGAGCCGTAGGGATCTATAGCCCCCCTTAAACTGGGGCAACAATTTGGTATCTGGGCTCCCTGCAGAACGGGCCTCCCAGGGTCTTTCCCCACTTACCCCTCAGTGGGTCCCCTTGCCCCTCTGCGCCTCCAGCTCCCGCTTTCGCGGCTTCTCACCGTCCGCTGGCTGCTTTGCTCTTGCTCCAGCTTCCACCCCTGCAAATCTATCCATGGGGAACCAGGTTGTGACGACCGCCTGCTGGACACGGAACCGGGCCTGGGGGACACCCTGCCGCTGCCTCTGTCACACTCGGGCCCCCCTGGAGCCCGCTTGGGTCTGGAACCTGCTTCTTGGCCCGATCCTCCTTCTCCAGCCGTGCAATCAGCTGCACCTTGTTCAGCGTCCCAAGGCGTAGCCCCGTCTCCCTGCGCTGACGTCCTTCTCGGGGAGGTGGTTACACGCCATGTTCTTGCTGGTTCCTTTTACTCCCTTTGCTTTACTGCTGCACGTCACATCGTAAAATACTTCTTGTGAATTCAGCACCCCACCACTGCCACCACCTGTCACAGAGCCACAGGACTGGTGCTGTGCCCCAGCTTTGCAACGCTGTCTGGGAGGACCCCTCTGGGACGTTGCAGTCTGTATGAGTTTATAAAAATATGCTAATGAGTGAATATAATGTAACTGGAATATGCTCCATGCAAAAGGTCTCTTGTAAGGCATCATTACAAAGCTTATCATCTACTGAGTGTGGCCGTCCTATTTGTACAAATGTACCGCTCTTGTATCTGGAACTAGACATATGAACTATAACTCTGAGGGCCTATTGTAATTATGCAAAGTGGGGGCCATTAATGGTGCTTTGGAATCCCGATGACTCCCATTAACCAGGACAGTTGTCTGCAGATGGGTGTTTTACCTGTAAGGCTTCCTGTATAGTGTGTGCTGGCAAGTGGGCAATGAGTCTTGCAGTGACACGTGATCGTGTCACCTGACCTGGAATCCATCTTTAACCCGGTGTCTTTCCATTGAGAAGGGGGGGTGGGAACCCAGAGGGGCAACGGATTCCCACCTTATGCACAAGAGCTATAAAGGGGTGGAACAGACCAAGGGGGAGGAGCCATCCTGAGGAATCCCCCAGCTCCCCCCCGAGCTGGAACAAGGGCTGTGCCAGGGGAAAGGATTGGGCCCAGGCCTGGAAGGGCTCCAGTCTGAGGGAAAAACTTACTGAAGCATCTCGGAGGGTGTGACGGAGCGATTCTGGCGGGACCCAACTGAGAGTGCCAAATCAGGACCAATTGCTCAAACAGGGCAGTCACAGCCCTAAGCTGGGGTTTTTCCACCTCTAAGGCCAACCAAACCAGCCAGACAAAAAGGACTTTGGTCTCACCCCACTGGCTAACCACAAGTCACACAAGCAATTTCCTTAGACACTCCAGTCTCCCAGCATCACCACCAGTGCACTCGTCCTGGGGATGAATGGTTATGAAAACCAACACCCCAATAAAAGAAAACGGTTCCCTCGATCCCAAAGGACCAAGCCCCAGACCCAGGTCAATATACACATCAGATCTTACCCACAAATCACGCTGTTGCCAATCCTTTAGAATCTAAAATCTAAAGGTTTATTTACAAAGGGAAAAAGGTGGAAATGAGAGGTAGAATTGGTTAAATGGAATCAATTACATACATTAATGGCAAAGTTCTTAGTTCAGGCTTGCAGCAGTGCTGGAGTAAACTGCAGGTTTGAGTCTCTGGAATGCATCCCCCACTGGGATGGGTCGTTCAGTCCCTTGTGTAAAGCTTCAGTTTGTAGCAAAGTCCTTCCAGAGGTCAGAAGCAGGATTGAAGACAAGATGGAGATGAAGCATCAGCCTTATATAGGCTTTTCCAGGTGTAAGAATCTCTTTGTCTTCACTGTGGAAATTTACAGCAAGATGGAGCCTGGAGTCACATGGGCCAGTCCCTGCATACTTTGCTGAGTCACAAGGCGTGTCTGCCTTCTCTCCATGGGTCCATTGTGTCCTTAATGGTCCTTAATGGGCCATCAAACAGGCTAGGCAGAGCTAACACCAGCTTGTTTGGGAGGCTTCCCCCAGAAGCACAGCACAAACTTGAAATACAGACAGCATAGAGCCAACATTCATAACTTCAACTAAAAATGATACAGACATATAGACAGCATAATTATAATCAGCAACCCAGAACCTGGTCTTAGACACCTTATATGACCCCCTTTACTTAGGATTTGGTGCCACTACAGGACCTTGGTTGCAACCCATGTTCTATATGGTCCCCATTTATATCAATAACGTCACACCCCCAACGCAAAATTGATGCAGGAAGGGATGACAAAACATCGCAGACTGCATCCCAAGAGCCCCCTTTCCTTGGGTCTGTCTCACTACAGCTAGTGTTGGGCTAGAGGCCGCACCAGTGTATAACCGAAATGGTTTATCAAAGTCCTGTTCAATAACATGAATGGATCTCTTTACAAACTTAAGGTATAACTTGGTTAGCTTTTGCAGCATGGTTCCTGTATGTTTCAGGTGATCTTGCCAAGAGCTAAAGAAAACAGCTACTTTATCCATACCAGCTTTGGCCAATGTTTTGAACCCAATTAACATTAAACCAATGTAGATATTGATGTTGTTCATAGTACAGGACTTTTGGCATTTAGCCATGAACGCAATATGGTAGTGTGCCTCAGTTTCCCCTTTCATACAGCACATCAGGTCTGGAATGTATTTTCCCCTGTGAAAAGTTCCAACACTGTTTACAGGCATTAACTGTGAAACATCAGTATAGCAAGGCCCTTTAACATAAAGTGTGTTTTCATGTATTCCTTTCAACATGTTCAAGGGATTTTCCAAAAGATTAGGCACATTATACATTGTTACAGTTAGCATTAGCAATAACAACAAATTGATTGCAAGTGTCCATCTACAAACATGTTTGTCATGCCACACCCTTGGCTCAATACCATTGGAGTTTGGGCATTTTAGGGTTAACCTGTGGCTTCCCTTTGCAAAATTCAGTCTTCTCTTTCCTTCTGGATTAAACCCTGATTTCTCTTGCTTAACAGAATTCACTGGCTGATGGGGCGGGCCCTCTGTGCTAACAGCTATTAGCAATTCTGTCTTCTCCCTGCCAGCCAAGTAATTCGCATCAACACAGACACTAGCTTTTAACTCTTCAGCTGCTATGGATTCCAAGGCTGGACTTTGTCTCACAGAGGTACCACACAAATCCAAAGAGTCTGAGGGTGAGAGCTGGCTTGCTCTCCCCTGCCTCCTCAAGCATTTAGCCATACAACTGTTCTGCTCTGAAACACCAGTAACTGAATCTGTCCTCAAATCCTGAAGCACAGACTGCTCACTTACAGATTCAGCATGGAGACATTCCTGTCCCAACAGCATTGTCTCCCCACCAACAAGCTGGCCACACACAGCCAGGTGGTTATAGGGCTGCTCAACTTCCTTAACAGCTTCTACTCCACCTGAGACCTTTTCAAAGCTGCCCACACTGGATCTCTCAAAAGGAAAGTCAGTGGATCCATTCACAACAGAAAATTTCTGGCTGTTAGGAACTGAAACTTTCTTGATTAAATCACTTTTACACCCTTCAGTTGCAGTAAACTGCTTGCACAGGCTACCATGAGGATTCCTTTCCCTAGGAGCTTCTCTAAGCAGCAATTCACCCCTCACAGAAATTCTGCCCTTCCCCTCTTCACCTAGGGCTTGCTCTACAGGAACACTTCCCTGAGCAACCACAGATGCTACAGACTTTCTAGATAACAGGTTAGAAACAATCTCCTTCCCTTGGCCATGAACAAGTTCAGGAATCTTTTCCTTCTTGCTACAAGTTGTCAAACTGTCAGTCGGTAACACAATTAAATCACCTTTATGCTCTCCTTGTGCCCTGGCTGGGGTATCACCCTGATCAGACAGAGTTGCTGCACCCTTTTCCAACCACACATTAGCAACTGGCAAACCACAAGCACCAGAATTGTCTGTTCTCTGGGATTTTGCTAAGAAACTAACTGGATGCAACCTAGTCACAGTGCCATTCTCCCCAGCAGACCCAAACTCAGGACCATTCCCTTCCTGGGCTTTAGCTGTATTTACAACCAACTTCGAGACAACTGAATCACCCTCAACCATCACAGGCTGACAGGCACCTTCTGTCTGCTCCACAGACACAGAAGAGCCGGAGACACATTCTCCTTTACCAGACACACACAGCTTGGGATTTTACTTCCCTTGTCCCAGCACACAGGGCTGTTCACAGACAACTGCTTGGAGACTGGGGTAGCTTCCTTTATAGGCAAGTCAATACTCCTGACAGACACAGGCACATTCCCTCCACTGTCACATTTCTCCACACAGGAAACAGGTAAGGGATATGGACACTCATCTTCCACTATCCCTCCCTTCCCAAACTGCTGATTAGACAAAGCCACCAGCTCACAAGGCTGCCTAGGCTTCTCCGAACTTTCCCTACCAGGCACATTGCCTCTCCCAACAGATAAGCTGCTGCTCTTTTCACTACACTGAGCTACTTTTAGCAAATCACAGTTACCCATTTCAGGTTTACTTCTACAAGCTGCACTAGCCACCAATTCATTACCCATTACAAATTTACCCTCTCCTTCCTCAGTTAGGGCTCTAACCTGACCATTTACTTTAATCTGCTCCTGAGAAACATTTTCCTCATCCATGAGATCTTTCTGCTCTTGATCTAACTTCAGATTCACTTCTGAGACATCAGACAGACATTCAGAAACTTCATTCCCAGACACACTGCTTATTTGCACAGACAAACCGCTATTTTCCACCAGGTTAGAATCCCCCTCTCCATAGCCATAGCAAAACGGGTTAAACACAGAGAACTGCCCAGAGTAATACCACATATCAACACAGTTATAAACTGGATTTTCCAGAGGATACAGTCTCTGCCGTTCTTCCATTGCTTTTTTGACTTGGAGCTGGAGTCTAGCAGTTTCTTGTTGCACCTTGTGAGTCTCCTCAGCAGCCAGCAGCTCCAGACGCCCCTTACGAGCTTTTTCTTCTCTCTTAGCAGCCTCTTTTGCTCTCTCAGCTGCCTCTCTCTTTCTCTCAGCTGCCTCTCTCTTTCTCTCAGCCGCCTCTCTCTTTCTCTCAGCCGCCTCTTTCTCCAGCTGGGCCAAGACTTGCTTCTCTTCCATTCGAATTTTTGCCAGTTCTTGCGCATAATCAAACTGCAGGCTGTCTCTCAAGGCTTGCAGTTTCCTTGCTTTTCCTGATGCTTTCTGTCTCATGGTCACTGATCTTTAACCAACCAAACTCTCAATCCCAAAGTTAAAATTTGGATAGCGTGGGGTTCTGACCCAAAGCTTAATTGACCTGGTCCTGTGGATCCAAGCACGACTACGCCACTGTGACGGAGCGATTCTGGCGGGACCCAACTGAGAGTGCCAAATCAGGACCAATTGCTCAAACAGGGCAGTCACAGCCCTAAGCTGGGGTTTTTCCACCTCTAAGGCCAACCAAACCAGCCAGACAAAAAGGACTTTGGTCTCACCCCACTGGCTAACCACAAGTCACACAAGCAATTTCCTTAGACACTCCAGTCTCCCAGCATCACCACCAGTGCACTCGTCCTGGGGATGAATGGTTATGAAAACCAACACCCCAATAAAAGAAAACGGTTCCCTCGATCCCAAAGGACCAAGCCCCAGACCCAGGTCAATATACACATCAGATCTTACCCACAAATCACGCTGTTGCCAATCCTTTAGAATCTAAAATCTAAAGGTTTATTTACAAAGGGAAAAAGGTAGAGATGAGAGGTAGAATTGGTTAAATGGAATCAATTACATACATTAATGGCAAAGTTCTTAGTTCAGGCTTGCAGCAGTGCTGGAGTAAACTGCAGGTTTGAGTCTCTGGAATGCATCCCCCACTGGGATGGGTCGTTCAGTCCCTTGTGTAAAGCTTCAGTTTGTAGCAAAGTCCTTCCAGAGGTCAGAAGCAGGATTGAAGACAAGATGGAGATGAAGCATCAGCCTTATATAGGCTTTTCCAGGTGTAAGAATCTCTTTGTCTTCACTGTGGAAATTTACAGCAAGATGGAGCCTGGAGTCACATGGGCCAGTCCCTGCATACTTTGCTGAGTCACAAGGCGTGTCTGCCTTCTCTCCATGGGTCCATTGTGTCCTTAATGGTCCTTAATGGGCCATCAAACAGGCTAGGCAGAGCTAACACCAGCTTGTTTGGGAGGCTTCCCCCAGAAGCACAGCACAAACTTGAAATACAGACAGCATAGAGCCAACATTCATAACTTCAACTAAAAATGATACAGACATATAGACAGCATAATTATAATCAGCAACCCAGAACCTGGTCTTAGACACCTTATATGACCCCCTTTACTTAGGATTTGGTGCCACTACAGGACCTTGGTTGCAACCCATGTTCTATATGGTCCCCATTTATATCAATAACGTCACAGAGGGTGAGATGATCTGTATTGAGTTTGATTAGACACAGATTTGCGCGTTTTATTTTAGTTTGCTTGGTGACTTACTTTGTTCTGTCTGTTACTACTTGGAACCACTTCAATGCTACTGTCTGTGTTTAATAAAACCACTTTTTACTTATTAATTAACTCAGAGTGTGTATTAATACCTGGGGGGGAGGCCACCAGCCGTGCATCTCTCGCTGTCAGTGTTATAGAGGGTGAACAATCGATGAGTTTACCCTCTACAGGGTAAAAGGGATTTATTTGGGTTTAGATCCCGTTGGGAGTTGGGCATCTGAGTGTTAAGGCAAGAACACTTCTGGGAGCTGCTTTCAGGTGAGCCTGCAGCTGTCAGGGGACGTGGTTCAGACGTGGGGCTGGGTTTGCGGTGGGCTAGCAAGTCTGGCTCAAACCAGGCAGGGCACAGGAGTCCCAAGCTGACGGGGCAGGAAGGCAGGGGCAGAGGTGGTCTTGGCACATCAGGTGGCAGCTCCCGGGGGGGTTCTGTGATCCAGCCTGTCACACCCTCCACCGGGCCAGACCCACGGGGGGGGGCGGGGTCACTCTTCCTCCAGGGGAAGCCCTGCAGCTTCACCGCCTCCCTAGACTGGACCTCTGGGCCTGCAGCCCCCTGCTTCCCATGCTGAGCTCCATTCGGCGAGTCCCCCAGAGACAGACCCTGAGGGAGACCCGCCAGCATCTGCCGGGCCCCTCAGCCAGCGCTGTCAGTACAGAGGGGCTTGTTCGTGGGCTGGCCCATGGCACAGGAAGAGCCTGGTTAGCCCAGAGAAATGAGGCTAAAGCCCAGTCCATTCTGGGTAGGCAGAGCCCAGCCAAGCTGTAATAGCCCCCATGTTCAAACGCTGCCTGTCCCTCTGTCTGATCTCCTTCCTCAGACCCCCCAGTGTGGGTCCCCCTGCACACTTCCCAGAGCCAGCCTTCAATGGCCACTTCCCCTGGTGGGGGGGGATCCATATCTCTTTGGGTCGGTGGTTGCTAGTTCTCCATCTGCCATTGTCTTCTCAAGAGCTCCATGGATATGGGATCTAAGAGCTCAGACAGCTGGACCCCATCCACCCCCGCGTCTGAGCCTGCCCTGAGAGCCAGCAGTCCCCTTTCACCCACTGGGCAACAATGCAGCATAGAGGGGAAACTGAGGCAGGCGTAGGCTTCGTAAAAATATTACAGAAAATTCCCAGTTCATCTCAGGTGCCCTCCAGCCAGGGCCCCCCAAGAGCGCCATGGGGCTGGGGCGGGGGGCTAGGTGGTGAGCCGGGAGGCAGGCAATAATGCCTGGTCCCAGCTCCGTCATACTGGATGGGCGGGGGCCGCAGGGTCAGGCAGGAGGCCCGGCCTGGGAGTAAAGCATTGGTGGAAGAGCACCGAGGCAGCTCGTATTCCTGGGGTGCCACGTGACTGTGGCACTAGCCGGTGTGCACCAAGACTCCTAGCCCCAGCCAGGGCATTCCCAGGGCAAGCCCCGCCCCCGCCCTGTACTCAGCACCGCAGTGGTGGGGGCTACAGGGGAGGCAGTGAGGGTGGGGGATGGGAGGCAGCCCCTCCTGCTGCCTTGCCACGGGCGCAGGACTGAGATCCCCCCCATCTAAGGGTCAGTGGCCCTAAAACAGGCTCCTCTGTGCCCCCAGCAGTCCCTGCCAGGCACTGAAATATAACCTGGGCCCTGGCACAGCTGGGCGGCTGCACTCACCTTCCTCCCCGTGGGCTGGGCTGGGCTTTGCTACCCAGGCAGCTTCCCTGCAGGAGACGAGAAGGCCCGTGGCGGCCAGGATCCCTGTGACCTGCCCTTTGTATTGCTTGCGCCTAGGCCTAAACCGCTGCCAGACTGGAGAACTCCACTGCCTGACGCGGGCCAGTGCCCGGGGCACCTCCCTGCCTCAGGGCCGTGACAAAACAAGGAGCCAGGCGAGGGGTGGCACAATCGGCCCCTTACCCAGCCAGTGCCTGGCACGCAGGCAGAGCCCCCAGGTCGCAGATCTTTGTTCGCCCTGGGGTTTGTGGGAGGGTGCAGGACGCGAGGGAGCTCCGGGCGCAGCCGGCGGTAGATGCCTTTGGTTTCCTCCCCACAAATGTGCCTTGTCTCACGGCTCCCCAGGCTCAGTGCTGGGCTCGGAGGAACCTCGTCTGTTACCGCACACACCCCATGTCTCCTCTTCTGCCCCAAGAGGAGACGGAACCCTGTCCCCATGAAGTAGCAATGCCAAGGCCAGGGGGAAACTGAGGCACACATAGGCTTCATTAAATGTTACGAAGAATTCCCACTTTGGAAACAGCCGCCTGAGGCCGCGAGAGAGGAAAGCAGAGCCAGGAGGGTGTCAGCTCCAGGCCATGGCTCAGAACAGCCATCGGTGGGGCCCAGCACCCCGCTTCAAACACCCCCCGGCAAAGCTGCTGGAAATCAGCAGCTGAGGGGGGTGAGCCATTTCAGAAAGGAAAGGAGCTGTTCCCAGGGGGAGGGATTGGCAAATGCTCCAAGCTGAGGGAGGGGAGGGGACAGGGCACCTGGCGTGGATGGGTTCATGTACCGGGGCCTCCCTTCACATCCTGCTCTTAGCTGGATGCTGACAATGGGGGATTGTCATGGGCCAGCCCAAATGGAGGGGTGTGGGGGGGGGTCTCAGCCTAGTCCCAAGGGACAGGGGCTCCTTCGCAGAGCTGTAATACCAGCTCCGGCAACTGACACTCTGCCCCAAGCCGGGGCCAGCCCCAGCACTGGGGCAGCAGGGAGTGCTCCTGAGGAACAGTGTGTGTCTGTGTAACCCAGGACTGGCCCAGCGCTGGGGGCGGGGGGGGGGTCAGGCTCCAGCGCCCGAGCAGAGCTGGTGCAGACCCGGGACGCTGCATTATGGCTCCAGAAAATAAAGCGGGGGAAGGGCAACTTGGCCTGGGTCAGTAAAGCAGGACGTGGCGCTGTCACGGGGCGCCAGGGCCGCTGTTGTTTCCAGCGGGAGGGGCCTGCCCCGCCGTACGAATTTCATCACACTGCAGAAGTGTCCGTGCCCCTGCTGAGTCCGGATTCAGCTCCTGCCTGTGGCTGGCTTCCTTTGGGCCCCGGTCCCTGCTTCAGAGAGAGATCCAGGCGGATACAGAATTACAGCGAGGAACGAGGAAGCGCCAGTGCCACTCCTGGCGTCATAGAACCAGAGAACCTCAGGGCTGGAAGGGACCTCAGCTAGTCCCACCCCCTGCTCGCAGCAGGACCAACCCCACTACATACACCACACACCAGCTCCCTGGCAGAGGCAGAATCCAGTTCTCCACAGCTGCATTTAACTGCCTCTGGTGTGGGACTCCCCTTTCCCTCCCTGCCTTGTTCAACATGCACCTCCCAATGGCTGCAATGGATGGGGCAGGGCCCCCCCAGACACCAGCCTCCTTCACCGCACGGCAGGGCCAGCCTAGCTCTTTCTCTTGTGCTCTGGATTAGCCCCATCTCTGGAGTATCTGGGCACCTCACAAGCTTTAATGTATTGAAATAGGATTGAATTGCAGTGCCATGTTACATCTGGAGGCACAGAGAGACTCAGCGTCCCAGGTCACACAAGCGTACAGCAGAGCAGCGATCTGAACCCAGGATGGTAGAGGAGTCCCATCCTCCCTTTCTCCTGCCCGCCTGTGCACTGAATGAGGCAGGGTCCCATGGACAGTCAAGTCTGCGAGGTACAATTCACATCATGCAGCTGCACGAGCAACCAGCATTTCTTAATTTGTGAGTGCTCAAAAAAAAAAACACCCAAGACAAACAAACAAAACCCACACAAATTCCATCACGTAGCATCATATTGATACCCACAGGGGTGATCAGCAGGGCTGGACCCTTTAGATCCACCACACAGACCTGCTAATGGACCAGCAGTAGTAGGTTGTCATCCTTTATGTGGATCAGCACTACAGGAGGAATGAGCCACACTTTGCCAGTGGGCTTCACAACTATTGGCAGACAGCAGAGGAATGGTGAGACTCAGAGCTCCTGGTTCCATTCCAGGCTCTGGGGAGCAGTGGAAGTGTTCCCTAGTGGTTACAGGCACTGCTCCCCACAGCCTGTACCCATCCCAGTCTTCCTCACCACTGGCTCTTGTCCCAGTTCCCCCCCCATTCCAGCCATGCTACTCCATCGCCCCCCCTGCCTGCACCCCTGCAGGTGAAGCAGTGAGCACAGCAGAGACAGTGCCCCCGCTCTCCGTTCTGACACACTGGGCTGCAGGGGACACACTCAGCCCCTCCATCCCTGGGCTGGAGCCGGCTCCGTCGGTGCATGGGCGGTCCGGTCAGCAGGCAGGAGCTGTGAAGGGAGCGGGACAGCCTGTGCTTGCTGCAGACAGAGCTGACTCTGTGGAGAATTTAGCTGCTAACCTTTAACTCAGCTCCACTGAGTCTGTTCAAACTGATTTTTCAAAAGCTTATAACGTGGCCACATTTGGGCAGATCTTCCTGGGGGTGGCAAAAAGCACCTCCCTGATAGCAAGGCCAAATTCCACAACCCTGCTCCCAAGCCCGCAGATGCAAGAGCTTCTCAGTGAAACGGTTGGAAGAATGTTTGAAGCCTGAGCAGAACAATGCATGTTTTTCCTTCCAGGAGTCATGTGAGTGACTCAGTAGGGGGCTCTCCCCCGGAGTCAGTGCCAGCCCCACTGTGGGGCTGGGGGCATCTGTGCTGCCAGTGGCACCATCCCTCAGAGAAAGATGAGAAATTGAAGTGTCGACCAGGTGCTTTCCCCGCCAAGACATGGGTTGTCAACTCCACTGTCAGAGCCCCATTCCAATTCGGGTGGTTTCTTTCTGTCTTCCTGCCTCCTCCCCTGCAGCTGTGGTTAGAGACCAGTCATCTCTGATTCCTCTTAACGCCCCACCCCAGAAGTGGCTGCATTTCAGCTGCCGGTGATGTGCTCCCAGTGTAAAACATCTGCAAGGCACTTTGGGCCTCTGCTGGCTGACAGGCACTGTAGCACTGGGAGTCCTTCATGGGGCGCACAGGCAGTCCTGCCACGCTCTGGAGAGGTTGGAGGAGGCAGGACACCGTGGAGTGGCTCATGACATTGTGAGAACTCTGGGGCGCTGAGTTAGCCTCTCATTCCTTCCCTTGGGCGAATACTTGATGCTGACGGAAATACGGCTCTGATTCGCTGCCGCCGGGGCTCTGCAGAGAAGTGCAGGGTGTGCATGCACCTCCAGGGAGAGCAGCTCCGAGCCAGCCCGGCTCCAGAGACCAGCCGGCGTTGCCATGTGCAGTGTGGGGTTGTTAGGGGCAGATGTCGATCCAGTCGCTGGTGGGCAAGTGACTGCACCACCAAAGCCACCACCGTGCAGTGGGCTCCTATCAACACCTTTGCTGGAGAAAGGCAAAGGACCAAACAGGCCGTGGAGACTGAACGAGACTTTCCAGCCACCTATGGAGACCCCTCCAGGCCACAGCTGAGGGCCAGTGTGGGAAAAACTCCCCCTGACATTGACCTGTGAATAAACAGAGGCCTTTAGTCTGCAGGGCTGTCAAGCCAGCAGCTGCCGCAGGAGACCGGGAGCAGAACCCCTGATGCCAAGATCCCCTCCGCTTGGAACACGGCTCAGCCGATGGCCACATCCAGTTCTACCTGCCCAGGAAATACCAGGCCCAGCATATGCTGGGAGAGTGAGTCCCGGCTTATTCCTAGGCCAGCCTGCGCCCGCAGTTGACTGACCCCTGGCCATGCAATGAAAGGCCCAGGTGTCCAATGCCTTGGCCCCTGATTGTCCCCAGGCACTGCGCAGTTGCCTGGTTTTGCACCATCCCTTTCCCATCGCTCACTCCAGACCCTTGTTAGTGCTGCAGATATTGTGAAGGGAGAGGATGGGGCAGGTGATCCCATGACTGCCCACTTCAGGGTTCTTGATCCTTCCTCTGGGGCTGATGCAGGACACTGGTCTAGCTGGACCTGGGTTCTGATCCCGACTGGCAGTGCCCGGGTTCCTTGAGCAGGCACCCTCCATGGGAGATCTACTGGGGCACTGCTTAGCACCACGCCAGCCTCAGAGACTCCTCTCAGACCCCCGGCACTGGAAGAGAACAATGAGACAGACAAGGGTCTGCTCTATCTCTGAAGAAGGAGGAGCTAGAGCCCTTGAGATATTTGCTATCATAAGGCCAGTTTTAATTTCCGTTTTCCTGGTACCCCTCCCCGTTCGCCCAGCCACTGACACAGCAATGGGTGTGCTGGAGCAGAAGAGTGATGCCCCTCCTCGTGGCAGGGCAGGGTGTGGCAGGCTGCCTCCACAGCCGTGGTCCGCTTCGTCTTCAGGACTCAACCCACCGGCCAGGTCATGTTCAGTCTCACCCTGTCTGAGTCTCCCATGGAACAATAGTCCAAAGACCTTATGCCACGTCTGCAGCCCAACCCCAGGTCCAATGGCCCTCACACTGCTCATCTCAGGGGCTTTCACCCCATCTTTCTCGGTTGCCGGTAGAAGAACCTCGGCCTTCGCTCTGCTCCGAGTCCCAGCTAAGGGACCCTGTAGCTGGCAGCTAAGGTCTGCTCCCTCAGCCTCCTCTCTGCCTCCCTGGACCACGTCCTCTCTCAGTCTGTCATCCCTCCAGCCCCTGCCTGGCTTGCCCCTCCAGATTGGTCACCCCTTCCTGGGCTCCACAGCGTTCTTTCCAGCCCTTGGACAGAGCAACGCCTCCCAGAGCTTTCTCCCTGGAGACCCAGCTCCCCTCTGATTCACTCCAGGCTCTCTGTGTGTCTCTCTCTCCCAGAACCTGCACCCCCGGGGTACTGCCCTGGGGTCTGGCCCTTTGATCAAGCCTCCCCACAGGATCTTGCTCTGCTCCTGCCCTCACTCAGTGTCTCTCTGAGCCTTTTGCCAGTGCTACCTTCTCAGGAGAAGGTCTACGGTCACCCTGGCCTTTCCACCTCCCCTGAAGTTCCGCAGTCACCCCCATCCCCCGGGCTGAGATGCCTCCTTAAATCAGTCACCCAGCTCTGCCCCAAGTTGGCTTCACCCACCCATTGGTGCAACCAAGTGCGTTCATTTCTCTCTGGCTCCAGTTGACTCTTTTGCTGCCAGAGTGGGGTCTGCAGCGCATCCCAGTGTGCATGTGTCTCCCAGGGGATCCCCATAAAAGCCACCAGGGGATGGGGAACATTTCAACCCTTCTTTCCCTCCTTTGTGTTGATTCGTTGTGTGAGCTGCATTTGTAGCTGTCTTTGCCGGTCACCAGCACGCACAAGGAACACGCTGTGTTACGTCTGAAAGATTGTTGTTTAGGGAAACTCCGGATGCTGCTGAAGGGAGTCCTGGCTGATGCTGAGGCTTGTCCGGAGAGCTCAGAGCTGCCACGCTGAGATGAGGCCCCCAGCCTGACGACTAGTTCATTGCAATAGCTGTCGTGAATGGGAGGAGAGACGGTAAATTCCAGGGCTCTGCCCAAAGACCCATCCCCACTGTGTCCCCACCAGCACAGCTCAGTGCTCCTGCTAGCAAGAAGCTGTGGCCATCAGCAGCAAAGCAGCAGCTCTGTCTGGGGCAGAGCCGGTCAGCAGGTGTCACCAGCAGAGCTGCTGGTCTCCAGCAGAGTGAGGCTGATTTATGGCAGCCGGGGTCCTGGTCTGCTGAGGGGAATAGCAGAAGTTTGCTGGGTCTGCCCCCTGCAATGAATTCCATGTAAATCTCTGCTATGACCCTACAATGTGTTTTCCGTCCCTCGGTATGAGCAGAACTCTGCTCTCCTGGAAATCCATGGAAAATTCATGCCGACAGGGATTGGACAATCAAACCTCGGCTTCTAGCTGACGATGCACCTGGGAACTATCTCCGCCACTCACCCAGCAATAAGAACCGCCCTGTCTTCAGCCTGGAGCTGCCATCCACAGGGTCAGAGTCACAAAAAAGCGTGGCTCCCAGGGCCTGGTTGCCAACAGTGTCTTCCAAAAATCTGTCCCCTAAAGACTACAGCTCCCAGCATGCAATACTCCATCTCCAGCTGAGCTGTGGGCCACCGCAGTGGCTGGAACCTGTTGCCCTGTGAGCAGGGCTCCCCGATAGCTCGGGGAGAAAGGGGCTCGCAGGATCTGCAGCTCTGCCCACTTCCCCCTATTTCTAATTCACACTGCGCATTGCTGCGTGGTGAGGACTGCCTGCAAGGCACTGGGCTGTGGGCTCCCAGGCCTGGTCTACCCTTAAAGATTTGATGGAGCTAGCGACGTCTCTCAGGGCTGGGGAAGGTTTGCACCCGGAGTGCTGTGGCTTGGCTGTCCTAACTCCTGGGCCAGATCCATCTAGGGCAACTGAAGAATCCTCCATCAACCCAGCTCCTGCCTCTCGGAAAGGTGGACTGGCTCCATTGAAGGAAAACCCCTTCGGTCAATGTAGGAAGTGTCTACACTACCCATGGGCGGCGAGTTCCATGGGCCCATGGGCCCCGTGCTCCACCAATGTTTGGGCTCTGGGGGGCCCTGCCCTTCAGGGGGTTGTGGGGTCCAGGATGGCCTGAGGAGTTAGCGGGGGTCTCCACCCCCTCCCCATCCCCCGGGGTCACTCAGAGGAGGGGCGGAAGCTGGAAAGAGGCGAGGCAGGGCGTGGGGGAAGGGGCGGAGCAGGGGCGGGCTGGGGCCAGGTTGCTCACTGAAGCATGGGGCCCCCCAAGGCATGGGGCCCCCCAAGGCATGGGGCACAGGGTGGTTGCCCCGGTCTGTCCTATGGACAGGACGGCTCTGGGTCCAGGGCAGCCGGGGGGCTTAGTGGAGGGCCTGGCGCCGGCAGCAGCGAGCGACCTGGCCCCAGCCCACCTCTGCTTTTCCCCCTCCCCACGCCCATTCACCCCTTCCCCCAAGCCCCCGCCCCCACCTCTTTCTGGCTTCTGCCCCCTCCCCCGAGCAACGCTGGGATCCGGTGGGTGGAGGGGAACGGGGTGGGCTGAGGCCAGGTCGCTTGCTGCTGCCGGCGCCAGGGCCCCCACTACCCCCCAGGTCCCTGTGTCCCCTGGGGCGGTTGCCCCAGTCCGTCCTATGGACGGGACAGCCCTGCTTGGACCCGTTCTGGGCACCACCAAAACTTATACAAACCTGGCGCCCAGGGGCACCGCGGCTGCTTTGCCGTAGCTGGGCGGCCATAGTGCAGACATACCCCGCGGCGAGGCAGCAGGGACCTGAGCTCCAGAAGCTCTGAGCACCGTCAGCACCCACTGAATCTCCAGGGGCTGTGGGTGCTCCACCCCTCGGGACAGGCCCTGCATGAGCTCGCAGCACCTGCTCCCCAGGGTTTGTTCCCTTGTCCTACCGATCTGTGAACGGTTAAAGCCAGTGGGGCCGTTCTGCTGCTGTCCAGGATGTGACACCCGGTAGCCCCGGCTGAGGGTGGCCTCTTGTTTTCCTGATGGGAACAGCGGGATCTTGCAGGAGGTGGGCAATTCTCAGTGTCTGCAGAGGCCTCCTTTTAAAGATTAATTAGCTGATGTTGGGACAGCGCTTTGAACGCAGCCTGGGCCACATATTTGTTCCCTCTGGTTAGTCCCCGGCCTGCTCTGAGGTCTGTGAACACTGGGCCTGGGTGGCACCAGAGGATGCAACGTCTGGGTGAATCCAGAGCAGGTACAATGGCAGCGCCACCCTGCCAGGCTGCCTCCCGCTGCCTCCAGGGGTCTCCTGCTACCACAAAGGTCAGTCTCCTCGGTCCAAACCACCCTCTCTGCAGAGCACAACACGCAGGCCCTGACCCTGCAGCCACTTACGCACATGAGTAACGTTACCTTTGTGAGTAGTACCCCTGAGGGCCAGGGCACAACTCACTCGGGTGCGTGTTTCCAGGAGACAGCGGCGTGTTCCTGATAGCCTGAGCTGACTTCCGAGCCGTGCTCCGTGTGCTGCCCATTGGCCACTGCCTGAGCGGCCAGGGCCTGTGCGGGAGCCGCTTTCTACCCCTGTGCTCAGGGTGCAGACTTCAGAAAGCAACGAGAGCTTGAACATGCCCCGGAAAGATCTGTTGCTGGAACAGAAGCAGAAGCCCAAATTTCGATGGCTCTAGGGCTGAATACCTGCCTGGGAGACACAAGGAAGCCCAGCTTTCTGACTGCATTTCCCACGGCAAGCTCGTGGAATAAAAATCCATGATTAAAATATCGCAGGCAGAACTATACCCCAAGGGGCCTTCCTCTTCCTTTTTCTTCGGTGGAGCCCATTTAGTTAACACACTGATTATTTTGTGCAGCCTTTTTATCAGGAGACCAGACTTCAAAAGCTTTTGCTTCAATCCACAGCCTGCTTTCTTCATTTGTTTAGCAGGCTCACTCCCTCCATCTCACACTCACTGGGCCGGGGAGCTGCACTGGAAACACACAGAGGCTGGCACACAAGCCAGCGGGTTTGGGGCTCTGCACAAAATCCAGCCCAGCTCCTTGGTGGCTCAAAGCCAGGGTGCAGCAATTTGTCCTAAATGCCTTTGGTTTTGCCCTGGCTCGATTCTGTTGTTCCCGTCTGCTTGTATCATGTTAGCTCCCCTGGCTCTGGCCACCATTTGTTTAAATGCCTTTGCTTAATTGCTCCGCCCAAAGGGGACTGCAGGGGTCGGCAGCAGGTGGACTGGGGTGAGATCTGGATCCTGGACACTTTTGAATGGACCCCGGAATCTTTTTATTTGCTTTCTATTATCATGACTGCTGGTATTTTCATGGGAGTCTGGACCTCGAGCAAGAAACTTGGACCTTGACAAAAAGGAATGACTGCCCTGGTCCCTGGAATAAAGCAGCAGTTGCTGGGAGGTCCTCAGTCCTGTTCTACCTGCTGCTAGAGAGCTGAGGGGAAGCAAAACGGGAATGCGCGCCGGCCGATAACATGGCACATCCGGATCTAAGGGCCCCTCACCATGGTATCTAGGCTCTGGCTGTCACATCACTGGAAGCACTGCAGGCTCCCAGTGCCCGAAGAAGGGGACCCCCCCAGGATTCACAAGGAGCTGTCTCTGATGCCCTCCTCTCTGGAGCTGCTGACTGAGCTGCTGGGGAGGGGAGGGGGGATTTGGGTGAATTGGTCCCAGCTGCACTGGAGTCGCAAAAGCCCTTGGGCGATGGATGGTAACGCAGCTCGAGCTCGGCTGCAGGGCCTGACAATAAGGTTAATAACATATTCAAGCACAAGTGCCCTGGCGGAGAAAGGGCTCCTCGGGATGAGGCCAAAATCAAGTGCTTAGAACAGAAAGGAAGTTAACTGAGACCTCCCTCTGGGAGAGGAGCCGCGGTGTCAGGGGGAGGGGCAGGCCAGAGCCACTCTGGGCGGGGGAGGGGGGAGGGGTGTGGCTTGCTCTCATTTACACCAGCCTGGGGCGGGCTGGCTGCAATGGAGTCACTCCTGATTTATACCAGGGAGGGGGACCAGACAGCAAATGTGAAAAATCAGGACAGGGGTGGGGGGTAATAGGAGCCTATATAAAGAAAAGGCCCAACAATCCGGACTGTCCCTATAAATTCGGGCCATCTGGTCACCCTAATACCAGGGACCATTAGAGCGGTGCCAGAAAGGCCTTAACTGGCCTGCCCAGAGCCAGGCCCTGCTCAACAGACAAAGGCTGGGGGGGGGGGGAGCAGGGCAGTACAGGGAGGCGGGATGGGCCCTAGGTCAGTGGCCCGACCGCGAGCAGAAGCCAGGTCCCCCGAGGCCCCTGCCAAGCTCTGGGCAAAGCCCCGGTCCGGCCAGGGCGGCTCTGGCCATTAGCTCCCACAGGAGCTGGAGGCAGGGTGGGGCCCCGCCCGGCTGCACAGACTGACACTGGGCTGAGCCGAGCCGGGCCGCCCCGGGTGTCGCTTGCCCGGATGCCCGGGGAGGTGCTGCGGGGCCGCTGGAGCCCTCGGCTCCCGATCTAACCGCGAGAGTGAGAATTAAATGCTAATGAGGCGCTTTGATTTACCAGCAGACAAGACGTTTTAGTGTCGCTTTGCCTCGCGCGCTATTATTATGCAAATGAAGGGAGCGTGTATCTTTCTTCCCCGTTTAGCTGAAATCAGCACTTCCCGGCAGCGGCCCGCGCGCAATGACCGCACTTACCTGCCTCGTGGGCGCGCTCCCTGGCGGGCTCCACCGCGCCGCGTCCGGGCAGGCGCGCGGGGGCTCGGGGCTCTGGCCGGGGGGAGCCCGGGGAGCTGGGGGCTCAGGCTGGGGGGGGTGATCCGGGTGCCTGGTCTCGCTGGGGGGGTGGGGGTGGGGGTGGGGGTGCGCCTGGGCTCGGGTGCCCCGGGTTGTGGGTCTCCGCCGGGCTGTCGCGCCGGGGGCTCGGGGCCCCGCCCGTGCGTTTCCCGGCGCACGTTTGTAGTGTAAATGCGGCTCCCCCGCGCAGCCGGCCTGTTCCGCGCTGATATGCCGAACAGCAGGTGCTCGCTGAGCCCTCCCTGGTGCTTTCAGCCACCTTCCCCTGGACGCTTTCCAGAGCTTGGGCTTCCTTCGCCTCCAGAGGCCGCTCCCCGGGCCCGGCCGCCGCCCCGCTGGAGGCTGGGGAGGGCTTAGGGGAGCCTTGGAAAGGACCCGAGCGGTCTCCGGGGGGGGGGGTTCCCTGCGCCCGGGGGACATTCATGGAGCAAGTTCTTAGTCCGGTCACCACATCAAACCGAGCAGCCGCTGGAGCCCTGGGGCGAACCGGACCGCGCTGGCGCCAGCTGTGGCCGAGCGCAGGGACGGGCTGTCGGACGCAGCTCGCTTTGCCCAGCGGCGGCTGCAGGGAGCACGGGTCCTCCCCGGCCAGGAATCTCCGCGCGCTTCGCTTCAGCCGGGACTCAGTTTCCCGCTCGCTCGACCCTTCCGGCAGCAGCCCCTGGAAGAAGGGGGGCGCAGAGGGCCCCTCAGCCGGGCGCTTGGCCAAGGAGGGGAGCGGGGATACGATTGACCCCACTGGTAGGAGCCACAGGACGCGCCGGGGTTACAGGGGTCTGGGATCCGCAGCCCGTCCCTGGAGCTGCCGTCAAGGGAGGTGCTGGGGAAACCCCGCCCTTAGGGGGGTTCTGCTCAGGTGACATCCCAGGAACGGGCTCAGGGTGGAGCAGGGAACCGGCTCCGGGCCGGGGTCTGGTTTGTACATGACAAGAGAAGTCAGGTGTGAGCCGATTTCAACCGCCGATGAAATAAAATCCGGTGCAAAGAATGATCCGTTTTCTGTCAGTCGACAGAACTTCACAGCGAGGCAAGAGTTCGTATTTCACTCGCGGGGTTGTTTGGGGTCAGATTTTCCTCCCCTCTCACCTGCAAATCACATGCACTAGTGTGTGTGCGTGTGAAAGAGAGTGTGTGTGTGTGTGTTATAGTGTGTATGTGAAAGAGCCTGTGTGAGTGTGTGTGTGAGTGTGTGTGAGAGAGTGAGTGTGTGTGTGTAAGAGAGGGAGAGTGTGTGTGTGTGAGAGAGAGACAGAGTGTGTGTGTGTGCGTGTGTGTGAAAGAGTGTGTGTGTGTTAGAGTGTGTATGTGAGTGAGTGAGTGTGTGAGAGAGTGTGTGTGTGTGAGTGAGTGTGTGAGAGAGTGTGTGAGAGAGAGTGTGTGTGTGTGTGCGCGTGTGTGTAAGAGTGTGTGTGTGAAAGAGTGTGTGAGAGTGTGTATGTGAGTGAGTGTGTGTGAGAGTGAGTGTGTGTGTGTAAGAGAGGGAGAGTGTGTATGAGAGAGACAGAGTGTGTGTGTGTGTGCACGCATGTGTGTGTAAAAGACTGTGTGTGTGAAAGAGTGTGTGAGTGTGTATGTGAGTTAGTGTGTGTGTGACTGTGTGTGAGAGAGAGTAAGAGTGTGTGTGTGTGTGCGCTTGTGTGAGTTTGTATGTGCGTGTGTGCGTGCGTGTGTGTGTGTCAGAGAGAGTGTGAGTGTGTGAGAGAGAGTGTGTGCGCGCGTGTGTGTGTAAGAGTGTGTGTGTGTGTGAAAGTGTGTGTGAGAGTGTGTGTGTGTGAGTGTGAGTGTGTGCGCGCGTGTGTGAGAGAGTGAGTGTGTGTGTCAGTGTGTATGAGTGTGTGTTTGTGTGAATGTGAGTGTGTGACACAGACCCACACATCCAAGCCTAGGCGCAGGCAGGCAGATGCACACATCTGTGTGTGCCCCCTGCACCGTGTGCGTGTGGATGGAGGGAGACAAACCGGCAGGTCCCCAGCCCCCGGGCGGGGGACACCGCTCCCCACTGCTGAAGTCCATGGGGGTGCGGAGAGGCTGGGGGGTCACTGAAGAGCCCGCCCCGGGGTAGGACAATAGGAGCAGGCCCGTGCCCGGGTGTGCGTTAATTAGGGACATATGTCTCCTAAGGGGGGGGGGGGGGGTTCTGCTCCCCTGCGCGCCTCATTAGCATGAGCCGAACGCCATTGGCCCGGAGGACGTGATGTCAGAGGCTGACTTGTAAACTTCAGGCGGCTGCGGATTGTTAGCTTGGTTGCAGTCACACCAATCGGCTGGGGGTAAAGAGGGAGGGTGGAAAATCCGAACAAGTGACCGGCTCTGGGGTTCGCAGCGCGGCTGCTCATTAGAGCTCAGGGCAGGGCAGCAGCGGGGATGCAGCCTGGAGGGCTGACCTGATACCCTGCAGGAGGCCGGCGGGGGGGGGGGGGGAGATTCCAGCGGCGATTCGCTGGCCGCCCGAGGCCAGGCAAAGCCCCCGGAAGGGACCCTGTCCCTGGCAGATGTTTCGGCCCCAATGGGAGCGGCAGGTGCTCAGGATCTGGACCCCTGGGCTGGGGGTGCGGAGGGATTTCAAATCCCGGGGTCTCTTGTCTTCTGATTTATTTCCATCGATCAAACCCTGAGATTGCCACGTCCTGTGCGCAGGGACTGCGCGTTCCCAGCACCCCGGCGGGGTTCAGAGGGTCCCCTCCTGAGGCCTCAGTCGGGCCGTGAGGTTAAAACCACCGGACGGACCCCCCCCCCCCACACGATGTAACCCGCTATCAATGGAGTTGTATAGACATGGCGGGAGGGACAGCTGGGAGAACCTCATAACGCTGCCCACACCGCGCCCTGGTTGGGCAGCTTCCAGGGAAGACCTGCAAGCGGGAATGAATGGGGCCCCACAGCATGGGTGTGGGGGTGTCGCTTATCCACTCCTTTAGAGAATGGAGGCCCAGATAAATGAAGCATTGGGCCCACTCTCACACAGCTGGGCCAGGACTGGAAGCCAGGAGTCTTGGTGCACATCCCCCTTGTTCTAACCACTAGGCGAGACTTTCTCGCACAGCTGGGGCTAGATGCCAGGAGTCCTGACGCCCAGCCCCTGCTCTAACCACTAGGCACCGCTCCCCTCCCAGAGCTGGGAAAGAACCCAGGAGTCCTGCCCCAGCCTCTGCTCCAACCACTGCACCCCACTGCCTCCCCAAACCAGATGGAGCAGAAGGACGAGCCAGCTTGGCACTTCCCTCATTAAAAAGTGAACATGTAGCTTTTTATTGCATCACAGAGACCACAGGTCCTGCTTATTCCCCCGCCGATAAATCAAAGAAAGAGCCTCTCATTAGATCCGGCCGCGCCAGGGCGGTGCTCCGCCCCCAGGATCCCGGAGCTGCCCCTCGGGAACCTGCCTGGGTGCCCGGGGGGTAAAGGCAGGCCTGAGCCTCTGGGCCTCCACAGGGCACCCTGTCTCCCTTCTTCTCTTCTCCCTTTTGATCTCACTCGCAGAAAGCCCGGGCAGGAGGCGACTCACAACAGCGTCACTAAATCATCTAGTCTCACTGCTGTTCCCGGGAGATTTTTTTTTTTTTTTGATGGATTAAATTAAGCGCTTCCATTTCCGTCCACCACCTGATCGCTGCATTATAAATCCAAACAGCTGATCAGAGTCTTCAGAAATTCAGGACCTTCCAGCGCGGCTGCGGCACAGCCTGGGAGCTGTCCAGTGCTGACAAGGAACAACAGCCAGCCCCGAGCAGAACAATAAGCACCGCAGCGCACGGCGCAGGAGGGGGAGCCGGGGACCGAAGCGAGGAGCCGCTCCCGAGCGCCGGGAGCTGTCCAGTGCTGAACTTGCGGGCGATGTCTCAGGAGCCAGCTCTGGGCTGGTGACCCCTGGACCTCAGGGTGGGCTTTTGAACCGCGCTGGAGGGCGACAGGACGGGCCTGGGCAGCCTGCTGCCTCCTCTGCTGCACAAAAGCCGCTGGATCTGGGGCTGGAACAAGGGCCGATCGCAGCAGGCAGACGGGGCAGCTCAGCAGCGGGGCTCGGGGCTGGGGACTGCACGGCTGAGCAAGCAAAACCGCCCAGCAAGCCACAAAGCCATAGCGCCGGGAGCCTTTCTCTAACGGGCGTTTTTGTACAGATTTTTTGCTGGGATCCGTGTCTTCCCTCCTGTCATAGCTGACCCAGCGGCAACCGGCCAGCTGCCGCGCTCCCCCGCCTCGGCCGCGGCGAGGAACCATGCCAAGATCCTTCCTGGTCAAAAAGGTCAAACTCGATGATTTTTCCTCGGCGGATCTAGAGAGCTCGTACGGCCGATCCCGAACAGACTTCAGCTCGCGGCTCCATGACAAGGGTAAAGAGCCGGGCCGGGCCGGGCCGGGGCTGGGCGATGGGACACCCCTGCCCGGGCTGGCTGGGGAGCGGGGCGGTCGGGGCCTGCGCTGGGGCTGCGTGGCGGTTTGAGCTGCACTCGGGGCCGCATTCCTCAGGGCCGCCCGCCTCCTTCCCTGGAATGTAGCCCGCGATGAGCCATATTGAGCTGGGCTCTGCCTCTCCGAGGCTGTTGACTCTGCACATTTTAATGCAGCCCAATCGCTCCGGTCCTTCCTTCCCCGGCATTAAAATGAGCCCTGGAGAACAAGAAGGTACCGAGGCGGTGCAGGGGTGGGGGAGAAATCCCCGCTGGGGGCGGGGGGGAGAGAGGGGTCGGAATTCACCGCTGCAGAAACGGTTTTGTTTGGAAGGCCCTTTTGTCTGCCACTAGCCAAGTTCAAGGACAACTGTTAGCAGCCTCCAGGCGTGCCCGGGCCGCGGGCCGCCCCCCTGGCTGGCGCCGGCTCAGAGAGGCCGCCCCAAGCCCAGGCGCTGCTTTCCGGGGCCGATGCTCACTTCGCTGGCTCCCGGCTTGTGCTGACTGCAGCATGTCTGCAGCGTGTTGCGTAACGGGAGGGAACTGGCTGAAGGGGTTTGGGGGGAGGAAAGGTCATGCCCCGGGCCCCCCTCTTTCGGCTCAGCCGCAGACCTGACCTTGAGGGTTCCCCGGAGAGGAAGGTGTCACCTCTGTGGGGCTTTCCGGGGGGCGGGGGAGGGGCACGGCGCCGTCGTGTCCTCGCGTTGCATTCAGAGGAATCTTAATGAGCGCTCGGAGTTGCGGTCCCCAATGAGCAGGAGCCGGAGCAGCGCTCGGCTGCCGCATCTCCCCAGCCTCTCCCCCCTCCCCCCGCGCCTATCTGCGCCCAGCAGCCGGCCAAGCGGGCGGGAATCTCGGGGAATGATGAAGCGGTGGCTGGCGGGGGAGGTTCATCAAACGCTGGGCCATTAGCATGACAGTGGCGAGCCGGCTCCTGGTTCATCGCCCCGCGCCTCCTCCCGGGGCCGGCTCCCCTGCCGCGGCCAAGCCGAGGGGGGCCCCTCGCGGGCAGCTTGTTGCATCTGTTCAGCGGGGAGCGCCCCGGCGTCTCTCCGCGGCCCCCCCCCGCTGTAACCAGCCTCTCCGTGTCCCCCCGTCCCCCCCCGCAGGGTACATCAGTGACTACATCACCCCCGCGGTGTATGATGGCGAAAGCGAAAGCGCCATCAAGGTGCCCTCGCCGGAGCCCATCTACCCGGGGGCGCACGGGGACTATGGCGCGCCGGACTCGGACCCGCCCGACAGCCCGCACTCGGAGATCGCGGCCGGCTACATCAACGGCGACGCGGCGGTGAGCGAGGGCTACGCGGTGGACGCCTTCTTCATCACGGACGGGCGGTCGCGGCGCAAGGCGGTGAGCGGGGCGCGCAGCCTGCAGCGGCACCGGTGCAGCGAGTGCGGCAAGACCTACGCCACCTCCTCCAACCTCAGCCGGCACAAGCAGACGCACCGCAGCCTGGACAGCAAGATGGCCAAGAAGTGCCCGACCTGCGGCAAGGTCTACGTGTCCATGCCGGCCATGGCCATGCACCTGCTCACCCACGACCTCAAGCACAAGTGCGACGTGTGCGGCAAGGCCTTCAGCCGGCCCTGGCTGCTGCAGGGCCACATGCGCTCGCACACGGGCGAGAAGCCCTTCGGCTGCGCGCACTGCGGCAAGGCCTTCGCCGACCGCTCCAACCTGCGCGCCCACATGCAGACCCACTCCGCCTTCAAGCACTTCAAGTGCAAGCGCTGCAGCAAGACCTTCGCCCTCAAGTCCTATCTCAACAAGCACTACGAGTCGGCCTGCTTCAAGGGGGCCGTCCCGCCGCTCAGCCCCAGCGAGCCGTGACCGGGGCGTCCCCTGGCGGGGCCCCCTCCCCCTCCCCGAAATCCCCTCCCCCCGTTCCTGGCGGGGCCCCCTCCCCCCTGGCGGGCCCCCTGCCCCTCTCCGAGAGCCCCTCCCCCCGTCCCTGGCGGGCCCCCTGCCCCCTCTCCGAGAGCCCCTCCCCCCGTCCCTGGCGGGCCCCCTGCCCCCTCTCCGAGAGCCCCTCCCCCCGTCCCTGGCGGGGCCCCCTGCCTCCTCTCCGAGAGCCCCTCCCCCCTGGCGGGGCCCCCTCCCCCAATCCCCTCCCCCCTGGCGGGCCCCCTGCCCCTCTCCGAGAGCCCCTCCCCCCGTCCCTGGCGGGCCCCCTGCCCCCTCCCCCCAATCCCCTCCCCCCCGACCTGGCGGGGCCCCCTGCCCCCTCCCCCCAATCCCCTCCCCCCTGGCGGGCCTCCTGCCCCTCTCCGAGAGCCCCTCCCCCCGTCCCTGGCGGGCCCCGTGCCCCCTCTCCGAGAGCCCCTCCCCCCGTCCCTGGCGGGGCCCCCTGCCCCCTCTCCGAGAGCCCCTCCCTCCCTGGCGGGGCCCCCTCCCCCTCCCCCCAATCCCCTTCCCCCTGGCGGGCCCCCTGCCCCTCTCCGAGAGCCCCTCCCCCCGTCCCTGGCGGGCCCCCTGCCCCCTCTCCGAGAGCCCCTCCCCCCGTCCCTGGCGGGGCCCCCTGCCCCCTCCCCCCAATCCCCTCCCCCCGTTCCTGGCGGGGCCCCCTGCCCCTCCCCCCAATCCCCTCCTCCCTGGCGGGCCCCCTGCCCCTCTCCGAGAGCCCCTCCCCCCGTCCCTGGCGGGCCCCGTGCCCCCTCTCCGAGAGCCCCTCCCCCCGTCCCTGGCGGGGCCCCCTGCCCCCTCTCCGAGAGCCCCTCCCTCCCTGGCGGGGCCCCCTCCCCCCAATCCCCTACCCCCTGGCTGGCCCCCTGCCCCTCTCCGAGAGCCCCTCCCCCCGTCCCTGGCGGGCCCCCTGCCCCCTCTCCGAGAGCCCCTCCCCCCGTCCCTGGCGGGGCCCCCTCCCCCTCCCCCCAATCCCCTTCCCCCTGGCGGGCCCCCTGCCCCTCTCCGAGAGCCCCTCCCCCCGTCCCTGGCGGGCCCCCTGCCCCCTCTCCGAGAGCCCCTCCCCCCGTCCCTGGCGGGGCCCCCTCCCCCTTCCCCCAATCCCCTCCCCCCTGGCGGGCCCCCGGCCCCTCTCCGAGAGCCCCTCCCCCCGTCCCTGGCGGGGCCCCCTGCCCCCTCTCCTAGAGCCCCTCCCCCCTGGCGGGGCCCCCTCCCCCAATCCCCTCCCCCCTGGCGGGCCCCCTGCCCCTCTCCGAGAGCCCCTCCCCCCGTCCCTGGCGGGCCCCCTGCCCCCTCCCCCCACGCCCCTCCCCCCGTTCCTGGCGGGGCCCCCGGCCCCCTCCCCCCCATCCCCTCCCCCCGTTCTTGGCGGGGCCCCCTGCCCGCTCCGAGCCCCTCCCCCCCTGGCGGGCCCCCTGCCCCTCTCCGAGAGCCCCTCCCCCGTCCCTGGCGGGCCCCCTGCCACCCCTCCGAGAGCCTCTCCCCCCCTGGCGGGGCCCCCTCCCCCTCTCCGAGAGCCCCTCCCCCGTCCCTGGCGGGCCCCCTCCTCCCTCTCCGAGCACTCCCCGGGAGTCCCTCCTCTCTTCCCCTCCCGTCCCTGGCAGGGCCCCCTCAGCCCCTCCCCCTCCCGTCCCTGGCGGGGCCCCCTCCCCTCCTCCGAGCACTCTCCGGGAGCCCCTTCCCCTCCCGTCCCTGGCGGGGTCCCGCTCCCCAATTTGTCTCCAGGGTCCCCTCCCCACCTCCCCAATCCTTCGTGGGGTCCCCCCTTCCCAATCACTCTCGGGGTGCCCCTCTCCAATTCGTCCCTAGCCCCGCCCCCCACCTCGCCAAGCCCCCCTCGGAGTCCCCCCATCTCTCCGCCCCCCAACTCCAGTACAGAGCACAGCAACCGAGACCCCCCCGCTCCTCCCCTGGGAACTGACTCCGCTCTCCCGCGGCTCCTCGCACGGACCTTGGGGACTGACTCTGCCTGCCGGGCCCAGCCGAAGGGCGGCCGGGGTCCCTCCATCGGCCTCGCTGTGCGAAGGGAACAAACACACACAAATGGAACTCGTGCTCCGCAGCCAGTGACCGCAGCGTGTCGCCTTCCAAGGTAACAATCCCTGGGCGCGAGGCTCTTCGGTACCTTTCAGTTGAGTCATTTGCAACGGGTTTTTTTAAGTGTCTATTTCTATTTTCGTACATGTCCGGGTTGGGTTGTTATGTTTATTTCGCAGGTTTTTTACTCTCTCGAGAGACACACTCGGGGCCCCCCTATTGATTCATGTCTTTCTTTGGGGGCAGCTCCCCAGTGGGTTTATTTTGTGTTCAGAAATGAGTTGCTCGGTTGTTTACTTCCAACCTCCTCTCCGTTGGTTGCCAATATCTCCTCGCTATGCCAAAGTCTTCGTCACTTTTTTGAAGAAAAAAAGAAAGAACGAACCGATTTTTCGTTGCCACCTTTCTAACACTTTGAATTTTTGCATGCAAAAAACTCTTTCAATCTATGCCAATTTTCTGCTCACTGGGTTGAGTTCCTTGGTTATTTCTTTATTTGCCAAACTTTAGCTAGTATATTTGAGGGCAATATGTCTCCTTAGGAGTCCGATACTGAACTTATAGAGCAATAATTAACGTAATGCATGTTATTTTTAAGACAAATAGTATTACTGAGAAATCAGGTACATTTTAATCCAATATTCTTAATAGCAACGAATATCAGGGACTATGCCAATGTAGTGTAATAGAATATATGACGATTCTTCCTTCTCTTCTAATGTATGCACTGCCTGCCTTTGACTTCATTGTAGTTTTAGGATTATAGGCTTGTGGTGCTAACCAGGGGAACTGCAAGCATTTTAGTTACATTTTTCTAGCAAATCTTGAAGGAACATCCACCTTGGCTTTAAGGATTTTGTTTTAAAAAAAGATTTCAAGCATTTGGAGAAAAATATAGATATACTTGGACAAGCTGTTCAAAATTTCTACACACACACAGACAGACACACACACATACACACTCACACAGACAGACACTCACACACACACATGCATACAGAGAGCCCACAAAGAACTAAACGCCCCCCTTGGTAGGAAAACATGCCATCACCTTATTTTGTAAAAGCCATGTGGATGCTCCTAATCTTTTTACCTATACAGCACTTCCTCTTTTAGTCTTTCCATTTTATGAATAACTTAAAAGCAGCACAAAATAAAAATAAAACTTAATAGAATTCAGGTAGAAGGAACTTGTATTAGATAGACCTCTGTTTTTGTACTTAAAATAAAAAGGGAACTGTATATTGCAAGAATGCCTTGTAAATACCATTTGGAAATTTACATGATTTTTACAAGCTGTAAAGAATCTAAACCTGTTTCTGGAGACTTTTCCCCGGGAATTTTTTGAGCCAGTATTTGAACGATGTCCCAGTAAGCACAATGGCACCAGGCCTCTTGGCGCACTTCACAATAAAAAGAAAACAAAATAAAATGGACTATGGAGAGCGGGTTTTTTGTTTGTCGCTTTGTTTTTAAAGCCCAGCGACTCACAGCAGCGCCCCAGGTGGGAGCTAGACCCCCCCCCATCAGCGCTGGGGGGGGCAGTTTCGGGGTGAGGGGCACTGGGCCTGGCTCGGGCCCGGGGGCTGCGTGCGGGGGGGGGGGCGGGGGCTGGGCCTTTCCCCGCGCTCCGAGCACCCCTGGCCGCGGCTAGCGGGACACGGCCAAGCCGGAGCCGGGCCCTTCAGGGCCCCAAGGAGGCTGCGACATGGCCCCGCCCGGGCGCCCCCCTCCCGGCCCGGCTCCGGCTCCGGGGCCAGGCCGCGGAGGTACCAAGCGCCCGGGCTCCATCTTAGCGAGCCCCGGGACACAAAGGCGATTCCCGGGGGAGCAGCCGCTGCCTGGACCAGGGCTCTGGAGCTGCGGGCGCTGGAGTCCAGCCCAGGCCGAAGCCGATTTGCCCCGGGGCGGCCCCGGTCCAGGGAGCCGGAGCACAAAGGGGCCGGCGCGACCCGGAGCCTCCCCCCCCCCGTGCCCACAGAGGCGCCGGGATTGTTCTGCGCGAACAAAGGCCGCGGCGCTCCGGGGCCGAACCCGGCTTCCCCCGCCCCGGAGCCGCCCGCGGGGACCCGGCCGGGCAGCGGGCTCCTGCCTCCAGCCGGCTGCGGCGGATCGGAGCCCCCGGCGGCTGCCCCCGGCCCCCGCGGCTCCGCTTCGGCTCCACAGGTCGCGCTACCTGTTCGCACGGCGCCGAGCTCCGGACCGCCCCGGGCGGGGCCGGGGGACCCCGTTACTCGGGGGGCAGTGGGGGGCGGGGCGGGCACGGCCGGATGTGGGGAGGAAACAGCTCCCAGAGCCGCCTGCCAAAGTACCGGCTTGTCCGGCCGACCGGCCTCGTTGGAGTGAGCGGGGGGAGCTGCGGGGGGGGGATGGGGGAGCTGTGGGGGGGAGGTCTGTGTGGGGTGGCAGTGGGGGAGATGTGGCGGGAGGTCTGTGGCTGTATGGGGGCCTCTGTGGGGGGTTTGTGTGTGTGTATGGGGTGGGGGAGCTGTGGGGGAGATGATGAGGGGATGGCAGAGATGTTTGTGTTTGGGGTATGCAGGGAGGTGTGGGAGCGGGGGGAAGTATGTAGGGGGAGCTGTAGGGGAGGTCTCTGTGTGTATGGGGTGGGGGAGCTGTGGGGGAGGTCTCTGTGGATGAGGGGAGCTGCGGGGGGGAGGTCTGTGTGGGGTGGGAGTGGGGGGGATGTGGAGGGAGCTCTGTGGGGAGGCGGTGGGGGGAGGTCTGTGTGTGTGTATGGGGGGCTCTGTGGGGGGAGGTCTGTGTGTGTATGGGGTGGGGGAGGCGGTGGGGGGAGGTCTGTGGGGGAGATGATGGGGGGCTGGGGGAGATGGGTGTGTTTGGGGTATGCAGGGAGGTGTGGGAGCGGGGGGAAGTGTGTAGGGGGAGCTGTGGGGGAGGTCTCTGTGCATGAGGGGAGCTGCGGGGGGGAGGTCTGTGTGGGGTGGGAGTGGGGGGGATGTGGAGGGAGCTCGGTGGGGACGCGGTGGGGGGAGGGGTGTGTGTGTATGGGCGGGAAGTCTGTGGGGGGAGGGGTGTGTAAAAGTCAATGGAAATAGCACCAAATTAATTCCAACACGTGTGTGGGGGAGGGGCTGGTCTGTGCCCCTCGCGGGCTCTGCCTGGCTGGGCGGGGCTACCGCGGTTCTCATGAATATTCTATTTCAAAATACCGGGTCACATCGCTAGCGAGCGGCGCAGCGCAGTAAAGGAGCCGGGGACTCCCCGCACCCGTTCCGCCCCTCCCCCACCGCCCGCCCCTCCCCCTCCCCGGTCCGCCCCGGTCCGGCGCTCTCCGCCCAGCCCCGCCCCGCCCCGCCCCGCGGGCAGTGAGCGAACATGCGCCCAGGGCGCAGGCTGCCCGCTAAGCCGGGCTACCGGGGTGGGGGGGGGGGGGTAGGAGTCGGGCCGAATCGGCCCCGCGCTGCCCGGCTCGGAGGCGGCAGCTCCCTTGGCCTCCGGGAGACCCCCGAGCTCCGGCCCCTTGGGCCGCGCTCCTGCGCAGGGTGCGATGGGCAGAGCCGGGCACCCCCTGCCCGGTCCGGTCCGGTCCGGAACAGCTCCCGGCGGAGCTCGGCGCCGTGCTGCGGGGCCGGGCCCTTCCCGCGGGCCGGGGAGGGGCCCCCTGTGCGCCTGGGTGCTCGGCGCGGGGGGCAGCGGGGCCGGAAGGGAGCCCCGGGGGGCTCGGCTCCCTTCTAACCTCCTGTCCCTGGCCCCGCGGCCTGCCCCGAGCCGGGCCGCCTGGCTGCTCCCGGCCGGCGCAGGCTGCGCGCTCGGAGCTGGGCCGGGGAGGGACCGGCGGGCTCCGGCCGGGCGGGGGCAGCGCGCAGGCCTCCCGCTGGGTTGTTCCTCGCAGTAGCTGGAGAGGGAGGGGAGCCAGGCCGCCCCCTTCGCTCCGCGCTCCGGAGACCCAGCCCCGGGCAGATGCAACAGGAGGGACCTGCCTTTGGGCTGGGCTGGGCTGGTCCCAGTCCCACGTGCGGGGAGGGCCCTGTGAAGCCGGAGAGCCAGAGAGACCGCCCCCCCCCCCCGAGAGGGGCAGGGGATGCTGGGAATGAGGGTGGCAAAGGGGAGGGGGAGGGGAGTGAGAAGGATCAGGAAGGGGCTGGTTGGAGAGGTGCAGGTTGGGGGTGCAGGGGATTGTGGGGGGTGGAGTGGTTCAGGGAGGGATGACAGGGGAGCGGCATGGGGGCAGCTAGGAGGGAGATGGGGAGCAGGGTGGGAGTTAGGGGGATGGAGGGGCGCAGGGTGGGGTTTAGCAGGGGTACAGGGTGGGGGATGGAGGGGCGCAGGGTGGGGTTTAGCAGGGGTACAGGGTGGGGGATGGAGGGGCGCAGGGTGGGGTTTAGCAGGGGACTGGAGGGGATCAGTAACAGCTCTGCCCTGTGGTATTGCCCCCAGCAGCACAGCGCCCCCTAGTGCCGTGCTGACACACACCTTCCCTCCCCCAGCCTGCGCTGGGTCCCAGTCAAAGGCTGAGCAACAGGGCTTAATTTGTAATGAAAGACGTGCCAGGCTCCGAACCGCCAGGCCCGGAGGTGCCGGGCTCAGAACCGCCAGGCCCAGAGGTGCCGGGCTCAGAACCGCCAGGCCTGGAGGCACAAATTAAGCACTGCTAGGCTACTTCAGCAGCAGACCATTGCTTGGAGTGGGATTGGGGGGAACTATCGCACGCAGCACCATGGCTGGGAGATGGGATGGTCCCACTAGCCCCCCCTGCTCCCTGCCGCCCTGTTCCCCGGACCTTGTAACCAGAAGCCTGATGTTCTCTCTGCAGCCACCTGTGGCTGGCCTAGATCAGCTGATGTGGCCTCTGTCAGCATTGGTCTGTCTCCAGCCTCCATTAGCATCCTCGGAGCCGGGCTGCCAGTAGCTCTGGCTTCACCAGGCAGCAGCCCAAGGCCTGCCGATCTGCCGGAAGAACTTCCATGGCCTAGCTGGGGCGGCTGTGCCAAAGCGGTGCCTGGAGGCAGAAGGGAAGGCAGAGAGGGAGGCAGCCCTTGGCTAGGTATCGAGGGCACAAGAGCCCTCGGCATCTCTGGGGAGAGCCGGTGCCCAGTGAGCCGATACCCCATGGCATCCTCCCACAGCTTCCCTCATCCGGGATAGGCAAGTGCTGCCCCTGCAGATCCCAGCATGCTCTGCTGCACTAGAGCTCGCCCTCTGTTCCGCACCCATCGGTTTGAGTTCAAGGTGGGGTGGCTGCAGCCTGCTCCATTTTTTAATAATTATTCAGTCAGCCCCCTGCACTTCTCTAGTCATTCACTGGTTGAGCCTCAGCGCCAGCCTGTAAGGGAGACAGGAAATACTTTGGGGGTCCCCTGAAACAGCCTGGAAATGCAACCACCTCTGGGGTTTGATGCAGCAGCTGTTCACCAACTGTGACAGCTCAGCAGAGGAGTGAGGTGAAGAAGAACCCTGTATCCAGATGAACATGCAGAGGGATGTTAGGGGTGGAATAACTCCCCAGATGGCATGTGATGGGGAAACCAGGGTTAACCCCTTGGGTTCTGTGTAAAGGGTGGGGGGGATGGGATCTTTAAATGGCTGGGAGTGGTGGTTTCAATCCCATCTCCCCTGTAGCAGCACAGCACCCCCTAGCATCAGGCTGGGGTGTTGGGGTCGGCACTGCCTGCGAGGGGAGAGCACTCCCTACTGAATGGCTCCCCCCATTCCCTGCAGCGGCTCCCATTCAGGTGCTGACCTGGCTTAGCGAGGGCTGAGGGAATCACAGCACATGGTGTTATGGACGTAAATCAAACGCAGCCCTCGGGCTTCTGGAGAGCTGCCCAGAGAGCTAGGAGCTGGGCAGAGTTTGGGCACCTCTGCTCTGCCCCCCTCTTCCTCCCCACACAGCTGGGGAAAAGGCATCTGCACAGGTGAGGGAGCAGGAAACAAACCTGGGAAGGGGCAGTACAGGTCTGTTCAAGGCACTGGACACCAAGGTCTTTAGGCCTAGTAGTGCCCTCCCCCAGCCCCCATGTATGTCATAGAATCACAGAATATCAGGGTTGGAAGGGGCCTCAGGAGGTATCTAGTCCAGCCCCCTGCTCAAAGCAGGACCAACCCCCACTAAATCATCCCAGCCAGGGCTTTGTCAAGCCTGACCTTAAACACCTCTAAGGAAGGAGATTCTACCACCTCCCTAGGTAACCCATTCCAGTGCTTCACCACCCTACTAGTGAAAAAGTTTTTCCTAATGTCCAACCTAAACCTCCCCCACTGGAACTTGAGACCATTGCTCCTTGTTCTGTCATCTGCCACCACTGAGAACAGTCTAGATCCATCCTCTTTGGAACCCCCCTTCAGGTAGTGGAAAGCAGCTATCAAATCCCCCCTCATTCTTCTCTTCTGCAGACTAAATAACCCCAGTTCCCTCAGCCTCTCCTCATAAGTCATGTGCTCCAGCCCCCTAATCATTTTTGTTGCCCTCCGCTGGACTCTCTCCAATTTGTCCACATCCTTCTTGTAGTGTGGGGCCCAAAACTGCACACAATACTCCAAGTGTGGCCTCACCAGTGCCGAATAGAGGGGAATAATCACATCCCTCAATCTGCTGGCAATGCCCCTACTAAGTGAGCACGTCCCTATTATATGGAGGAGGAAACTGAGGCATGGGGAAGGGACTTGCCCGAGGTCACACGGCAAATCACTGGCAGAGCAGGGACTAGAACTCACGTCTCCCAATGCTCAGGCCTATGCCTGAACCCCTCCATACCCCAGCACCTCCCCCGCTAGGAATGACCCTCTTCCTGCTCCACAGCCTTGCCACTCCCCCAAAAGTGCTGGTGGAGCCTCACTGCTGCAGCAAGCCCAAGGCGGGCAGGCTCCGTGCAGGGTGGGGAGGTTCCCGGTGAAGCTAGCATCCCCCCACCCCGCACCCCTCTTCCTCCTCCAGAGCTCAGTGTCTGGCAGAGGCCTGCAGTCAGCAGTCTCTGGCCCCTGTTCCAGGCTCGGTGACTCACACAGGAGAGTGTCTGTACCGCTAGTTCAGCACTTTCTTCTGCAATCGATTTAACAAACCCCGAAGGGAAAATCAGGCACATCCTGTTCCTTGTGCACACGCTCAGTGCAACTGCCTCAGCGAGGCCTGTAATGCGCCGCATGCAGAACTCACAGGCGGACCCCCGCCCTGCCTCTTCAGCTGTTGCTGGAAGCCAGCCCTTGAACTAATTAAAGCAGCCAGGAGCCCAGTGCGGCTGGGCCTCTCAGGACCCCGCGTGGAGGGCGCAGCCCCGGGCCAGTTGCGCTCCCTCCCCCGAACGAGGAGACTCGGGGTTTGCGGCAGAGGCTCCCCAGCAGCAATGACATCGCCGAAGCCGGTGGTTTGGCTGGGTTGGGAGCCAGCTCATTCCAGAACTGCTGGCTCAACGCGCTGCAGATGCGCTGGATGGGCAATCAGGCCTGGCTGTGCAGAAGGAGCCTTTCTCCCAGAGCACAACCCAGCCTGCGGCGTGGGGCACTCTCCCTCCTCACTCTGCCCAGGGGACTTCTCAGGCCAGAGGCGCTGGAACTAGGGGTGCTGGGGGGGTGCTGCACCCCCCCGCTGCAAGTGGTTTCTATCATATCCAGGGGTTACAGTTTGGTTCAATGGCTCTCAGCACCCCCCCTGCACAACGTGTTCCAGCCCCCCTGTCTAGGCTACAGGGAGTGGGGTGACCCGAGTGCAGTGCTAGGGCATGGTCCCAACTGCGGGCGTGGGGGAGGGGTGGAGGAGGCATGCCCGCCCCTCGCAGTCAGGGCTGACCCCAATGCCCCCATGTGCTGGTGGAAAGCCCTGGGCTGCTGGAGTCAGAGGAGATGTACACAAGAGACCTGGCCCTTTGGGGTGATCACACACCGGGCGGTTAATTCCCACGGCTTGGGCAAATTCTCACGCTGGTGAGTATGGGGCTGTGGTACTGGCCTCCAAGACAATTTTCAGTAGAAAGCCAATTTTGACCTCCTCGGCTGTGTTCCAGGAAGCTCCGTTTCTCCCTCGATTTACACACTGAGTCTCCTTCCAGAGATTTTTGCCCCCAAGTTGGAGGTGGATTGAACCAGACACTTGTGACATCCGGGCCTGGCGAAACAGCCGGGGTTCAGCGTTAGGGAGATCGTCTGGCTTTGCCGCTGTATGTCTCAAACGTAGCTTGGGCTGGGAATTCCGCGTATGTGGCACCCGCTATGCTGCAGACAGCGACAGCAAACAGCGCTGCGGGGGGAACCGGAATGTTAGTTACCACAGAACAAGGTCATTAATGAAAACTCTCCCCGGTGACCATGGGCACACGGGGTCCTCAGCTCCCCAACGCCTCAGCGCTCGGGCTGGGATTCCTGGCGGTGGGAGGCACTGCTGGGACTCACCTGGAGCTTCCTGCGGGGTTTACACTCTGGGGCAGGAGCCTTGGCTTTGTGCCTGGCTGGTGGAGCATTACGTAAGCACTAACAATTGCACCCACGGGGAAACTGAGGCACAGATCGGGGCAAAGACTTGCCCATGTCACCCAGCAAGTCACTGGCAGAGCTGGGAATAGAACCCAGGTGTCCTGAGCCCCAGGCCTCTGCTCTAGTTGCTCAACCATTATTATTGCTCTTCGTCCAGCCCTTTCTAGAATCAGCCTCGTCGCCTGCGTCTGTGGGAACAAACTGTCATCCGTGTCCCGCCGCGTTGGCATCACTAGGCTGCTGTGCGAGCCCCGGAGAGCTCAGTCCAGGCAGCTCCCGTGGAGCCAGCTGAGCGTGTCATTGCTCAGGTGGTCCCGGCACTCGGCCCTGCCTCGCAGAGCTGGGGAGAAAAGGGGGGGGTTCATGCTACGCCTGGGGTCCCAAAGCTGCCGAGAGGGTGGGTGCCTGATCCCAGGGCTGGGGGCACGGCTTGCAGGGCAGGGTACGGCAGCCTGGGCTGCAGACTGGGGGGTGCAGACGCCACGGTGGGGCCAGCGCTCAGGACATGCGGCTGCAGGAACAGGTCTCGCCCACGGGAGCAAAGGGGCTTGTGCTGGGATCGGGGTTCAGCCTGGGCTTTCGGCTGCCATCACTAGAGGGGACACACTCACACCCGCAGTGTCAGGCCGGGCAGGGCTTTCGGGAGAGGGAGACTGGATTGATTCTGGACCCAGCAGGCTGCTGGGGTGGGAGCACGGCTCCGACAGGCTGCCCATGAGGGGGAAGGAGCCCAGGAAGGACCCCGGGGGACCCCTCTGGGAGGCAGGGAGGGGAGCCAGCATCTGGGGGAGGCCTCTCAGCCCCATGGCTCAGCTCCCTGCTCGATCGGCGAGTCATGGTCCTTCGAGGCTGGCTCCATGTGCCACTGCTAGGCTCTGCGGTGCCCGTCCCCAGGCCCAGCGCTCACAGCTGGGCAGTGACTCCGGGCCAGGGCTATGGCTCTGCATGGGAGCCCCTGAGACCATCACACTGGTCTCACTTGTGCGCCCAGCCAGGCCTCGTGCTCACTCATTGCCCCCATCTAGTGATGCGGCCCCCCCCACCAGCCGGGGGGCGGGCGGGACGTGCTCTTCCCAGCCCAGGCTCTGGGCTCTGCCTTTGGGAGCTTGCTGAGATTTGGGGCCGTCAGGCTCAGCTGCCCTGTAACTGCCCCTTGTGACGGCAGCTTCTCGTCCCCATGGGGCTGGTCCCCCACTCTGGGTCCCGGCTGGCCCCAGTTCCCCAGCTCAGTGCTAGGAGGCGCTGTGGTACCGGGGGCCGGCTCAGCACCAGACCCTGACAACCTGAGTGAGGAACGATTTCCTGGGACTTTGCAGAAATCCCTCATGTCTCCCTGGCACCTGGCCGCATGGCTCTCTGGGAGAATTACAACGTTCCCTTCCTCAGGGCCAGATTTCAGTGACCCCACGTGAGCCCCGAGGGGGCAAAATGCCCCGGGCCCACCCCCCACTACCCACCCCCCGGTAGGAGCCTGCAGCCCTCACCCTGCCCAGCATGGCAGGTGCCCCACACGGAGATTCTCACCCCAGCAGCCTCAGATCCCACAGCTGCAGAACTTGGCCCAGTGCTTCATTTGTGCCAGGGCTTGTCAGGGCCGACCCCAGACACTTCCGGGCTTGGCCATTCATAGCCCTGGCACCTCTGGGCACCTCCGGGCCTGGCCGTTCAGAGCCCCGACACCTCCGGGCCTGGCAGTTCAGAGCCCCGGCACCTCTGGGCACCCCTGGGCCTGGCCGTTCAGAGCCCCGACACCTCCGGGCCTGGCAGTTCAGAGCCCCGGCACCTCTGGGCCTGGCAGTTCAGAGCCCGGCACCTCTGGGCACCCCTGGGCCTGGCGGTTCAGAGCCCCGGCACCTCTGGGCCTGGCGGTTCAGAGCCCGGCACCTCTGGGCCTGGCAGTTCAGAGCCCGGCACCTCTGGGCACCCCTGGGCCTGGCGGTTCAGAGCCCCGGCACCTCTGGGCCTGGCGGTTCAGAGCCCGGCACCTCTGGGCCTGGCAGTTCACAGCCCCGGCACCTCCGGGCCTGGCGGTTCAGAGCCCCGGCACCTCCGGGCCTGGCGGTTCAGAGCCCGGCACCTCTAGGCTTGGCGGTTCAGAGCCCGGCACCTCTGGGCCTGGCGGTTCAGAGCCCGGCACCCCTGGGCCTGACGGTTCAGAGCCCCGGCACCTCCGGGCCTGGCAGTTCAGAGCCCCGGCACCTCCGGGCCTGGCGGTTCAGAGCCCGGCACCTCCAGGCCTGGCGGTTCAGAGCCCGGCACCTCCAGGCCTGGCGGTTCAGAGCCCGGCACCTCCGGGCCTGGCGATTCAGAGCCCCGGCACCTCCGGGCCTGGCAGTTCAGAGCCCGGCACCTCCGGGCCTGGCGATTCATAGCCCCGGCACCTCCGGGCCTGGCGGTTCACAGCCCCGGCACCTCTGGGCCTGGCGGTTCAGAGCCCGGCACCTCCGGGCCTGGCAGTTCACAGCCCCGGCACCTCCGGGCCTGGCAGTTCAGAGCCCCGGCACCTCTGGGCCTGGCAGTTCAGAGCCCCGGCACCTCCGGGCCTGGCAGTTCAGAGCCCGGCACCTCCGGGCTTGGCGATTCATAGCCCCGGCACCTCCGGGCCTGGCGGTTCACAGCCCCGGCACCTCTGGGCCTGGCGGTTCACAGCCCCGGCACCTCTGGGCCTGGCGGTTCAGAGCCCGGCACCTCCGGGCCTGGCAGTTCACAGCCCCGGCACCTCTGGGCTTGGCAGTTCAGAGCCCGGTGCCTCCAGCCTGGCGGTTCAAAGCCCAGCACCTCTGGGCCTGGCGGTTCACAGCCCCGGCACTGCTGGGTTTGCTGTGTCAGTTATGAAAGTATAAAGACTGCGTGAGCCCGGCTCCACTTTCAGTACAAATGAAGCCCTGTCTTCGCCCCCTCCTAATGCTGCCTGGCTGCTCCCCGTGGCTCACGGCCTGTCACATGACAAATCAGCTCAGTTACCCAGGCTCCTCTGAGGCCTTCCCTCCAGCCAGAGCCTCTAAACGCACCCAGGCTGGGCGGAGGGGCGATGGGTGAGGGCACCTCCAGGGGCTGGGACTGGAGACACCCTCCTTGTCCAGCCCCCTCAGTGCACCCGCTCACCCGTGTCTGTGTCTGAGCCAGCGCCTGGGTGCAGGGCTGTACTTCCAGCTGGGGCTGCCTGCGCTAATCAGGAAACAGGATTAACCCTTCTCACTTTGCATCAGCCACAGACACTGATTAGCCAGCTTAGGGCCCCCCTACCCGTAATCTCCTGGCTGCCTCTCCGGCCAGCCCGGCTCTGCAGGGACCTGCGCGGGTGCCTCAGGATGTGGCTGGAGCTGTCAGGTGTATGAACCTGCCTGGTGCTGGCTGGCCACCCTGTAGACCCACCCACCCACCCTGCGGGGGTGGGAGGGTGTCTAGAGGGGAGTTCTGCTGCTCAGGCCTATTCAGTCCATGGCCCCCGGCAGCCAGGGGGCTCCCGAACGGCCACAGCTGGGGGGGGGGGGGCGACACAATGACCTGTGTGTGAGCCAGACATGCCAAACCCATGGGAAAAAACACAGAAATTGGGCTTGTTTTTGCCTTAATTGGCTTGTGAGTTGCTTGTTGGCTAGTTTTTGGCTTGTAGCTTGCTGCTCGGTGTACCTTGTTGCTTCTTGTTTTCGATTGGCTCCCGGCAAGCAGGGGCGAATGGGGGAGAGAGTCGGGGTGCACAACGGCCCACCAGTCCCAGACTGCAGCCCGGGGATCTAGTCCCACAGAGTGTTGGGGTTCTTAGTGATTGGCTGGTTTTGAAATGGGATTAGCTTGATTTTGACTTAGTGTGAAAGTCGGGTGCTTATTTACCACGTGAAAGTTGGCAACAGTGGTGTGAGCATTTACGTGTGTCTGCACACGCGTGTGGACATGGCCACGTGGGCATGTAGGTGTCTGTGTGAGCGCCCGAGCAAGGGGGCGTGAGGCCAGCAGGACCCACAAGGGCTCGAAGTCCCTCTTCATTACAATGGCCCCACCTGCTCTGCAGATACAGCTGGAGCGGGGGCGCTGGTCACCACAGCGCTGCAGCTTGTAGTGTAGACGGCACCTGGATCACGTTCCATAACCCAGCACGAAGCCCCATAGGCCTGTCTCCCCCGCCAGTGATCCTGGGACAAGCCTCCGTGTTGTAATCGGGTGCTTGGGGTCAGGTGTGTTTCTAGGGCCAAGCTCGGAGAGCTGAGGGCTAGAGATGAGCTGAGGGCAGGCGGAGAAAGCCCTGAATGGCTTGTGTAGCCTGTGCAGTGTCAGGGAGCCCAGGCCACCGCAGAGCTTGGGGTGCAGGGAGCAGGGAGCTGTGGGTCAGGGCCAAAGGGCACTGTGAAGCTGGGGCAGGGGGGAAGCCCAGGGCTGGGCTAGGGGGGCTGCGGGTCGGGAGTGAGGGGCACCGGCAGAGCTGGGAGTGGGAGGGGAGCCCAGGGCTGGGGTAGGGGGGCTCAGGGACGGGAGTGAGGGGCACCGGCAGAGCTGGGGGTGGGAGGGGAGCCCAGGGCTGGGCTAGGGGGCTGCGGGTCGGGAGTGAGGGGCACCGGCAGAGCTGGGGGTGGGAGGGGAGCCCAGGGCTGGGCTAGGGGGCTGCGGGTCGGGAGTGAGGGGCACCGGCAGAGCGGGAGGGGGCGGGGGCTCCCGGTCGGGAGTGAGGGGCACCGGCAGAGCTGGGGGTGGGAGGGGAGCCCAGGGCTGGGGGAGGGGGGCTGCGGGTCGGGAGTGAGGGGCACCGGCAGAGCTGGGGGTGGGAGGGGAGCCCAGGGCTGGGTTAGGGGGGCTGCGGGTCGGGAGTGAGGGGCACCGGCAGAGCTGGGGGTGGGAGGGGAGCCCAGGGCTGGGCTAGGGGGCTGCGGGTCGGGAGTGAGGGGCACCGGCAGAGCTGGGGGTGGGAGGGGAGCCCAGGGCTGGGCTAGGGGGCTGCGGGTCGGGAGTGAGGGGCACCGGCAGAGCTGGGGCAGGGGGGAAGCCCAGGGCTGGGCTAGGGGGGCTGCGGGTCGGGAGTGAGGGGCACCGGCAGAGCTGGGGGTGGGAGGGGAGCCCAGGGCTGGGCTAGGGGGGCTGCGGGTCGGGAGTGAGGGGCACCGGCAGAGCTGGGGGTGGGAGGGGAGCCCAGGGCTGGGCTAGGGGGCTGCGGGTCGGGAGTGAGGGGCACCGGCAGAGCTGGGAGTGGGAGGGGAGCCCAGGGCTGGGCTAGGGGGCTGCGGGTCGGGAGTGAGGGGCACCGGCAGAGCTGGGGGTGGGAGGGGAGCCCAGGGCTGGGCTAGGGGGCTGCGGGTCGGGAGTGAGGGGCATTTGGAGCTGTGTGGGGTGGGTTCCCCAGCGCCCTCCCGCCGGTCCAACGCCCCCGAGCCCCGGCTCGCCCGGCCCCTTCCCCTGCCCCTCGCCAGCCCCCCGGCGCTTGTCAAGGTCGTTAGTGTGGAGCTGCAGTTACAGATCCGGCCGCCAGGTGGGGCCCGTGTCCGCGGCGGAGGCGGCCAGTGACTGCGGGGTTCGGGGCTTCCCCTGCGGAGCGGGGGCGGCTGGGCCCGGGAGGTGTCAACACAGCCACGGTCTGACTGTGTGTGTACAGTCACACACACACACACACACACACACACACTCGCACACACACACAGTCACACACACACAGTCACACACACACACACACACAGTCGCACACACACACAGTCACACACACACAGTCACACACACAGTCACACACACACACTCGCACACACACACAGTCACACACACACACACAGAGTCACACACACAGTCACACACTCGCACACACACAGTCACACACACACACACACAGTCGCACACACAGAGTCACACACAGAGTCACACACACACACGCACACACACACGCACAGTCACACATACACACACACAGTCGCACACACACACACACAGTCACACACACAGAGTCACCCACACACACACAGTCACACCCACACACACTCGCATACACCCACAGTCACACACACACACACAGAGTCACACACACACACACACAGTCACACACACACACACAGTCACACACACACAGTCACACACACACACAGTCACACCCAACACCCCCCCAGCCTTGTCTGCACCCCCAGCAGCGCGGCCTGGTGCTGACACACACCCGGGCTCACGCTCACACGCGCAGCGGCAAGGACAGGTCCAGGGGGGGCTGGGGGAGCAGGGCAAGAACTGGAAGCGCCCTGGGGAGCCCCCAGCCGTGTCAGGAGCTAGTTGTGCAGAGCCGGACCAAGCACCTCACCAAAGAGCCGGACACGTTCCTGGAGGACGGGTCCCTCAATGGCCATTAGCCAGGCTGGGCAGGGAGGGTGTCCCGAGCTGCTGTCTGCCAGGGGCTGGGAGTGGGCGACGGGGGATGGGTCACTTGCTGATCCCCTGCTCTGTTCATTCCCTCTGGGGCGCCGGGCACTGGCCACTGTCGGCAGACAGGACACTGGGCTGGATGGACCTTTGCTCTGACCCAGCCTGGCCGTTCTTATTGTCTAGCCCATCCCTGACGGGTTCGTCCAACCTGCTCTTAGACCTCCCCAAGGATGGAGATTCCACCGCCTCCCTGGGCCGTTTATTCCAGGGCTTCACCACCCTGACAGTTGGGAAGTTTTCCTAACGTCCAACCTAACCCTCCCTTGCTGCAATTTAAGCCCATTGGTTCTTGTCCTGTCCTCAGGGTGAACAAGAACAACTTTTCTTCCTCTTCCATGTAACAACCTTTAATGTTCTAGAAAACTGTTCTCATGTCCCCTCTCAGTCGTCTCTTCTCCAGCCTAAACAAACCCGATGTTTTCAACCTTCCCCAGGGCCGCCCGGGGGTGGGGGGGGCAAGTGGGGCAATTTGCCCTGGGCCCCCTCGAGAATACAGGATTCTATAGTATTGCAGCTTTTTTAATGGAAGGGGCCCCCAAAATTACTTTGCCTCAGGCCCCCTGAGTCCTCTGGGTGGCCCTGCCCTTCCCGCAGAGCTCCCGTGGTTTCTGGCCCTTTATCATTTTTGTTGCTCTTCTCTGGACTCTCTCCAATTTGTCCCCATCTTTCCTGAAATGCAGCGCCCAGAACTGGACACAATCCTCCAGCTGAGGCCGTATCGGTGTCACGGACTCACCGGTCGTGCCCACTCTTGGCCCCGTGCGGTCCGTGGGGGGGGGGCCCTTTCAGTGCAACAGCCCCTCTCGGGGGTCCACTCTCTCTTGGGGTCAGGCCCCTCCACCTCCTGGAGACGCACCTCTCTGAGCCTCAGCACGTCTGTCTCTGCCGTGGGCCCCCCCAGGGAGTCCCCTCGCTCTGGACCTCCCAGGCCTCCTCACCCCCGAAGGGGTCGATGCCCCCTGTTCTCTAGACCGGAGCGACTCTCAGCCAGCATAAAACAGGAGGTTTATTGAGAGTTGAACCCAGCACAGGAAACTCTCAGGGCCTCAGGCCTGGCCTCCCTCAGCCCAGCACATCCCAGTCCCCCTGCAGCCAGGGGGGCTCTGCCTGCTCCCCCTCTCCAGCCCAGAGCCCCCCTGCTTCCCAGCTGGGCCTCCGATATCCCCGGCCCCAAGCCCCCTCCAGCTCCGAGCCCCCCTGCTCCCAGCTGGGCCTCCGATATCCCCGGCCCCAAGCCCCCTCTGTCCATTGGCTTCTCTCCAGGGAAACAGGGTCTCCTGGGCCCCCTCTGGCTGGAACCGGCTGGTCAGGTCACCGGGGTCCTCTCCCTGCAGCCCATTGTCCTCCCACTGGGCAGAACCGGCTGCGACTCCTGAGCTGGGTCCCCAGGTCACCAGTCACTGGGGTCTCCATTCTCCACGCCAGTGGTTGGGGTCCCAAGTCCCCTCTCCAGTCCTGTGTCCCAACAAACTCCCTCTCCCCTCCCCTCGTTAAACCAGTAACACCCAGGGAAACTGAGTCCCACCCCCTCCGCATGCAACCCACTGGGAAAACCAAGCGAATCCCCCATAGGAAACAAGGGAAACAAGAAACTCCGCCACATCGTCACAATCAGCGCAGAGCAAAGCAGAAGAATTACATCGCGTGTGTTGTTTATAACTCACCGCAATCCGAGGGTGCCCAGATTGCAGGCTGGAGCTGAGGTTCAGGGGACTGGCGGATGAGAAGGAGAATGAGGAGACATGGTCATGGGTCTCCGGGGGCCAGATTGGGGGGTCTGCCTGCGTCGCTTGGGCTGGGCCTGAGTGCACAGATCCCCCTAGACCCTGCTGGCTGTGCCATGCCCCCCCCCCCACAGCCTGTACGAGGCACCTCCAGCTGTACCAGATACCTGCAGACTGTGCCACGTACCCCCAGAGAGTGAGTATCACCCCACCCCACACTGTACCGTGCACTCGTAGGCAGTATCCTTCACCCCAGGCTGCACCAGGCACCTCCTGGAGGTACCAGACACTCACACACACGATGGATGGAGGTGTTGGGGGAATGGAGTGATGGGTGTCTGGGGGGATGGAGGGACAGAGGGAGGGGGGCATTGGAGGACAGAGGGAGGGACAGAGGTGTTGGAGGGACAGAGGGATGGGAGCACTGGGGGGGATGATGTGATGGGTGCATTGGAGGACAGAGGGAGGGACAGAGGTGTTGGAGGGATAGAGGGAGGGGTGCACTGGGGGGATGATGTGATGGGTGCATTGGAGGACAGAGGGAGGGACAGGTGTGTTGGGGGAATGGAGTGATGGGTGTCTGGGGGGATGGAGGGATAGGTGTGTTGGAGGGATAGAGGGAGGGGTGCATTGGGGGGATGGAGAGGGCTGCATGGGGGGGGATGGAGGGAGGATCCCCTCTGGGGCACCTGGCACTGGCTGCTGTTGGTGGACAGGACACCGGGCTGGATGGACCCTGGCTCTGACGCAGTCTGGCCGTGCTGACGTGAGCAGTCTGCCGGATATTAAACTCTGAACTGACCTCTGGTTTTACAGCTTCTGTCGTATGTTCTCTCTGTGTGGGAGAGCCAAGTCCCTTGCACTGTGCATCTGCCTCCTGCCCATGCTCCTCCGCACCCCGGCTTGCAGACTGGATTCCCTGCCCGTGTGGCATCTGGGTGCTGGCCAGCCTGGCGCCGTGGCTAGTGGAAGCAGCCGTGCAGGCCACATGTATTTCCATCCCAGCAGGGTTCATTTCTTGGCCAGCCTGTGGAGGTGACATGGGTGCCCAAGGCCTGGCTGAACGGATCCATCCCATCCTGGGCACCAGCCAGCAGCCAGGCCTGGCAGGCCGCCACTGTCCCCCCACGGCCTGGTATATTTAGAGCCCTTATCTCAGGGCATCGTCCCTCGCAGCCGCAACCTGCTTTCCTTGGCTGCGTCTCTGACAGGGCCTTGAAACATCTGAGTGGTCGGTGACGCCAGGACCCACTCAGTGCTGCTGGCCCCCATGGCGGAGCTAACACCAACTTGGCTGGGATGTTTCCCAGAAGCACAGCACAAAGCTGAAATACAGACCGTACAGAGCCAATACTCATAACCTCAACTATAAAATGACACCTGCCTACAGACAGCATAATCCTAACCAGCAACCCAGAACCTGCTCTTAGACACCTTATATGACCCCCTTTACCTAAGATTTGGTGCCACTACAGGACCTTGGTTGCAAACCATGTTCTATACGGTCCCAGTTTATATCAATAACGTCACAGCCCCAACGCAAAATTGATGCAGGAAGGGATGACACAAACATCACTGACTGCATCCCAAGAGCCCCCCCTCCTTGGGTCTGTCTCACTACAGCTAGTGTTGGGCTAGAGGCCGTACCAGGGTATGACAGAAATGGTTCATCAAAGTCATGTTCAGTAACATGATTGAATCTCTTTACAAACTCAAGGTAAAACTTGGTTTGAAGGACAGGGGATTGGAGCTGCTTTTGCCTAACAGAAGTCACTGGCTGATGGGGTGGGCTCTCTGTGCTAACAGCTATTAGCAAGTCTTTCTTCTCCCTGCCAGCCAGGTAATTTGCATCAACACAAACACTAGCATTTAACTTCTTAGCTGCTACCGATTCCAAGGCTGGACTCTGTCTTACAGAGATACCGCACAAATCCAAATAGTCTGAGGGTGAGCGTTTGCTTGCTCTCCCCTGCATCCTTAAGCATTCAGCCATAAAACTGTTCTGCTCTGAAACACCAGTAACTGAATCTGCCCTCAGCCCCTGAAGCACAGACTGCTCACTCACAGAATCAGCCTGGAGACAGTCCTGTCTCAACACCATTGTCTTCCCAACAAGCTGGTCAAACCCAGCCACTTGGTTATAGGGCTGCTCATCTTTCTTAACAGCTTTTATTCCATCTGAGACCTTTTCAAAGCTGCCCACACTGGATCTTTCAAAAGGAAAGTCAGTGGATCCATTTACAACAGAAAACTTCTGGCTGGTAGGAACTGAAACTTCCTTGATTAAATCACGTTCACACCCTTCAGTTGCAGTACACTGCTTGCACAGGCTACCATGAGGATTCCTTTCCCCAGGAGCTTTTCTAAGCAGCAATTCACCCCTCACAGAAATTCTGCCCTTCCCCGCTTCACCCAGGGCTCGCTCTAAAGGAACACTTCCCTGAGCCCCCAGAGACTCTTTCTGGGTCTCACTTACATTCAGACTCACCTCAGGCCCATCAGGCAGATTTCTACACAATCCCCTTCCAGGCAAACTCATAGACTCACTAGATAAAAGGTTAGAAGCCTTCTCCTTCCCTTGGCCATGAACAAGTTCAGGAATCTTTTCCTTCTTGCTACAAGTTGTCAAACTGTCAGTAGGTAACACAATTAAATCACCTTCCTGCTCCCCTTGTGCCCTGGCTAGGGTATCACCCTGAGCAGACAGAGCTGCTACACCCTTTTCCAGCCACACATTAGCAACAGGCAAAATACAAGCACCAGAACTGTCTGGTCTCTGGGATTTTGCTAAGACACTAACTGGATGCGACCTAGTCACAGGGCCATTCTCCCCAGCAGACACAAACTTAGGACCATTCCCTTCCTGGGCTTTAGTTGAATCCAGAACCAACTCTGAGACACCTGCACTATTCTCAACCCTCCACCTTCTGTCTGCTCCACAGACACAGAAGAGCCGGAGACACATTCTCCTCTACCAGACACCCAGCTTGGGATCTCATTTCCCTTGTCCCAGCACACAGGGCTGTTCACAGACAACTGCTTGGAGACCGAGGTAGCTCCCTCCATAGGCAAGTCACTACCCCTGACAGACACAGGCACATTCCCTTCGCTGCCACATTTCTCCACACAGGACACAGGTAAGGGACAGGGACACTGTGACGAAGTGGGACTGGTCTTACTGGGGGCTGGGTACAGATCCTAAGTTTCTAGCAGCAAAAGGCCATGCAGCCAAACACCTGACACTCTGTCACCTAGCAACTGATGGCCGGGCCCCTCCCTGTAAAGGTGCATCTAAAGGTGTTGGAGACAAAGGGGTCAGGTGACCTCCTGGCCCGGGAAAGAAGCGGAGGAGAGAGGAGGGGCCGGAGGGGGTTGGGCAGACTGGAGTTGGCTGGGGAAAGAGGGGAAGCAGGGAGAAAGGGCTCTGATCCCCGAGGGGGGCTGTGAGGCCCCAAGATGGACCTAACCGGGGGGATCCGGTTATCTGTGCCTGCAAGACCTGTGTTGGACTGTGTTCCTGTCATCTAAATAAACCTTCTGCTTTACTGGCTGGCTGAGAGTCCTGGTGAATCGCAGGGAGCCCGGGGGTGCAGGGCCTGACTCCCCTACACTCTGTGACAACTGGTGGCAGTGGTGGGATCGACTGCACCCCGTGGACGGCGCTTCCTGCAGTAAGTGACTGGGGAGCAGTAAAACGAAGGGGCGATTAACCCCTGGGAGAGTGTGACCAGAGAGAAGGGCTTTGCAGTAACAGGGTCCCCCGGGGGATCGCAGTGAGCGATCCCAGGGGCGGAGGAGGCTGCAGCTCGACCCTGGCAGAGGGGTGGTGACCTCAAGGACTGGCACACATGGGGTCCCCCTGGAACCCGTGGGGAGCGGCGAGCACCCCGGCCTGCGAGCGGCCAGCAGGAAGATGTATGCCAAGCAGCGCAAGTGTGACCTGGTGGGGCTGTGCCAGCAGAGAGGGCTGCACAGTGGGAAGCTCACCAAGGCCCAGCTGATTGCCCGGCTGGAGGACGCAGATCGTGTGAATGAACCGATCCCTGTCTCTGAGGGAAGCAGCCGGGCAGATGCAGCGCAGGCACCAGTGTCTGTCCCCACTGGGAGTGGTCAGCTGGCCGCTGAGGGCTTCTCGAGACCTCCTACCCCTAGGCCTAGGGGGAGGGGGAGGAGGAGCCCAGCTACCGAGGGCACCGTGACCCCCCCCGGCCAGCCGGGGATCGTCCCGGCGACGCTCGGCCTCCGTGGAGCGCAGGCGGCTGGACTTGGAGAGAGAGATAAAACTGAGAGAGCTGGATGAGCATAAGGAACAGAGGGAACATGAGGAGAGACAAAGCCAGCGTGAGCTGGAGGAGAAGGAGAACCAGCGTAAACACGAGGAGAGGGAGAAGCAGAAGCAGCGTGAATACGAGGAGAGGGAGAAGGAGAGGCAACGTAAACATGAGCTGGACCTGGCCCAGCTGAACAACAGTAAGGCCCCGGCTGCGGTGAGTGAGGGGGGACCCAAGCCTACAAAGAGCTTTGATAAGAGCTTCCTGGCCCGGCGTAAGGAGGGGGAGGACATAGATACCTTCCTGACGGCCTTTGAGAATGCCTGCGAGCTGCACCGGGTTGACCCTGCAGACAGGATCCCGTTTCTCACCCCCTTACTGGACTCCACCGCCGTGGAGGTGTACAGCCGAATGAGAGGGGCGGAGGCGGGGGACTACAACCTGTTCAAAGAGGCCCTGCTCCGCGAGTTTGGGCTGACCCCGGAGATGTACTGGAAGAGGTTCCGGAGTCAACATAAGACCCGGGAGGTCACATACCTACAACTGGTCAACCGGGCGCAGGGATATGCCCGCAAGTGGACAGCTGGGGCCCAAACTAGAGAGGACCTGCTTGACCTATTCATACTGGAGCACCTGTATGAGCAGTGCCCGTCGGACCTGAGGCTGTGGTTGATGGACCAGAAGCCGGAGAACCCGCAGCATGCAGGCCAGCTGGCCGACCAATACATGGACAGTCGGGCAAGGGATAATAGGGAGGCGTCTCGAGGGAGCAGGTCTGCCTCAACGCAGAGAGAGAGTCACCATGGGACCTCCCAGAAGGGGGCGAGGGAGAGCCCCCACCAAAGGAAAACATCTGGCGTCAGGTCCAGTCGCCCCACTCGAGGGGACCCACGAGACATGGGCTGCTATCAATGTGGCCAACAAGGCCACATACGGGCCCAGTGCCCCAAGCTCCGGGACAAACTGAGCAGACCAACCCCACACCGGGTCAACTTGGTAGAGACCCAGCCAGATGAGGGGCAGCGTTCACAGGAAAGGGGGGCTGGCCGCGTACCCCCTGCGAAGGAGGGAGGGGGGCCCCGGGTCGACCCCTCCGAGGGGCTGGATGCTCCCCGCCCTGAGTTTTGGGTTTACAGGGTGGGCACAGGGCTGCCCCTCCGGAGCGAGTGCCTTGTCCCCCTGGAGGTAGATGGGAGGGAGGTCACTGGGTACTGGGATACGGGTGCAGAGGTGACGCTGGCCCGGCCCGAGGTGGTGGACTCAGAACGGATGGTGCCCAACACCTACCTGACCCTGAGGGGTGTGATCGGGACCCCATTCAAGGTGCCTGTGGCGAGGGTACACCTAAAGTGGGGGGACAAGGAGGGCCCCAAGGATGTGGGGGTGCACCCACATTTGCCCACGGTGGTGTTAATGGGGGGGGGGGATCTCGAGGACTGGCCCAGTAACACCCGGGGTGCCCTGGCCGTGAACCGTAGTCAGAGTCGACGCAGGGCTCTGTACCCTGACACCGGGGAAGGTGCTCTGCCCGAGGCACCGGACCCTGACCCGGTGGGGAGGGAACGCCCAGGGACAGGGCTCAGAGAGGCTGTGGCCCCAGACCCAGCCGGTGAGAGAGAGCAGATCCCCGTCCCTGCCCCAGCGTCTGAGTACCAGGCTGCGGTGCGGGAAGACCCCTCCTTGCGGAGGATAGGGGACCTGGCCAGCCTCGGGGGGGGACAGACCCGGCACATGGCTACTCCCCACAGATAAGCTGCTGCTTTTTTCACTACACTGAGCTACTTCCAGCAAATCACAGTTACCCATTTCAGGTTCACTTTCACAAGCTGCACTAGCCACCAATCCATCACCCATCACAAATCTCCCCTCTCCTCCTCAGCTCGGGCTCCCACCCGACCAGCCACTTTCATCTGCTCCTGAGAAACATTTTCCTGACCAATGAGATCTTTCTGCTCTTGATCTAACTCCAGATTCACTTCTGAGACATTAGACAGACATTCAGAAACTCCACTCACAGACACGCTGCTTTCTGGCCCAGACAAACAGCTATTTCCCACCAGGTTAGAATCCCCCTCTCCATGGCCATAGCAAAACTGGTTAAAGACAGAGAGGATACAGTTTCTGCTGTTCTTCCCTTGCTTTTTTGACTTGGAGCTGAACTCTGGCAGTTTCCTGTTGCATCTTGTGAGTCTCCTGTTGCATCTGTCGAGCTTTCTCCTCAGCAGCCAGCAGCTCCAGACGCCCCTTACGAGCTCTTTCTTTCTCTCAACAGCCTCTTTCTCCAACTGGGCCAACGTTTGCTTCTCTTCCATTCGAATTTCTGCCAGTTTTTGCTCATGTTCAAACCGCAGGCTGTCCATCAGGGCTTGCAGTTTCATTGCTTTTGCTGTTGCTCTCTGGCTCATGGTCACTGCTCTTTAACCAACCAAACTCTCAATCCCAAATTTCAAATTTGGATAGCATGGGATTCTGACTCAAAGCTTAATTGACCTGGTTCTGTGGATCCAAGCACGACTACGCCACTGTGACGAGGCGGTTCTGATGGGACCCAACTGAGAGTGCCAATTCAGGACCAATTGCTGAAACAGGGCAGTCACAGCCCTAGGCTGGGGTTTTTCCACCTCTAAGGCAAACCAAACCAGCCAGACCAAGAGGACTTTGGTCTCACCCCACTGGCTAACCACAAGTCACAAGCAATTCCCTTAGACACTCCAGTCTCCCAGTATCACCACCAGGGCCACTCATCCTGGGGATGAATGGTTATGAAAACAAATACCCCAATAAAAGAAAACAGTTCTCTCGATCACAAAGGATCAAGCCCCAGACCCAGGTCAATATACACATCAGATCTTACCCACAAATCACGCTGTTGCCAATCCTTTAGAATCTAAAATCTAAAGGTTTATTTATAAAAGGAAAAAGATAGAGCTGAGAGCTAGAATTGACTAAATGGAATCAATTACATCCAGAAATGGCAAAGTTCTTGGTTCAGGCTTGTAGCGGTGATGGAATAAACTGCAGGTTCAAATTACGTCTCTGGAACATCCCCCGCTGGGATGGGTCAGTCAGTCCTTTGTTCAGAGCTTCAGTTTGTAGCAAAGTCCCTCCAGAGGTAAGAAGCAGGATCGAAGACAAGATGGAGATGAGGCATCAGCCTTATATAGGCTCTTCCAGGTGTAAGAACCTCTTTGTCCTTACTATGGAAAATTACAGAGTCACATGGCAAGTCCCTGCACTTTGCTGAGTACAAGGCGTGTCTGCCTTCTCTCGAGGGGTGAATTGTGTAGCTGATGGTCCTTAATGGGCCATCAAGCAGGCTAGGCAGAGCTGACACCAACTTGTCTGGGGTGTCTCCCAGAATCACAGCACAAAGTTGAAATACAGACAGGACAGAGCCAATACTTATAACTTCAACTACAAAATGATACATACACACAGGCAGCATAATCGTAACCAGCAACCCATAACCTGGTCTTAGACACCTTATGTGACCCCCTTTACCTAAGATTTGGTGCCACTACAGGACCTTGGTTGCAACCCATGTTCTATATGGTCCCCATTTATATCAATAACGTCACACCGCCGAGGGCAGCCTGCCTGCCGCCTTCATGGCAACCAGCAGAGCGCCCCCCGCGGCTTGCCGCCCCAAGCATGCTCTTGGCGTGCTGGGGCCTGGAGCCGCCCCTGTCTGGGATGATCCAATTCACGTCTGCGCACGCCAGCTCTGTGACCTGCAGTGACATGCGGTGTTACCAGCTCATCGACTGAGTCTGGAGCGAGCGCTTGGGGGACCATCCCCGCCCTTCATAGCCTCTGGGGGGGCAGTGGGAGCTGGGGACACCCCTTGGCCTGCAAGCAGCCCGGGGCAGAGCCATTCACCTGGACTTGCCTGCAACCTGCCTCACACACCTGTGGAGTGTTAATGACAGTCCTGGATGGAGGGATGGGTGCCACGGGGGGGACGGAGGGACGGGTGCGTTGGGGGACAGAGGGACGGGTGTGTTGGAGGATGGAGGGACGGGTGCGTTGGGGGGTGGAGGGACAGGTGTGTTGGGGGGCGGGTGGGTTTGGGGGACAGAGGGACGGGTGCGTTGGGGGACAGAGGGACGGGTGCGTTAGGGGACAGAGGGACGGGTGTGTTGGAGGATGGAGGGACGGGTGCGTTGGGGGGTGGAGGGACAGGTGTGTTGGGGGGCGGGTGGGTTTGGGGGACAGAGGGACGGGTGCGTTGGGGCAGCGCTCCCACTCTGGATGCCCTGGATTCAATGGAGCTGGAGCCCAGACTAGGGAGCCAGATTGGGGCAGCCCAGGCCAGGCCAGTGTTAACCTTGCCCCAGATTCTCCACCCCGAGGAAGCCGGTTGTGCGTGTGGCACGGCCCCCTGCTGTGCACCGTAACGCCCCAGCACGGGAGCAGGCAGCTGCTGGCTGTCCCTGGAGGGGCTAGGCCTGTCGCTGGGGCTGGTGGGGCCTGGTTCGATCCCTGCCCGCCAGGGCCGCCCACGGGGGGGGGCAAGTGGGGCAATTTGCCCCGGGCCCAGCAGGGGCCCCCACGAGAGTTTTTTGGGGCCCCTGGAATAGGGTCCTTCACTCGCTCCTCGGCGGGCTTGTTTAAAGGCAGGCAAAGCGGCAGGCACCAACGTCTACAGCCATACCACCCTGAACACGCCTGATCTCGTCTGATCTCGGAAGCTAAGCAGGGTCGGGCCTGGTTAGTACTTGGATGGGAGACCTCCTGGGAATACTGGGTGCTGTAGGCTTTTGACGCTCCCTCACGCTGCCCGGCTGCAGCTCTCCCTCGCCCACACGCTTTTGCCGCCTCGCCCTGGCTTGCTTCCGCTAAGGTCTCCCAGGCCGTAGCCGCCTCGCCCACCGCGCCCGAGGCGGAGGGCTTGGCCTTTGGGCACCCGGACCCATGGCGCGGGGTTGGGTTTTCTTCTTTGAAACCAGCCGGCCGTCTTGCCCCCTTGGCAGCAGGCGTGGCTGGGAGGGCAGGTGGCCGAAGCGGCGGCAGGCGCCCCGAGGCCTGTCTGCGCTAACGCTCCCTGCCAGCCGCTTCGGCTCCGCCGCCGGGAGCGGGAGGCTGGGCGAAAGGAAAGCCGCAAAGCGCAGCCCGGGCCTTTGGGGGTGGCTGCTTTAGGGAAGCCCTTTGGCAGCGTGTCTCCTTGGCAGCTGGCAGGGCCGCCCAGAGCGGGGGGCGGGGGCAAGTGGGGCAATTTGCCCCGGGCCCAGCAGGGGCCCCCTCGAGAGTTTTTCGGAGCCCCTGGAGCGGGGTCCTTCACTCGCTCCGGGGGCCCCAGAAAACTCTCGCGGGGCCCGGGCCCCCGGAGCTTCTTCGCTCCTGGTCTTCGCTGGTGGGGTGTCCTTCCTTTCCGGGACAGAAGGACCCCCCCGCCACCAAATTACCGCCGAAGCGGAGTGCAGCAGGGTCTTCGGCGGTAATTCGGCGGGGGGTGGGGGGGTCCTTCCGTTCCGGGACCCGCCGCCGAAGTGCCCCGAAGACCCGCGGTGGGGGCTGCACTTCGGCGGCGGGTCTCGCTTCGGCGGTAATTCGGTGGCCGGGGGCTTTGGGGCACTTCGGCGGTGGGTCCCGGAACAGAAGGACCCCCCGCCACCGACTTATCGCCAAAGCGGGGGCCCCCCGCCGCCCAAGACCCCGGGCCCCCGGAATCCTCTGGGCAGCCCTGCCGCCCGCCCGCCACCCCTCAGTGATTGTCACCATCCAGGGGTGCAGCGTCCACGTCCATCAGTTCCTCTCTCAGCCGGGAACCCCTGGAGGACCAGGGTTACACTGTGCAGGTGCCAGGCCAGGCCCCATGGCTCCTTTACCAGCTTCTCCTGCTGCCGGGCTGTGGCAGCATCATGGGGAACAGGCAGAACCCTCCTGTGAGGCGATGGCTCCTGTCCTGCAGACCCTGCGTGTGAGCCCCCGATGTCATGGGGGAGACCGCTTCTGGGGGAGGCTGACCCACAATGCATTGCTCTGCACCCGCCAGGGCTGGCAGCTGCCCTTTCTCTTGACCCTGCTGTGGAGAGGAACATCGCTGGGGAGGGGCCGGGGGGGCGCTATGAATAGATCAGAGGGAGCCGATCCCAAGACCTTGCGCTTTCCCTGCTCTGCCCGGCCTGCAGGGTATTTTTAGCACTCAGGAAAATGAGGGATGAACAGCAGGACTTAGAGCCGGCAAAGTGCGGGAGGGGCTGTGTGGGCTTCACATGCAGCTCCGCTGGTGCCCCTCAACCCCGACCTGCAGCCCCGGACATCCCGGCCCTCAGCTCCCCCCCCCCAACTCCGCTGGTGCCCCTCAACCCCGACCTGCAGCCCCGGACATCCCGGCCCTCAGCTCCCCCCCCACCAACTCTGCTGGTGCCACTCAACCCTGATCTGCAGCCCCGGACATCCCGGCCCTCAGCTCCCCCCCCCCCAACTCTGCTGGTGCCCCTCAACCCCGACCTGCAGCCCCGGACATCCCGGCCCTCAGCTCCCCCCCCCACCAACTCTGCTGGTGCCACTCAACCCTGATCTGCAGCCCCGGCCATCCCAGCCCTCAGCTCCCCCCCCCCCCCCGCCCCACACACACACAGGCAGCTCTGCTGGTTTCAGAGGGGTAGCTGGGTTAGTCTGTATCAGCAAAAACAATGAGGAATCCTTGTGGCACCTCAGAGACTAACACATTTATTTGGGCATAAGCTTTCGTGGGCTACAGCCCACTTCATCAGCTGTGTGGGTTTTAGCCCACAAAAGCTTATGCCCAAATAAATGTGTTAGTCTCCAAGATGCCACAAGGACTCCTGGTTGTTAGAGCTCTGCTGGTGCCCCTCAACCCTGATCAGCAGCCCCGGCTATCCCAGCCCTCAGCTTCCCCGCCCCCCACATCCCTACCTCACCAAGCCCATCCAGCCCAGTGTCCTGTCTGCCGACAGTGGCCAGTGCCAGGTGCCCCAGAGGGAGTGAACAGAACAGGGAATCATCAAGTGATCCATCCCCTGTCGCCCATTCCCAGCTTCTGGCAAACAGGCCAGGGACACCATCCCTGCCCAGCCTGGCTAATAGCCATTGATGGATCTGACCTCCAGGAACTTATCTAGGTCTTTCCTGAACCCTGTTCTACTTTCGGTCTCACAACATCCCCTGGCAGCGAGTTCCACAGGTTAACTGTGCGTTGAGTGAAGAAATTCTGCCTTAGGTTTGTTTTAAACCTGCTGCCTGTTCATTTCATTGAGTGATCGCTGGCTCTTACGTTATGAGAAGGGGTGAATCACACTCCCCTATTCGCTTTCTCCGCACCAGCCATGATTTTCTAGACCCTGTCGTATCCCCGCTTAGTCGTCTCTTTTCCAAGTTGAACAGTCCAAGTCCTTTTCATTTTCCCTCAAATGCAGCTGTTCCATCCCCCGCATCACCACGTTCCCTTTCTCTGAACCTCTTGTGCCGCTGGCAGAGCAGGTCCCAGCTCCAGCCAAGGTCCCCTTGTCCCAAGGGAACCCCGACGAATACCTCGCTGGAGCCGGCCTGGCCCCTGAGTGTTACTATTGTTCAGACGGGTGCCAGGACTCTAAGCAGGTGGGTCGTGTTCAGCCTGTTTGCAATGGGGGTGAGTTGCTGCCGGCATCAGTCTCACGGGTAACACCCGTATCCCCTGGTGCAGGGGAACAGCTGAGCGGTTGGATTGGGAGCCTCTGTGACCCTGTAACTGTTAGGTAAAAAGCAAGTCCTTACTCACCTCTCCAGCACCCGAGTTCGTGCGGAGTTGGTATGGGGCTCACAAGTCTGTCAGAGACCAGACAACAATTCGTTGATCAACGGGCTCACACCATCCTTAGCTTAAAAGCAGAGCTTCGGAGTAAGTGTGGCAAGTTTATTAGGGGTGAGCATCAATGTTTATACACAGAAGTAAACAAAGTGATTAACAGATCATAATGGTCATGCATAATCAATCAAGATTCTACAGGATAAAACAGGTTAAAATGTAAATTAGAAAAGACAAAGGAGGAGATGGCTACTTATCGGGAGGGGGGGGTGTCATGAGCAGTTCGCAGGTCAGAGCTTTGATTAAAAGTTTCAGACAGAGACATGTAGTCTGAGTTAAGTTTAAACTCATGAAAAGTTCAGACTCAACATTCCTCCATTTGTAGCTTTGGGATAACTATTTACCAAAAGCTACACCCCATTTTAAGGAGCCAAGGGCCGCTTGGCAATTTCAGCCTGGGCCAACTCGAAGAGAGTAAGGCCTTTGGCTGAAGTAGGAAAAGAATAAACTGACCCACATGAGTTTATGAGGGAGGGGACACACTGAATACAGCAACACAGTATTATAAGGATTACTATGGCCCCAACAATACCCACCAAGAGTTTTTTAACCCACCCAAATCCAGGCAGCCAATTTCATAAGGCTCCCCACCAATCATAAGGTGGCTGGCCAGAGGAGTAGTTTTTAGCCATTTCCCTTAGATGTTTGGTACGTTGAAAAGTGTCAGGGTAGGTGTCGTTTACAAAAACACAGCATTTTTCATTTATGAGGGCGCAAGTTCCTCCTTGGGCTGCTAACATTATGTCTAAAGCCATTCGGTTTTGCAAAGCTAACTGGTGCAGCTGGGACATTTCCCCGGCCTGATTCTCAAATAGGGTTGCAGTTTCATTGGTTAAAGATTCTAGTAGTCCCTGTAGACGGATGACACCACCCCTCAAGCTAATAAGACCAGCCCACCGCTGCCACGACAAACCATCACGGATATTAATATCTCTGAAGGTTTCACAGATGTTACGAACGTGGGGGAAAATGGGGGGGGTGAGGGAGATGCGAGAAGGCGGTGCCATTAAAATACATGTTGCATTTACTTGTTCCCACAAAAGTTGACCCCTTTTCTTTAACAAAACACAGTGATCCTGTCTGATTGGTTACTCTGAGATATCTGTTAATTGGCACTCCTGTTTTGTCCCATGTAAGATTGTGTTGGACTGGATCTTTTACTCTAGCCGGTGGCATCCAAGTCATATTAGCAGTGGTCAGGGGAATGGGTGTGAAGGGGAGTCCCTGTTCTGCATTTACTGGAAATTGAGTACATACCCAGCAATTACTTCTATTTCCTAAAATACGAGTTTTAACCTCGTGGGAATATCTAATAAAAGCATTATCTTTATAAGCAGAAAATAAACTAAAAAGGCATGATAAAAAACATACAGTTGTCAGAATAAAAGGTCCTCTTATTTTTTTCGAGTCAATTTAAGTCTGATGTCTGAAAGAGGTAAGCTGGTCCACTGGTCAGAGGCAGTGTCCCCAGTGGTGGCAAGAGCTGCTGGTCCGTCACTGTGGTCCACTACGGCTGGCTTGACGTGGGAGTGGTGGATCCAGGATTTGCGTCCTTTCAGGAACACTGTAGTCTGGGTTGTTAAAAGAACCTGGTGGGGTCCAGTAAACCTCGGCTGGAGGGCGTCGCCACGAACGAACTTTTTGGCCCAGACGAACTTTTTGGCCCAGACGAAGTCCCCTGGTTGGAACGGGTGGATCGCTTTCCAAAGGGTACGGAGGCGAGCCTGTAGGGAGAGAAACTGGCACGCGGTCATATGATCCCCTCCCAATAGTGAAACATCAGCACGTGGTAGCGCCCCGCCTTTGAAAGGGGGGTGTCCATAGAGCAGTTCAAAGGGGGATAATCCCAATACACGGGTTGGGCGAGTACGAAGGTGAAACAGGACCAAGGGAAGTACCTGAGGCCATTTTAACCCTGTTTCCTGACAGTATTTAGCCAATGTAAGCTTAAGCTCCCTAGTCATACGCTCAACTTTCCCGCTAGACTGGGGGTGGTAGGGTGTATGAAAGGAGTGTGAAATGCCCAGTCCTTGTTCTAAACCGCCAAGGACATTACCAGTAAAGTGGGGTCCGCGATCTGAGTCAAGTATGAGAGGGATACCAAAACGGGGTACAATGTCTCTAAGGAGGATTTTCGCCACTGTGGCAGCAGTACAATTAGCAGTAGGAAAAGCTTCGACCCATGAAGTCAGAGGGCAAACCAAAACAAGGAGGTGCTTTTTCCCAAAAGCCTTTGGCATATCTGCAAAGTCAATTTGAAGATGTTGAAATGGAGCAGCAGGCGGAGGTCTTTCACCCTTAATTTTGTTAAGAGGCGGAGCAGGTTCATTACGCTGACATGTGCTGCATGCTTTCACTATTGACAGGCAGTAGGGTTGAATGCCTGGAGCATACCAAAAGCGAGCGATGGTGTCCACAAGGGCGTGTGTGCCGTAGTGACCCCCCTTATCATGGTGCCAGCGAACTGCCACGGGGTATGTGGAGCGAGGGAGGCAGGCTCGGCCATCCGGCATAAGCCAGGTCCCTTTGACCAGAGTGGTTCCGAGGCTCTCCCACGACTGTAGTTCAGCAGCGGGTACCGGTACGGGGTAAAAGCATACTTGCTATCAGTAAAAATGGTAACGGTCTTACCAGCGGCCAACTGGCAAGCTCGGGCCAGGGCATAGAGTTCGGCAGCTTGGGCTCCCCAGTTGCCTGGCAGTGAGGCGGCCTCTTGAATGTCCCATTCAGAGGTGACTGCTTGCCATCAACATAGAAGGAGCTTCCGTCCGAGAAGAGGATGCAATCAGGGTTGTCCAGTGGCACGTCAAACAGGTTGTTCCTTATCTGTAAGATGCTATGAACTACTTCCACACAGTCGTGCTGATCCTGGAGGACTGGCAGGTCAGGAAGCAAGGTAGCTGGATTAAGGGGCCCACACCTTTTAAAAATTAGGTTAGTGTCTTCTAGGAGTTCGGCCTCTAGCTGCTGCTGACGATGGGCCGAAAAGACTTGGGTCATGCCCCTACGCAGAAGGGCTGACAAGGCATGAGAGGTCCAGACCGTGGTAAAATGACCCAGGGTTAGGCTCTTTGCCTTTGTGATCAGCAGGGCAGCTGCTGCCAGAGTCTGGGTGCAGGATGGGGTTCCCTGAGTGACAGGGTCGTTCTGCTGAGAGTAAAAAGCAAGCGGGAAATGGTGGGACCCGCTCAGCTGGGTAAGGACGCCACTAGCAATTCCGCCCCTCTCGTGGACAAAAAGGTGAAAGGGTTTGCTGTAATTGGGGGGGCGGAGAGACATGGAGGAGGCCACACTGTTCTTGAGTAACTGAAAGGCTTGGATCGTGTCTGGGGACCACTGCAAAGGGTCAGGAGCAAGGTTAGCAGAGAGTCGGTGGAGCGGTTTGCTTAACTCCCCGCAGGACGGCAACCAAGGGCGACAGAAGCCAATTAATCCTAAGAAACCTTGAAGTTGTTTCTTGGTGTTTGGCAGAGGGCAGTTTTGGATAGTCTTTATGCGGACTGGGTCCATTTGTCTCCCCTCTGGGGTTAACAGGAAGCCCAGATATCGGACCTTCTGTGAGACCCACTGAATCTTGTTAGGGTCTACCTTGTGGCCTCTGGTGTGTAGGTATAATAAAAGTGCCTTACCATCGATGCGGAGGGCGGCTTCTTCGCGGTTACCTAGTAGGATGTCATCTACGTATAGGACTAACGTGGATCCCTGCGGACTGGTGAAGCCTTCCAAGTCGTGGCGGAGGCATTGGCTGAAAATCGTGGGGCTGTTTCTGTAGCCTTGAGGAAGTCGTTGCCAGACATAACTTTGTCCCTCCCAGGTGAAACCAAAGAGATATTGAGAGTCTGGGTGCACAGGAATGCTGAAAAAGGCTGATTTTAAGTCAATAACAGTGAACCACTCAGCATCCCAGGGGATTTGGCTGATGATAGTAGCTGGATTATGAACTACTGCATGAAGAGGGACCACATACTGATTAACAACCCGTAGATCCTGTACAAAGTACCAACGAATAGGGTCTCCGTCCTTTTTAGGATGCTTTTTGACAGGCAGTATAGGGGTGTTACAGGGAGTGCGCTGAGGGCGGACTAGTTTTTGTGCAATGAATCCCTCGATAATGGGGCGGATGCCCTCCCGGGCTTCCAGCGACAGGGGGTATTGGGGGACTGACGGGGGGGCTAAGGAGGGCTTCACTTGAATTCTTACTGGCTCTGCCGAAAGGAGCAGGCCAACATCAGTGTCAGAAATTCCCCAGAGGGTTGAAGGCAAGTCAGTGAGGTCAGGGGAGAGAGAGGGGGGTTTCCCAATTACCCTGAGTTGGGGCCGAATCTCCTAACACTGTCATTAATAATCCTACCCCTTCAGGAGTGCAGGTTAAAGTAGCCTCAAGCTTACAGAGTAAATCCCGGCCCATCAAAGGGATCGGACAAGCTGGGGAAAAAAAGAAAATGGTGAGAAAAACATTTATCAGCATAAATAACATTTAGAGGCAAAGTGAGTCCCAGAGACTGTGGGTTGCCCTCCACCCCAGTTGCAGTTTTAACCTCAGAGGATAAAAGAGAGAAAGTAGCTCCAGTATCAATGAGGAAAGAGACAGGTAGTCCTTGGACTGAAAGGGTTAGATGAGGCTCTTTGCTGGGAGGGGAGAAAGTGAGGAAGGAGCCGGCTAAAGACAGTAAGGAAATAAGACCATCACATTGTTTGCCTTCGCCCCCGGGGTACCGTCATTGAGAAGGCTGAGTTTGCTGCAGCTGCTGCTGTTGCCCGTAGTTGATCCAGGCCTGAGGAACGGGCTGGGCTGGTGGTGCAGGGGTGTATTCGTCCCTGGTGTAAGTATCTGCGGATGCGACCGGACCCCCTCTGGGCGTCCCCAGGGGCATTCACGTTTAAAGTGACCGGGCTGTCCGCACTGAAAACAATTTCCTGGTGGCTGGGGTTGCCAGGACCCTCTTCCCCGAGCACCCTGAAATCCCCTGCCACGGCTACGGCTTCTGCCTCGAATACCACCGCGAAAAGCTAAAGCCATCAACTTATATTCTTCCTTTTTCTCTTTCTTTTTACTACTTTCCCTTTCTTTCTCCCATGCAAAACTCCTCCCGAGGTGTGCCCCTCCAATTCCTCCTTATCCCTCTGCAGAGATTCCAATCTGGAGTCTTGCAGATTCCCCTCTGCGCTCTGGAGAGGGCCCCCTTGCGGAGGAATAGGGGCAGGTGCAGTGAGGACCAACTGACGAGTTAAAACACGCCGTGGTTTACACCCTTTATCGAAATAACATGGAGGGGGTTCACTCTCGGAAGAATACCTGACTGCCATAATTTTTAAAGATTTCCACAGCTCTGCTGCTGTGTCCCAACAAAACCAGTAACATAACTGTCCCGGATGGTCTTTTTCGATCTGGCTCCTTACTCCTCTTAAGGCAGCCTGTTCGAAAGAGCCATACGAAGGCCACCTCATCTCCGGGTCGGCCAATACCGCGGTATACCCAGTCCAATTCCTTACACACAGTGTGTACAACTTCCTCCTAGACATTCCTGTCTGTACTGGGAGTTTCCCTTCGTTCCATAACTTATTTACAATCCCCAGCGGACTCTCAAGAGGCACGCTAGTCCCTTGACCCATGGTGTCTGACAGGAGCCCTCCAACTGGCGTTTATCCTGCTGTCCAGTACACGACCCCTCAATATTGAATTGGCTGGGAGAAATCTCCCGTGGCGCCTGCCAATTCGTATATGAGTGGTCTGGCCACTGGACAGAGGCACCGCACCAGAAGGAAATCCCGGACGAGCCCCCAAATTGTTAGGTAAAAAGCAAGTCCTTACTCACCTCTCCAGCACCCGAGTTTGTGCGGAGTTGGTATGGGGCTCACAAATCTGTCAGAGACCAGACAACAATTCGTTGATCAACGGGCTCACACCATCCTTAGCTTAAAAAAAAGCTTTGGAGTAAGTGTGGCAAGTTTATTAGGGGTGAGCATCAATGTTTATACACAGAAGTAAACAAAGTGATTAACAGATCTTAATGGTCATGCATAATCAATCAAGATTCTACAGGATAAAACAGGTTAAAATGTAAATTAGAAAAGACAAAGGAGGAGATGGCTACTTATCGGGAGGGGGGAGGTGTCATGAGTAGTTCGCAGGTCAGAGCTTTGATTAAAAGTTTCAGACAGAGACATCAAGTCTGTGTTAAGTTTAAACTCATGAAAAGTTCAGACTCAACATAACCAGTGATGAGCTGTCAAAATATTAACAACCGGTTCCCTTGTGACGATGCAGTTCTGGCAGGACCCAACTGAGAGTGCCAAATCAGGACCAATTGCTTAAACAGGGCAGTCACAGCCCTAGGCTGAGGTTTTTCCACCTCTAAGGCAAACCAAACCAGCCAGACAAAAGGGACTTTGGTCTCACCCCACTGGCTAACCACAAGTCATACAAGCAATTTCCTTAGACACTCCAGTCTCCCAATATCACCACCAGTGCACTCGTCCTGGGGATAAATGGTTATGAAAACCAACACCCCAATAAAAGGAAAAGGTTCTCTCGATCCCAAAGGACCAAGCCCCAGACCCAGGTCAATATACACATCAGATCTTACCCACAAATCACGCTGTTGCCAATCCTTTAGAATCTAAAATCTAAAGGTTTATTTACAAAGGGAAAAAGGTAGAGATGAGAGGTAGAATTGGTTAAATGGAATCAATTACATACAGTAATGGCAAAGTTCTTAGTTCAGGCTTGCAGCAGTGATGGAGTAAACTGCAGGTTCAAATTAAGTCTCTGGAGTACATCCCCCACTGGGATGGGTCCTCAGTCCCTTGTGTAGAGCTTCAGTTTGTAGCAAAGTCCCTCCAGAGGTAAGAAGCAGGATCGAAGACAAGATGGAGATGATGCATCAGCCTTATATAGGCTTTTCCAGGTGTAAGAATCTCTTTGTTCTTACTGTGGAAAATCCCAGCAAAATGGAATCTGCAGTCACATGGACAAGTCTCTGCATACCTTGCTGAGTCACAAGGCGTGTCTGCCTTCTCTCCATGGGTCAATTGTGTAGCTGATGGTCCTTAATGGGCCATCAAGCAGGCTAAGCAGAGCTAACACCAGCTTATCTGGGATGCTTCCCCCAGAAGCACAGCACCAACTTGAAATAAAGACAGCATAGAGCCAACCTTCATAACTTCAACTAAAAATGATACAGACATACAGACAGCATAATTATAACCAGCAACCCTTAACCTGGTCTTAGACACCTTATATGACCCCCTTTACCTAAGATTTGGTGCCACTGCAGGACCTTGGTTGCAACCCATGTTCTATATGGTCCCAATTTATATCAATAACGTCACACCCCCAACGCAAAATTGATGCAGGAAGGGATGACAAAACATCGCTGACTGCATCCCAAGAGCCCCCTTTCCTTGGGTCTGTCTCAGTACAGCTAGTGTTGGGCTAGAGGCCGTACCAGCGTATAACAGAAATGGTTTATCAAAGTCATGTTCAGTAACATGAATGAA